>NC_073726.1:49548517-49851547 GCF_023634155.1 Falco peregrinus
AAATTCATTTTGGAAAATAGTGTAAGAATGTCTGAATTCTAGTATAATCATTCAGTAGCTTAAATACCCTGCAAAATAATTACATCATGGAACTAGTCAAATGCTTTACTTCTGAATGAAGTTGCACTGTGCAAACAGCTCTTTTACTTTGGTACCACTTAACTTCAGGTGAAAGATAAGGAAAAAAAAAAAAAAAGTCCATGCAAACAGAGAATTTGTTCTAAGTTCTTACATTTTGGGCAGGCATGCTCATGTCTGCAAATGTTTCAATTATTTTGGGCATATATTTCTTGCACGCAGTATCACTCACTCACCCCAAAACACACTGAGCCACCTCCACAAAGCCCAGACTGGAAACAAGCAACTCAAACCAATTTCCAACGACAAACACTCTGACATTCATAAAGCAAGAACCGGTATTGTTTTGCATGTAAACATGTGCATATGCATTTTATCTCAGTTCATCAAGTCAGAGCTCTAACAGCACTGAGGGTAAGAGGAAAGTACTGGTGTAATTTGTTACTGAGAATGAGGCTGAGGAAAGACTGATTAAACCTGGTTTAGCTGGGAGGACACCTGAAGACACACTTAGGAAGATCTCGTTAACATGACCCAGCTGATTGCAAGGCATGTAAGGAGCTGACATTTAGATGTGCATACAAGCATGCACAATCTCAATATGATACAAAACTGGCAGCCAAATCCACAACGGTTAGGCTAGCTAACACCTACAGTTTCCTTTAGGCCTTTGATAGCAGCCTTTTTTTGTAAGCAGAGTGAAAATCGTGTCTTCCTAAAGCTTCAGTGAATATGGTGGTGCTGTCTGCTTCCTACTGTGAGCAACTGCATTATGTGAATGAGTTATAAATTGTTCATTTACTTTGTGCAAAGTATGCAGTTATACAGGTTTTCCCGTGTTTCATCCCGGAGCTGGTTTCTTTATAGAATCCATCCTATCTGGAGCTGAAGTTGTCACCTCTTGCCCTGATAATGTGCTTTTAGCTGTTCGGAGGCAAAAGGTCTTGCTGAAATAAGACATAATTTTATTCATGGTGTGTCCCCTCATCAGAAGCACCCAGAAGTTATCCAGGCTTGGATCAGCTGGTATTCATGACACTTCTGGACAATCAGTTTCTGAGTAAATATATTTTCCTGTTCCAAGAATGCACTGGTATGGTTAAAATCAGGGATTTAAGGCTGATATGTTCCTACTGGCAGGACAACTGGCTGTATTTAGGTTCTCTGATGATCCAAAATCTTTCTTAGGCTGGGACTGCAAATAGGATGATGTGCTGGCTAATTTGCTTTGGAGATCTGGTCGATCATGTTAGAGGAGCTATAATGTTCAGTAGTTTTTAAACTTCTTTTCTCAGTACAGTATAATGGCAAGAGCTTATTTTTTTGCATTATTTCTGGAATCTGGACTTTCTCCCCAAGAGGACGGTTGCTTTCTTGACCTGAATCAGTGGGAAGGGTCAGTTCTCCAGCAAAACTATCTCCATATGACCCTGTGGTGTAGGGGCCACAAAATACTGTGGTGTGCACATATCTGCTTGTGGACTCTTCTTCCAGGTTTTATGAGAAGATGAACTCAGTTCTCTCAGGACATGCAAGGTGTAAACACCACTTTCTGACTTCCAACACTTTCTCAGTATTTCCTCACCTCCAGAAGCTCCACCTAGAACTGAAGTCAGGATCACATGGAAAGATAAAGTTATATGTGATACTGTAGATGAAAATGGATCTGGGGAGGAACATAAATATTTCTGCTTCCCTCCTCTCATATTTCCATGGGGTCACCTTCCCGTCGCAGCCTACCTGCATCCAGGACCAGGCTGATCAGATGGTAACTGAATAGGTCCTGAACATGTAAGGGCTCCCCTTCCCCAGTAAATATCTGCTCTCCGTGCTGCCTGAGATGCTGCACAGGCAACACGCCAGTAAGAAACTCCCTCTTCCATCCAGCTCCAGCTCTCCCCTCCCTGTTCAGATGCCCCCTGTGGCCCAGAAACAATAAATGTTTTAACAGTAAACTTTCACTTTTTGTAATTCAAACTATTTCAAAGGCTATTTCTTTGCCACGAAATAATTTGAACTAGTTTTTGAGCCTTTCAGGGTATTCCTACCATTCCAGCAGGTCTCAGCTCTGTTCTCCCAGTTGTCTTATTCCTTGCCATTATGGAGGGATGAATGGTCAAGGCAGGGCTGTGAGCTGGTAACTGCTCCCTCACCTAAAAACGTGTCTTCTCTGTGCTGACAGCAACTGCACATGTAATGAGAGACAGAGGGGTGACAAGCACTTAGTTCATTGTTGGACTGGCTTTTCATTATTTTGAGCAGTGCTGTCTCAGCTTACTTTGGGGATGAGTGGATGTTTTAACACTTAAACCAAAGGCGGACTGCCTGATCTTTAAATTCCCTAGATTTTGAGTGAATTAGTTTCTCACTGTTACTATTCTGCTAGATCTTTAGTGTGTGAACTGTATTCACAGTAACTATGGGTACATCTGTTAAAGGGTCTCAAATTTGGCACCCAAAGTCACCAACCATTTCTGAATAAATATCATCAGAAATCCATGATATTTTTCTTTACACAAGGAATACATATCATAATGTACTACAGATACCATTTGATGACTATCCATTAAACATGGCATACAATTTAAAAATGATGATAAAAACCTGAAACATTTACATATCAGACTTTCTCTCCACTTCTGTTCAACTAAATACAGTTAATAATAAAAATAAAATGCTAATAAGGATTGGTTGTGAAGCAATTTAATAATGTTTTTCATTTAAACATTTAAACATTTAAACATTTAAACATTCATTTAAACATTTTAAAATGTTTTTCAATAGTAGATGATACTTATGTATTCTTGCAAAACAAAATAATTGATACTTGATTCACAACTTGCACCAACATATATTAAACCTAGGAGTAATTAAAAAACCAAAACCAAACCATTCTCATGCTTTTTAGTATCTGCCAGTTGGCATATTGTTCTTTTTTGTGTTCCTAAAGAGAGAAGCCATGTATACTCTCAGTGAGCGAAGAGGATAGAAGTATTATGACCTTTATTTCCAAGCAAGGAAATGTATGTGTATATGTGAAATGCAGAAAGGATGATCTCATGGAAGGAAGGCCCATTTCTATTACAGCCTTGTCACAGTTTTTTACTTTGTTTGCTGAATCTGACCAGTTCTATTGTTCCCTCTAAAAATGACAGCAAATAGAATGTACAGTGAGTGAACTGCGTGTTGTTCCCTGCACTGTCTTATAACGTGGTCTGCTTCTGAGCTCTGCAACATCTACTCTGAGTTGAATTCCAAATTGGACAAGGGGTTTAAACACCTATTACAGGCTGTAGGCTCATTCTCCCTTCCCTTCCTTCAGTGCACAGTATGTATAGGCATAAATGTATATAAAGTGTTCTCTATATGGAAAATTGTTGCAATTTTTGAATATATTTTTTTTTATTGAGCTGATGTGTAGAACTGCCGTGCCAGATTATCTGTGCCCTTTTACAGGTCTTCCCAGGAGCACAGTCAACAGCTCACAGTTTCACGCCATATGCTCTCCTCATTTGCCTATAGACAGAGAGACCCTACAGTGGTCAATGCGCTACAAATGCCTAAATAAATTAGGAAAATATAGAATAGAGCATACATTAAAGCAGCCTCAGGCAGTACTACAATATGTTAATGGAATAACTGCACAGTACAGTGACCATGAAAAACAAGATTAATGAGGTCAGGCAGCGTGGACATCCTGAGGAGGTGCAGTGAAGTCCAGGAACCAGCTTTTTCACTAGAGATGAATTATTTCTCATAATATAAGCTATAGGACCCACACCAGTTTCCTAAGAAGATCTTACGCAGTTTGGATGTTGGGCATTTGCATGTATTACATGGGGAGAAGTTTCCTCCCTCCCACCTCACCCTTATTTTCAGATACTCTGTGACTCAAGAGCTTCTGGGAGAAGATGACAAGCAAACCAGTTTGCCAATGTTTCATCACTTTCAAGTGCATTCAGAGTTCCTCACTGAGAACTTTCTGATCAGTTTGATCAAAAGCAGTATTTGAAAGCTGAAAGTGAGAGCAGACAAAGCTATTGTCTTTTTTACATCCCTGTGGTGAGAGAGGATCTGTATGTAGATACTTGATTGACAGCTGACTTCTCCTGTTAGGAGTTCAGAATTTGATGCCTTTTTCAGTCCAGTCATCCCAAATATGTACAGCAAATATTGTTCATGCTTCATTTTTTTGTCATTATTTAATTAATCAACATGCCTAAGAAAAATGCAGCTCCTCAAATACACACTGTAATTTATTTCAGTATCTTTGCTTTATCATGGAATCCACCTTTTCACATATTTTCAGCAGATTTAGGTATTTTCATGGGTTTCAGGAGACAGGATTTTTTAGACATTTTTCTGAGTATTTTTTCATTTTACATATTTTCTTTTTTTTTCTTCTCTGGGTCAGAATATGTATTTCTGAGTTCTTTATTTGGTACTACATGAATATGTCTCACTGTAATAGTATTCATCATGACTGCACATTTATTTTTTAATTCATTTAAATATTTTTCTGCTTTCCTATTGACTGTTTTTTGTTACTCATTCTTTAGTGCTCAGTATCAGGCTGATAATCCTTCCCTTTGACTACAATAATGATTTTGAGCCTAAAATCCATTTTCTTTAAAGTCACACATTTTGCAGCAAATACTTTTACTATACGAAAACCCCACATGTGGTTGGGTCTTTACATGACCTCTCACACATCCTCAAAATGTGTCTGAAATCTTTAGATTATAATCACAAATTCCATCTAAATCAATCCATTATTTGCACTTTTGTTTTCCCCCTAGGCTCCAAACCCAGTCAATACAAAGAAAATATATGCCATTGATGTCTTCAGATCACAGAAGGCCATTTAGAAAATATAAATATTTCTTTGCACCTCAAGTGCATAAATCCAGTGGCCTACTTTAAATCAAAGACTGAAGAAAGTGAGTCAGGAATTCATCCATAATTTTGTCATCTACTAGGCAAACTAACCTGCTTCAGAAGGAGAATCTCATAACAAAACAGCTACTTGAATTGTTTATATGCCATTAATTTTTTTGGCAGTTACATTATCAGCAGCAATAGTATCTGACTCCAGCTCTTTGCTTTAGCTTAGGGCCGTAATTGAATTAAAGGGTATGAACATGAAAGAAGTTTCAAGGCTCCCCTGTGTGTAACTTCTTCATACTAAAATAGTGAACAATTAAAGGAATAAGGTCTTTTTTTTTTTCTTTTTGCAATTCCCAGTTGTATTTATTTGAAAAAGATAAGGCAACTTTGTCATCCGCTGGATGATAAAATCGGGGTTGATTTTGCCATACCAGCAAAGCAGGTCATTGCCTAGGGAAAAATGCAGGAAGAATTGAATCTTCTATAATTATATTGGGGATTTCTGAGGAAGAGCAAAGGAACTCCTGTTTGTCGAGGCAGCAATGCCTTAAATTCAGCTCTGGACAGACAAGAAATTAGAGCGGCTTGTTCAGGACCACAGGATCAGTTTCTGTCCCCTGAAATGTGTAAGACAGATAACAGAGACCTCTTTATAAGAAGAGGTAGCATTATAAGAAAACAGGGTATCTTATGCATCATTGCTATAGTGGTGATAAAATGAAATACTTGAATTTGAACTTTTTGCTTTTGCTTAAAGCTTTTACTGATGCTTTATACACTCATTTTAGTGGGGTGGGGGGCGGGGTTGGTTTTTTGTTGTTTTTTTTTGTTAAAAATTCAAGGTGGCACACTTATAGGCATTTGAAACATTAAAGATATGACCTCCTAATCATGTAGTCTGCTCCACCATGGTGCAATTTGTGGAGTTTAAGGAAGCCATCCTTGGAGAAGGGATTGCATTTGTTGTGATCCACTGTTACAGACAGTGACCCAGTATATTTAAAGCGTGCTCTAAAAAACAGTTTGGAAAAACAGGTCACAAAGTTCATGTCTGTGCTGTCATCAGGCCAACTGTTGTGCCTCAGATGGGAGATACAGAGCTGTGACTTTAATCTATGCAGGGTAGCCCTAATCATGGATATATTTAGACAGTCACATTGTCAGCTGCAAGATGGACTTGATGGCTGCTAAGAGCCCAGATCCTCCGTTGCACCAGCGCTCTGCCTGGTGTAGCTTTCACAAGCAGGCAGCAAAAATATTCTGAGGTGACCAACATCCATCTGTCCTGTCAGTCCTGGGGCTCTCCACGGCATGCCCTACACTTGGAGTTCACTCCTACCATTGTAGCAATGCCCACAACACTTAAGTAGCCTGATGCATGTGAAGGTCCACACACCTGTAGTGCTCCATCCACTAATGCACGTACAGCCCATCAGACCAGGATAGAGGTGGTCACATATAGCCCACAGGACCAAGCTCCAGAAGCTGTATATTGTGAGTTTTGGGTCCTCAGCACCAAAAGTTTCACTCTGTAGACTCGCTTCTCTTGGGCCACAGCACAGAGGCACAGCTACTGTGGCTCTGTGGACAGGGCCATGTGTTGCAATTCAGGGTGAGGAAATGCATTAATATGCTACAGGAGTGTTAGTTAATCAGAGGTTAAACAGGAACCACACAGGAACAAAAAGACTCTCCTGTCCTGTCTTTTCCTTCTGTGCATGCCTGTGGATGCATCTTGTGTTATCCAAGCCCTCCACAGCTCTCCCAGAGGTGGTGGCATGAGCGAGCGTTGGCCATTAGCCCAATGTCCCCTTGTCTTCAGGGAGGCAGTTATGGCTGGGACAAGCAGAAGGGGTATGGGAGAGCCTGTACAACTCTGAGAAGAGGAAAGAACTTCCCTTTCCCTTCCCTTTCCCTTCCCTTTCCCTTCCCTTTCCCTTCCCTTTCCCTTCCCTTTCCCTTCCCTTTCCCTGCCCTGCCCTTGCCTTTTTCTTTTCCTTTTTCCTTTTCCTTTTCCTTTTTCCTTTTCCTTTTCCTTTTCCTTTTTCCTTTTCTTTTTCCTTTTTCCTTTTCCTTTTCCTTTTCCCTTTTCCTTTTCCTTTTTCCTTTTCCTTTTTCCTTTTCCTTTTCCTTTTTCCTTTTCCTTTTCCTTTTTCCTTTTCCTTTTTCCTTTTCCTTTTTCCTTTTCTTTTCCTTTTTCCTTTTCTTTTCCTTTTTCCGTTTCCTTTTTCCTTTTCCTTTTTCCTTTTCCTTTTTCCTTTTCCTTTTCCTTTTCCTTTTCCTTTTCCTTTTTCCTTTTTCCTTTTTCCTTTTCCTTTTCCTTTTTCTTTTCATAAAAGGCTTTGCTAAGTGGAGGTAAAACCAAGTGCCCATCTTTTATTAGCTCTGGGATGTACAAATGACACATCTAAATAAATTTTAAGTTCTTCACTACTTGCAGTTTGTATTCCATACTCTTATGAAGTAGGACTTTATTTGGTGTTAATAAAATGGTCCCAATTTAATAGTAAAGCTTCAAAATCTGTTAAATGAAAATGTTTTCAAACTTATTTAGAATTTAATTCTCTATTTGCATCTAAATTGTGAATGACTTGTTGAGGAAAGTGTCTGTTGAACTGTGTTTTATCAGTGCTGTAATCCATGTGGTAATCTACCAGGTTTTTTTAATTTATCATTTCTTGGGTTTTTAATTAAATATGCCATTCAAAACATTAACCATTCTGGCATCAATTTTAAAATATGTTTTAGTTCTTTTAGTATTCATAGAGGGATTAAAATAATTCAAATTAGCAAAGGAATTATATTCATTACTGTTTGTGTTGCTTGATTTGCAAGGGCAAAACAGTTCATACAACCATCCTAGAAATAAATATAACTGCTTCTACAATAATGTTTATGCCTAACTCCCTCTGAACTGGCCCTTCAGTATTCCAATAATTTTGATAGCTTTTAAACCCATTTGACATGTGCATGGGGTAACCAAAGTCCTGCAATCCTAGGACTTAAAGCTACCTGTTAAAGGGCTACCAAGGAGACACTGTCCCTAACAGGCATCCTCTGGACTCTGCCTTTCCGCAATGACTGATCTCATACTCTGCTATTGGCAAGAAGGACCTTATCTATTTCCCAGCATTTTAATGCTTTGTCAGTTAAAACTGAGAAAAACAACATGTGAATGTCAGGCAATAGGCCAAAAGCCAGGAGAAGGAAAAGAAAACTGGCTTGGTGAATTTTAAAGGAAGGGTTTCTAAATCATTCAGCACAGTGAAAAATGTAAAATCTTACCCTCTTTCCACAGACATGCATGGCAAAACTCTTCTGACATCAGAAGAAAGCCTGTTGAACTTGGGAAGTGTACGCACCAGCAAGCAGCTGTCATTAGTGTTCACCTTACACTTCCAGAACAGGGAGGTACAGATAAGCAAGCTGGTCACCCTCTTTTCAAGGAGTTAGTGCAATTGATATATAATCAATGAAGAAGTTAGTAATGATAACTATAAAAATAGTTGGAAATGACTCATGGAAGTTATAAAACAAAAATATTCCACTGCCTTTGTTTCATTTGCTTCAGAAATGAGCGCATGTAAAATTCTCCTCCACCCTCCATTAAACATATGCTTGGTCTCCAATCTTTGGAGTTAATGAGCAACACTATTGCATTTTTATGTGACCATCCATACCTTTATTTACTACAGGTAATCTTTTTTGTCTGTCTTCACAAAGGAGGGTGTTTACCTTTATCAGGAATAGTAAAACTGCTATTGTCTTTGTTCTAAAACCTCCAACGATGACATAAGCATTTCTGTGGTCAATGTAGCTGCTTTATAGTTGCAGTGGGGAAGGCAGAGCAAGTTTCTGGCATTTACAAACACAGGGCCAAAGTTATTTGAGATTATTGGATTGAAAATGAAATGAGATCCACAGTTATCAACTGCACTGTGATCTGGCAAAACGCAAAATATATTTGTACCTCACGAAAGTGGGATTCTTCACATCATCAATGCACCTTGAGCTATTGAGCCCTCACAGCTGCTCTGTTTGTCCCAGAATTGTAATTACTCTTCTTTTCAAATCTCGAGCAACTGAAGTTCATCTTTGTTATACTTTTGGCCATTGGCTGAAATACTGCAGTTAAATCAACAAAGCAGAGAAGTAAAATGTGGTTCATCATTCTACGACTGTTTTGTGTTGAAATCACTGCAGTAGTGCAGCAATTCAAAACCTACATAAGAAGTCCAGGTTTCAACCACTATTTCTTACTGTACGAAAGTTCTTACTCCTTAAGAACAAAAGAGACGACCAGTCTTCAGGAAATACCAGCTATTACTAAGCCATCCTTATACAGTGAATTTGCCGTTGATACAAAGTAGGATATTGCATAACTGATGGCCAGATCATTTCCTCTAGGACTGAGCAACTGAAGGAGCTCTCTTATGATCACTCCTGGACATCCCCAGTAATTCCTTTATACTGTGTTATCAATGTAGAAACCCCAATGGGTACCCACATGCACTCACACTTGGAGGTAGCTTTGAGCAGATCTGGACTGGGGGGGGGATGGGTGGGTGGGGGGGGGCAGGAGGAATTGGCAAAGTTTGTTGTTGTTGGGTTTTCGGTTTTATTTTATGTGAAACAGAAGTGTTTGGGTGCTGGCAGCACCGGCTCTGGCACGGCTCTAATGAAACCATGCTGCCTGGCAGATGAGACCGAAGCTCTGAGCTGGTGGGGGAAGATGACTCTGCAGGAAATACCCTGCAGCTCCAGGGTAACAAAACTGAGTGGAAACAATGAAGGCATGTCTACACGGAGGAAAGGAATGTGCTGTAGACGTTCCCTGCCTTGGCCTTGCACACGTTGGTTTCTCAGTATGAAGCAGTGCAGTTTTAGGGCCTGAGCTGGCTGCAATGATATGGCTTTACAGTGGGGCTGAGGCAGCTGGTGGGGCTCCACCTGCTTGTGGTGGAGCACAGCACCATGTTCTCGTTCCACAGTGCAGATGCACATGCTTTTAGCTCTCCCTTCTCCCCTGTTATCTCATACTACTTTCTACTTTTTTCCTCTCCACTGACTACTAGCTGAGTTATGTGGCACAAAAACCCAAGGTGAAGAAAATATTGCTGCAAAGATATTTTATTCAGATCTTTAAGGGATGCTTTATGCGGCTGCTGCATCTCTTATGTAATTTTTTATAAGCAGGCTTTCACGAAGCAGTGAATTTTTTTAAAAAATCATGTTTGAAAAAAACAGTCCTCTTAAATAATTTAAAAGTGAATTAACATGAAAAAAGACAAGGAAAGAAAAAGTTCTGAAACAGTAGGTTCATCCTCTGCAAGCTCAGGATCTTGTATTAATGCATTGCGTAGTTGTGAAGAAAATGGCTTTCTATCTTTGCCTGTGTGTTAGATTCTGCTGGAACACTCTGTTCCCTGCTCCCAGGAACACTTAATGCGGTTCGAAGCATGTGTACTCTGTGCTACATGGCAGAATCGAGCGGCTCCTCCCACACAGCCAGGCACATCTCTTCTCCATTGTCTTTGAGGGGATCGGGCAGCGTTTTGTTCCTCTGGCTCTGGAAACGCATCAGAGACAAACGTGGGGAGGGGCAAATGGTCACTGTTGGAAGTTGTTGGAAGCAGAAGGCAAAAAGACTTAGATCACAAGGCTGTGCTTTTTTAGATTCATAAGTGCTATGCACCTCTTTCTTTTGTTTTTGTTTTTGTGGGTTTTCTGTGTTGTTGGGGTTTTTTTTGTTTGGGGGTTTGTTTTTTTTTTATAATTTTTTAATTACATAGCTGTGCTCGCCTTGTTTTTCATCACAGGCCTGTTTGAGACATCTGGTTAATCTAAATCAGAACTAATGGCCTAATTTTATAAGAGGTGCATGTTTCTGCTCACCAGATTTTTGTTCCTGTTTTAGTTAGTCTTTTCTGATGTTCTTTAAAAACAATAGAGGAAATAAAACCTTTCTTTTTTGGTGAGATAAAAGTCGACTATTGCCTCTGCTTGTATTCAGGCCCCTCTCCCTCCTTTCCCAGTGTTATCAAGCATGCTCATGTAAGATACTTGTATTAACAGTCAGACAGTTCTTGTGTTCTGTAAAAATAGTACCATTATAAACCAGGAACTCCTTTTTCCTTTCTTTTTTTTTTTTCTTTCTTTTGTAGGAATTGGCAATTTATAGGCAATATAGGACAAAGCAGATTCCTCAGTTTATGGCACATCTTGCAGAAAGGAGAAAAAGCATGCAGTGGGAGCTCTGAGATGCAGTCTTGGGTTATGTGCCCTAAAATCATGATCCTGTTCATTTGCCATTATATGGATAATCTTATCAAAGTCAGGGAGATTGCTCACATGAGTGAATTTAGGAAAGTAAGTAACTGAGTGCTCAGGTTTGTTCATCGCTTCTGGGGAAAGAGTTCGAGTTGCATGGGGACTGGCCAAAAAGATTAATTTTAGGCATGCAACATGCAATACAATCCTGTTAAAGGGATGACTACATTTTTACACAAGCATATTTGAAGTGTTCACACATAAACATAGTTGAACAGCAATATATGTACAGCTCCAAGAACAAGTAAGAACTGTGTATCTGTGATTTTTAATTATTTTTTTTCCACCTGATTATATCCAGAAAACCTATCAGTACTTAAAGGAAGGTAATATACAGACTCTCAATGTGATGTTCCTTCAGCCTGCCAAATCTGTCCTAGAGAACTGATTATATTAATTTCGTCCTGAGAATTCACAGGATAAATTTCTGTTAAAGACTGATTAAAATGCCTAGAGTTAATACCATTGCAAGGAAATAGAAAAGCTGTAACAGCAGCAGTGCCATGACTACGAATGACAATGGGAAAGAGAGTAAGTTGTGGTAAGTGTTGGCTAAGAAAAACGGGAAAAAAAAAAGAAAAAAGAAAAAAGAAAAAAAGAAGAAAGAAAAAAAGAAGAAAAAAGAGAAAAGAAATGCTTTTAAGTACCTGTTTTTACACCAGACTATTCATTGCATTGATATGCAGGATTTAGATAAGACACACCACAATGAAAGAATAAAAAAGCTGCTTATCTGAAATCATTTGTCCTCCAAAGGCAGACCCTGCACTGAATTAAACACGTGCAGGAGCACCTGATTTACAACCAAAACCATAATGTCCAGCTTCGGCAGAGGGATGAGTTTGTGAGGCAGGTGTGCATGTCTAGCTCATATTATAGTCACTGTTTTACTGTTTCTTCTGTCTTATTAAGTGAATAGTGGGCAATGGCCTTTGTAGTCTGTGCAGGCCTAGCCTAAAAGCTCCAGCGTTACCGTTACAATGTCTCCATGTTTTGCTGTTCCCAAGTTTTTTTGAGACAGGCAGATTTGCTGAAGGTTTGTAGCTAGTACTCAGTAACTGGTCCAAAGGAGCCATCCATTTAGAAAGTGCATCTAGTTTCCAAATCACAAGCCTAAATAAAGCTGCTTGAGAAATGTTTACATAACTAGAAAGTAAATGAATGTGGGTTTGTTTTTTTTTTCTCTACATCATAAATCAAAGTACATAAGCCGTAGATATTTAAGGAAAAATGAATACTTGCCAGACCAACATATTGGTTTCCTAAAACTTTTGATTATTTTGATGAAATGATCACCTAAAATCTGCAGACAGCCACAGTTTTAATTCTAACGGACAGGAAATACTCTTTTAAACATATTATTAAAATTCCTGGGTTTTGGTTAATACAGTTAGGCCAGTGGATTCTCCACTGCATGGAGTTCCGCCCTGGCAATATGTTGTGAAAAATATGCCCAGATGTGTTTAGATGGATCAGATGTTTAGATGCCTATTCTGTGCATAAACATTATGCAGAAGGCCACATGTAATGATTTTTGCTGTACTTAATGCAGTATCTGGTAAGCTTGTTCTAGCTGTAATCTTGTTTCCCTGCTGCCGATTTCATGCCTCCTCAGCTACTAGCACAAACACCAGAAGAAACCCACTCCTGGCTGAGCTCAGGACACTACTTGTCATTGCTATGACCCCTGCTGAGGGCGATGACCTTGCTTTGGGAACCACTGCCTTCAAAACCAGAAATCAACCCTTCAAGAACACCATTTAACACAGCATTAAACACGGGACTAAATGTTCTTTAAGCCACTTCAGCACCACAAAGAATCCCTGAAATGCCTAAGTGGGTTTTGGGATATTCTTCTTCCAGCAGGTTACCTATGTTGGTTCTCCCTATGCCTGACCACAGGGAGACCAACAGCCCTGTGCCGACTGACACAGGCTGTTCTGGCAGTCACCGGTCAGAGCAAGAGCCCACATATAGCCACTATGGACAATGGAGTTCTGAAATTATTTCAGACCTTCCTAAAGCTATACTGCAGGCCAGAAAACTCTGGAAAGCAGAGAACTATAAACCTCTTTTTCACCCCTTCCATCCCAGCTGCACTATGAAAAAACACAGGAGTGGTAAAAATTTGGAATCTGAGGGGACATCATTTGATTGCAGAGCATGACAGCAAACGGTTAAATCATTCTTTACACTTAAAAGCTCCTTTCACTTTAATATTGTTGTTAATAACTTTCCCATGCAGGACTACAATATCTGATTGTTTATCTCATCTATATTAGTCTCTCCTGTTTTATTCATAAGTGCATAGAAATGAAAAAATGGATGTGTAATAATGGCTATGTATAACCCTGTTTTGTGAGGAGCTCTCTACTGACAAGCTTGCAATTTATCTGCTTCTATTGTCTTCTTAAATTTTTGTTGTTACTGGATCCAAACTATGATTGCTTTGTTAAAAACAAGTGCCCCATGTGCTGCCACACCTGCCACTATCCCACTTGGAAAAAAATATTCATCTTTATCACAAAACAAGAATAATATTTTCTGAATTTGCCTTTTATCTGCTCCGTGTGCATGCTGTCACATGTTGTTTGCTGAAATCAAAGCAATACCAGAGGAAAAGCCTTCTGTTGAATCTGTCCTGGCCAGATTCTGGTTTCTGGCACCTGAGGCTTATGCCACAAGAAGTATCTTCTCTGTGAGTGGTCCCTTTGAAATCAAACTCAGCCCTCTACAGAGCAAGCTTTTTTCTGTATGGAGTAAGTACAGCGGTATTTTGTCATTTTAGGATGTCATGAGTTGGTTTTCCTGACATTACTTTTGCAGAACATGCGGTAGGTATAACCAACACTGACGGCTTCCTCTTGCCCCTCTGAGTCTTTCCATCCCCTCTCAAACTTCTTGCACTGGCAGAGATGTTAGACAGTTACTGGACTGCAGAACGGGACTGGCTTATGGGACTTGGCCTGCTTACTTAAACAGGACCGTACTTGCGTGAGAAATGGTTTGAGGGATTAATTGCCTGATACACCAATCTACAGGTACAGTAGTGCATGCACTTGTGTTTGTGTGCATGTGTGTGCACGTGAGCATGCTCAAGAGAGAAGGGGGCTCCCAGTGTGGTCACAAATTGGACTTTTGCCCTTTCTGTGACTCATACCAGCCTATCTTACGCCTTCAAAAGCAAGGCTTCTCCATTTCGGAAGAATAGGCGACTGACTTCTTCACCCCCACACTTTTTCAGGATAAAAGACTCATTGCTGTGGTTACTTTCAATGTCGTAATGCTGTGTTGAGAGGAAGGCTTACGATCAGAGCCGGAGAGCCCTGAGTCCTGCCCCACTGCACCATGCCACATTGCAAGTGGGCTAGATCTGTAAGACATCGCTGAGCCTGAGCTTGAGTCCAAAAATTTCTTGTGGCAACACAATATGAATGACAGCCTGCCCTCAAGGCTTCAGGGAAAAAGAACTTAGGCCCAACATAACCCTTGGCAGGCACCTAGGGGCACTCACCCTGCAGCAAGGGGGGGGGGGGGCAGCCACTGCTGTCCCCATCTTAATCCAACTCGCCTGGCCAAAGTCTTTCTGAGAAGGATTCCAGTATCAGTGCTGTAGCTTGAGGCATGTCTGCTTGAAAACTTCACAGAACCTGGTGGGAACTCACAACCAGACCCCATGGGGTCCTGTGGGGAACAGCATGGACATGCAGGGCCAGCCAGGGTTACAACTGTCTCCTGGAATAGCAAATTAATGTCACTACAGCTGCAACCATGTCTTTGGAGCAAGGACTGAAGAGAGCTAAAACATTAATAAATGTTTTATGTATCCCATGGTATGCTTTCCTCTGCAAAAGCAACAAGAAAAGGTAGTAACCTACTGCTATACACTTTCAAATGCTTGCTAAATCACAGAAATAATGTGGCACTTCAATAACATCAACCTACACTAAAAATAATCTCTATACATAGAACGGATTGCTGATGTATTTTATGGATCAAAAACATACTCTTCAGTTAACAGGCGAGAGAAAGCTTATGCCAATCTAAGGCACATACACAGCTTTTTGGAAACAAATACCAATTATTTCTCAACTGTTACTTCTTTATTAGGTCAACAGCAAACAGTAGAAAACCATAGCTAGAACTGACAGAGAAACAGGAAAAGAACAGATCTAATGCTTTTCTATACTCAAAGGCTTTAACAAGGTACTGTGTAAAATAACACTTTCACACTTTCTTGCATTTCCTTATTCTGTTAGGAATAGTGTCCCAAACAGGAAAAAAAATAAAACCGCACTGTATATATTTATTTTCCTAAACAAATATATACTAATTCAGACTTTTAAGACCAGAACATTTTTTTTAAAAAAGCAACAAAAAATTCTAATTCTTCTCCTTTGAACTCTTGAATTTTCCTAGTTACCATAAAGAACACTCAGTAGCTTCCTTCAGAAAAAGCTGGGAAAAGAGCATGTTGCAATAGTTGCAGGGTGTCTATGTGTGTGTGTGTGGCACAGATAAAAATAGTTGTATTTCTATTACTTATTTCCATTATGACAGAACTCACAAAGTGCTCTCTCCAGACCAATGGCGAGAAACAGTTCCTGCCAAAACAACATGAAAGAAATGTTGTAAAGGTTGCATTGTATTGCTTAAAAGTTAGGAAATATCAGAAGTTGGGTTGCCAGTACAACCTTAATTCAACCCTTCTGTGCATATTCATTATGATCCAGCCTTTCATTACATGATCACATACTCTTTTTCTTTATTTTCTCTCCCTAGGGCCTCTGCTTCTTTTTAAAGTATCAGATGGGCTGAAAAAAGGCAGTTGTTAAATGTTTACATTTATTTTCCTCAGCACCCTGCCATTAAGGTATCAGTGAGTATCTTGCGCTATTGACTGGGCAAACTGCCTCCTCTGTGTCTGGAGGTGCAGAGGCTGGAGTAAACAGTTGGGACCGGCCAGAGAAAGTAAGAGCCACTTCACATATGCCAAAATGTACAAGTGGTGAGGAAGTTCAGAGCAAAACAGCAGATCAGTGAAATATGCTGGCATACTGGCAGGACCCTAAGGTGCAAACCAGCAACAGGCCAAGGTACGTTCAGTTTCTCTGATGTTGTCCACTGAAGTCCTATCAAGGAAAGCTGACTTTCCCTGATCCTGTGAGCTGTATGCCAAAGCCTTCATCATCGCTAAGAGCCTGCATACTTTAAAGATGAGGATCTTTGGGAGCATTTCACAGGCAGCAAATGGTAGCAGCTCCTTTGCTTTCCCACCATAGCACTGAGACGGAGACAGACTTGCCTAGACTGGGAAAACAAGACAGTTCTCTGCATCAGCAGCTACTTGTTCCCTCCCACAGGTAGGGATGAGGTCCTGCTGGCAGGCATCTCACAGAGCCTTGGCCTCAAAGCTACACTTGAACTGCTTGCTGGCTGCACAGTAAGAAACACTGAGGTAGTTCATTCAGTCACTAGTAGACTGGAACTGTACGCACAGCCATTTACCCTTTCCATAAAGACCCTCTTCATACATGCTGTAACTGTTTGTAAGCAATAAGTACTATCACCATTTCTCAGTTTCTAAAGTGCTCTGACTTTATTGACTTTGCAAGAGATTTGAGGGAAACGCTTCCATGGTCTAGGAAGCTTTTTTTTAACAAAAAAGATAAAAATAACTTTTAAATTTCTTCCCCTCTCACAGAGCATGCATGAGGTGCATGCTGTTACGTTTCATGTTCTTCAGTACAGTTCAAAGGGGGTGATTCAGATCTGAACAGCCTTGCTGTCCATAACAGCTACTGCTGTAGCAAGCCGAAGAAAGCTTTTTAAACCTCATGCTTTTGGGTGCTACTATGTAACACGACCTATCTACTTGGCAGTTCCTAAAACTCCTTCTGAGTATTTGATTCTGGCTGGCACTAAGCAGGAGAGATGAGAAACCGGGCCAGATAAAGCTCAGGTCCAAGCAAAGGTGGCAAACATTATACTCCCTTTTATTGAAGTATTTCCAGTAGTTATTTCGGTGTAATTGCAATACTCTTGAGAACAACATCGATTTTGCACTAGAGAAGCGGTATTTTTCTTGTTGCAAAGAAGAGAAGCAGCTGCTGCTTCAAGGTTTGAAGAAGAACAGCAAATCCCACCCCATGAACAAAGCAGAAATGGCAGCTCTGGATAGACCTCACATATGCTGGGAGAAGAAAGGCCGGCACCTATGGAGCAACACAGAGGAGGGGCCAAGTTGGCAGCTCCTCCTGCCTCACAGGACAGAGGGGACAGCTCATGATCACTAACGTAATACTCAGAGGTTTGTGGGGGGGGTGCTCTAAACCCCACACCAACATTTTCATTTTGCAGCAAAGCTGTGAGTGTGAGCTCTCAGGATTATCTGTTGAAGGTGGTTTGCAGATCTCCCTTGTGTATAGAGTCAATCTGAGTGTCTCTTGAGGCTGAGAGTCTAAGACAGTAGATCCAGAGTGCAGAGAAAAGACCAAATGCACTATCCAGCTACATCTCTACCAGACAAGCAAAAATGGTGTACTTTCATTTCTTATTCAAATTATTTCACGCGTGTATTTTTGTATCTTCCATTACTGAATTATTTTTACTGAGAAAAAAAATCTTAGGATTTAATTGCGTGTTATTATTGTGCCTTTAATGGTCCAATTTCTGATCTTTGACTGGAAGAACTGTACACGTAAATACCAGGCTGTATTTCATTTGCAGCTTTGCATAAGGGGCAGGGCATATACCCTAGGAGAAGAATGAGTTTTCTATCCAAGCAGCTACACTTGGGTGGTTTTTTTTTTTTTCCTAAAAAAAAAAAAAAAAGAAAAGAAAAAAGAGGGGAAAACAAAAAAGGCCTTCTGCTGCTTCTTTCATCTCCCCTTTGGTTTCCCATAAAGGGAGATATATGGCATTGGGAGGCTTTAGGCTTTACACTCTGCTTGGCCATCGCTCACAGAGTAATACACATCAGTCCTTCTGTCCGCTTTGGATTTTTCCTATTTCAAGGCAAGCGATACAAAAGCTGGGAGAACTGTACAGCCCCAGGGGCAGCGTGCGCGAGGTGCACGGGGGGGCTACAAGTCGTATTTCTGGGGTGCCCGCACGGAGCGAGCACGCACTGCCCCCGCCGACCTGCCCGTCCTTGGTGGGTGCCCGGGGGCTTGGTGGCCCCAGCTGCACGGGGACAGGGCTGTCCCTTCGTGTGGGGGGCCCCTGCCCGGAGACCCCGATGCCTCAAGGCCACGGCAGACACACGTGACGACAGAGCCACCCTCAGGACCCCCGGGGCGCCGGGTGCGGGAGCGCTCCCGCTAGGGCACCCCGGGGCTCCGAGAGAAGAGACAGAGGGAAAAGCCACGTCACCTCTGCTGGCCACAGGGACCTCTCGCAGCCCTGCGTGGCCTTGCGCGGGGAGACATGCCCGAGCACGCCCCGCTCACAGCCGCCGTGCCCAGCGAGGAGCGCAGCTCCCCCGGCCCCCCCCGGCTCGGGCGGCCTCTGCCGTCCCCCCGCCCCCGCCGCTGACGTGGCTCTGCTCTCCCCAGATACAGCACACGGCTGCCGCCCGCCCCCCCAGCGACAGCGCGCCGCCGTGCCCACACGGCCGCGGAGCACGGCAGCCGCGCCGTTTACGGGCTCCGCGCAGGCGGGCGGGCAGCCGGCCGTGCCGCCGCCCAGCGCGGCCTCACCCTGCCCGCGCCGGGGTCCTTCAGGCGGGACCTGCGCGGGGATGCACCGCACCGCACCGGCGTCCCCCTGCTCTGCTCCGCGCCGCCGCCTCCCGCCCAGCTCCTGGGGCGGGGCGGGCCGGGACCCCCCTGTCCCCGCAGCGCGGGCCGACTCGCGCGGAAGCACTTGCGCGGCGCGCAGCCCCGAGCCCGGCGCGCGCCCCCACACCCCGCCGCGCGCCCCGGCTCTATTTGTTTACAATCGATTACGTCACCCCCCCCGTTTCCCGGCCCCGCCCCTCCGCCCGCCGTCATCATGGTGCGATCGCTCGATTGGCGGCGGCGCGCCCCCTGCGCCCTGACGCCAGTTCCGCCCGCCGGGGCTATAAGAGGCGGCCGTCAGCGGGCAGCTCCCTTCGCCCCTCGCAGCAGGAAATGCGGTGTGCGCTGCCGCGGCCGCCGCTGCTGCTGCCGCCGCCCCCCTGCCGCAGGAAGAGGAGGCGGAGGCTGCCGCCCCCGGGATGTGATCTGGGCTCCGCCGCCCGCTCCTCTCCTAGTTAGAGACGCGCCGCCCCCGCGCCCCGTCCCGCTCCGCTCGCCCCGCGCCCCGTCCCGTCCCAGCGCCGGCCGCCCCGGGGAGCTGGCTACCGCCCGCCGCCGCCTCCATGCATCCCGCCCTGTACACCCGGGCCAGCATGATGCGCGAGATCGCCGCGGCCGTGGCCTTCATCTCCAAGTTCTTGCGGACCAAGGGGCTGATGAACGAGCGGCAGCTGCAGACCTTCAGCCAGAGCCTGCAGGAGCTGCTGGCAGGTGAGGGCGGTGCGGGCGCGGCGGGAGCCGCTCCCCCGCTCCGGCCGGGGAGCCGCGCTGCCCCTCGGCCGCGGGGCCGCCAGCCCGGGTCGGCGGGATGTGGGCGGCACCTCCGACCGCGGCAGCTCCGTGGCCGGGGCGGCGGAATGGGAGGAGGGGAGCCGAGCGGCCCCTCCGCAGGGCAGGTGCGGGGGGCGAGCGGGGCTCCGCGGCCGGGGCTGGCCCCGCCGGGGACTCTCCGCGCCGAGCCGGCCCGGGGCGGGGGCGGCTGGAGAGGGCTGTGAACAAAAGGGGCTCGGGCGTCGCGCAGGCAGCCCCCCCGGCTCCCCAAATAAAGGTTTCGGAGCAGCCCGACATCGGGCTCCGCTCCAAGGGCTCAGACCGCCCGGTTTCCAGAAGGGGAAAACCCCCCGAAGTTGCTTTTTGTGTCAAGTAAAATTCAGCGACGGACGATGAGTCTCGGTTCCCCTTTCTTCTGGAAGCATCTCATGGCCACCCGACAGCCCCAGTTAGGATCAAATGCCGAGCGTTTCTTCGCTGCCCTGCGGGTTTTTTAACCCCGACCCTGTAGTCCCAGTGCGCTTGATGGTGGCTACACGTAGCCTCGGAACGGTCGGGTTTTGGGGGGGGATAAAACTCCAAAGGTAAGTGAAGTTGCCTGTATTCCGCCCTGGAAATCGGGCTGGGAAGAGCAGTGGGGAAATACGCCTTGAGTCTGCGTGTAAACACAGCCCGGCTCCTTCCCTAGTTATTTTTGTGTGCTCTCAAGAGTGTGAGGAGCTAAGCATGGGGGGGTGATCTCAAGAGAGTGCTGGAAAGGTGTGGGTTTTTTTTTTTGCTTTTTTGCTTCGTGGAGTTATGAGACCCTTGAGTTTTTCTGCTATGTATATAATCGGTTCTGTATTTTTATATTCGTTTCTGTGAGTGGCAGGAAGTTGTGTTTCACTCCTTTCAGGTGGCGAACACTGTTCACTGTATATGGTGGCACTGAACAGTAACTTTGTATGCAAGTAGTTCCTAAGGGGCACTGCACTTCGGCAAGCAGTCAGCAAAAATAAAGGCTCTAATGGCTTTTCAGGTCACTGGATGCTAAAGTAATAAGCTTTTGAACATTGTTGAGGTGTGAAATTTGCAAGAGAACAATGATCACTGCGCATCTTTTTGAATACAGAATTAAGGAGGATAATCTTTTTTCTTTGTTTTATAGAACATTATAAACACCACTGGTTCCCAGAAAAGCCGTGCAAGGGATCAGGTTACCGATGTATCCGGATCAACCATAAAATGGATCCTCTCATTGGACAGGCAGCACAGCGTATTGGATTGAGCAGTCAGGAACTGTTCCAGCTTCTTCCGAGCGAACTCACTCTATGGGTTGACCCGTATGAAGTGTCTTACCGTATTGGAGAGGATGGCTCAATCTGTGTGCTGTATGAAGCTGCACCAGCAGGAGGTAGCCAAAATAACACCAACGTGCAAATGGTAGACAGCAGAATAAGCTGTAAGGAGGAACTTCTCTTGGGCAGAACTAGCCCTTCCAAAAGCTACAATATGATGACTGTATCAGGTTAAGATATAGTCTGTGGATGGATCACCTTAAAATGGATGGATAAATTTGGTTTTTACTTTGGGTGGGCACCTCTGGGGATGGATTATGGAATTTAAACCATGTCACAGCTGTGAAGATCTGGCACACGTTAGAGTGGTATACTTTAAAGTGACAGTGCCATAGTTTGGACAGTACCTTTCAGTGATTTAATAGCCTGTGAGTCAAAATGATCGCAACTTGCTAGGGAGTGAAGAAGATTTAGGAAGGGTCAGTTTCTCCCAGACATCTTACTTAATTTCTACACCAATTTTCAACCCCAATCTGTATTTATAAAGTGATTCTCTGCAGTAGGTCTTGCAGAGTAAATTTGCACTATTACATTTATTATTAGCATTTTTGGCAGCTCAGTAACAAGACTTATTGTTATGAACACCATAGTACTGGAAATCTTATTTTTCAGACTTTTACCTAGCACTTACAAATATGTATAAATGTACATAAGATAAACTAGTAAGTATGACCTGGGGAAATGGTCAGATCTTTACATTGGCCTCAGAAGTAGCAAGTGATCAGAATCTGCCATGGCAACAGGCTTTAAAAAGACCATATAAAGACACTGTCTGAACTGTGGTGTTAGCACCAGCCAGCTATCTGTACATTTGCTAGCTTGTAGTTTTCTAAGATTGAGTAAACTTCTTATTTTTAGAAAGTGGAGGTCTGGTTTGTAATTTCCTTGTTCTTAATTGGGTAAAAGTCTTTTCCACAAACCACCATCTATTTTGTGAACTTTGTTAGTCATCTTTTATTTGGTAAATTATGAACTGGTGTAAATTTGTACAGTTCATGTATATTGATTGTGGCAAAGTTGTACAGATTTCTATATTTTGGATGAGAAATTTTTCTTCTCTCTATAATAAATTGTTTCCTATCTTGGCATTTTAATTAATCTCTTGTCGTGATTACATAGGATCAGTTAAACTATTTTTGTCTCACAGTAGAGATGAAATAGGTACTATAAAGGCTTAATGTCAATGGCACCCTGATGCTAGGGAACACTTGGTGCAGACGTGGATTAATGAAGACCTCATACATAGATGCTTGGGAAGTATAGGGAAACACAATGATGTACATGTCACTTTAAACCTTTTAAAGTCAGTCAATGTGGAAATAACTCCAGGCCCCATAATTCCAGGATATGAGGAAAAGGTACAGAAATAACATCCACCAAAGATGACTTGAATAAATCCAGAGGATTAAAGTTTACTTGGCTTCCTGATGAAGGATATAGCAGACCTAAATGTCCATTTTGACCTACTTGCTCACAAGTTCTCAGTTCTTCCCTGATGGATTCCCTGCTCCATAAGAGTTCCTGGGACAAGTGTCCCTTAGCCTTAAGAGCAGGTTAAGCACTCTACAGAAAAGGTTGCTCGCCTTTTGCTTTCTTCAGATGCAAGACTTTCACTTTAAAAATCATTAAGATGGGATTCAACAAAAGGTATGTAGATCTTTTTTCCCAAACTTAAAAGGCTGGCTGAGGCAAAGTGAGAAGCCCATACTTATATGTGTATTCAAAGTTAATGAATGATGTGGAGATGTGATTCACTTAAGCACCACACTAATGCCATTTGTATACAGCACAGTGGTTAGTTACACTTGAGAGAAATTCCTTACCACTTTATTTGCACTTGTTAAAGTGCTGGAGTAAAACTCAAGAACTTTCCATTCCTTATCTCCTGTGTACTTTGTTCTGTGAGTGTTTAATAAAAGGCCTACCCAACTTGGTCAGTTGAGAGCTGCTGCTGCTCTGAAGGAAAATAATCTTTACTTGCCACCTAAACTTGCTAGCTGTGGATGGAACTGAGCTTCAGGCTTGCCACGCATTGTGGCAGCTGCTGCTCCCCTATGAGCCTTTACAATGTGGTAATAGTAATGTGTCCTATCTCCAGTTAAAGTCTTTCAGTCTTCTGGTCTGTAATATAAGTGATTATAGATAAGCAAAACATAAGACTGAACTGTCTAGGTTTTCTTTCCCACTGGTTTTCTCAAAGTTTAGCTTTACAAATACCATTTTTACCATTATCTGCATATGTATGTCAACATCAGTGCTTTAAATTGTTAAGGCTCCTCCAGCACTATGACTTTCTGGCGCAGGCTGGTGGAAGCGTAAGTGCTCGTGAAGCAGTGAACTTTAAAAGAGTTTGCTCAGTATCTGGAACTGGCAATAACAGATCTGTTACTAAAGGTTCAGAATGCACTTCCTTTAACAAGGTGTTAGCTTGTGATGTAGAGTCAAAATTTAGGCTCACATCTTGATACCTTAAAGATTCTACTGCTTTTAATATGATGCTTTCAAGTTAAGTCTGTAAGCAAGAGGTTTATTCAAGCAGGAGGAGTACTCAAAGACATTTCTGTTGCATTACATGTCCACAGACAGCATAAGTGTATCTGAACAGAAAGAAAAACATTGAGCTTGGCTTCCTGTAAAGCTATATTAAACTTTCATGAAGCTTCCTGCTGACTGAGCTATGCTTGGTGTATCTTGGTGTTGCCTATAGTCTTTTCTGCTGCACAGTAAGAACAGCAGCAGAAAGGGTAGCTGTATGTTTCGTCTTTGACAATGAGTTATGCACATTATGAAAGCATCAGCTGTCAGTACTTTCTTTCTGATAAGCATAGCTTTGCAAGGCAGCAAGTATTCCATCTGTGAGGCTGGCATGTGATGCTGAACCAGGAATGAGCCTGCTCCCTTAGATGGTTAATATTTCAGTCCTTTTATGGTAGGGTGCTTTCATTCATGGCATAATTTTTAACTGCAGCTGTAACGAGTAATTGGTGCAACCTGTGTCCTCAGAGTTGTTGGGATTTCTTCCAGCTGGAATTTAAACATACCCCGATGTGCACACAATGTGCCCTTGTCTCATTTTGAAGGTACTTAGTATACTGTGGCAGCGGGGCACAGGAAGGACTCCTGAGAGAAATGGAGTGTGTCTCTAAGTGGAGGCTGTTGCCAATCCTGTGTTTTGGTGCAGGTAGAACAAACAATGCACTAACTTAAATGCTTGCCACCTTTCAATTTCATTTCAGGAGCCATTGTGAAACCAGCAAGGCTTTTATTTTAACATAGGTATTAGAGATGAGAGAGCACATTCGAGACCTGCTTGCCCAGTGCACGTTAGTTAAATTAGTTGGACTTCTTTCTAGTTGGACTTCTTTCCTTGTGAAGCACTGAATAATCCTGTTGTTCTGTTGGTGTTCTGAGGGCAGGCTCAGTCATACACAGCTTGAACGTTACGGCTCTTAGACTGACGGACCAGTCTGCTAAGACTTGTTGACCATTCAGTGACTGTCTTTATAAAATGTACAAATTGCCTTCTAGTCATTTTGCCAGGTGAGCAAATGTTTCCTCTTCTCACAGCATGTTCCCCCATTATGCTGTATGTGGCATCAGGTCCTATGCACTCAAATTTGCTTTTGTATTTCGTGTTCGGTAATGATGCTCGTCCTATACAGACTTACATGTACCCTGTAAGAATCTCTGTTCTGTTCTCTTTGTAGTTGTGTAGGTTTTTTCCTGCTTATTCTGGAGACGTACGTCTGGCTTAAGCAGTCATTCAGACCACGCTCTTTTTCTTGATCTTAAGGCCATGCTTAAGTCTGATTAGAGATGTGAAGGCTTTCGTTCAAATACTAATAATGCTGATTTTAGTTTTCTACTTTTCTGCTGACTCTGCAAAGATTTTGGGTAGATTGTGTATGACGGGCCTCATCGCACCATGGGATTTTCTTATTGGTTTGTTTTATCGGTCTATGTGAGAAATTGGAAATAACCTACGTGAGGCACTCTTCTGATGTGAAAATACCATCACCAGCTTCTACTTTTGTTGTATCTCATATTGAATCAGTTCATAGGATGAAAAAAGTCTCTCCTATTCATCGCTAAAGGGAGTCTTCTTGGATCAGAAGATCAAGTTGTGCTGTTTTGTGTGATGACAGCTCTGAAGGCTAAATATTGCTAAAGCCTGTATGCTCTTGAATGCCTTCAGTTTAAATGGATAAAAGAGTAGCTTCAGAGGTGATTTAAAAGCAGGGGGAACTGTACCGCAACAGTAGGGCCTTACAAAACAGTTTACTGATGTGCAAACCATGAAGAATCTAGTTAATGCTCCTGGAGTGGTTGGTTCGTGCTGATGCTTGTAAACATTCCTGTCACCAAGTTAAGCAGATGTCACTGAACATGAGCCCTAAATACGCATAAGGTGTCCCAGTTAACCTTGCTTGCTTATGCTGGGAGAATATGTTCTCTTGTTATTGTGCAGGTTAGTAGTGAATAAAATGAAGAACATTGCTGCTTTTCTTTTTTGTGTATCTATGTAAAGCTTATTTCTGAATTTCCATAAATCAAGTAGCACTCTATTTTCCAAAGTTTCCTCTACTTGATGCCATCGTTTTTAGGGAAAATAGTTTATATTGGCAAGAGCTGCCACTTGACTGAACAACATTAAAGCTGTTTTTAGTTTAAAGAGTGAAACTTACATAGACGGGAGATAAATAGCTCTCCTAAAAAGGAATGTATATTTACACATTCTTGGTGTAATAGCAGAGGTTATTTTTACATGTTTCAGATTTACATTCCGATGTGAACATTGTGAAGCAGTGTGTTAATTCAGTGGCTTTCAAGGGTTGGTAGAGCAAGCTGGGCTTAGACAGTAAATGCTGTATTAATGGTTAGCAGTGACAATTTCATCCACATAGGAATTGCAGGGTATAATTAACATCAATTGCTTTGACACTGTGCTCTTAATGTATGGTTTCAACCTTTCTTTCAGTAGCAGTTGGAGAATGCACTGTGACAAATTATTGCTGATACAAAGTAGGTCAACAGTAAAATGGCTGACTTGCCATAAATGAACAGATCTGAATTATTGTAATTTAATGTCCAGTGGAATTTTCTTAGTGGCCAAGTCTTCTATGCCCTTGTGTTTCTCAAGCATGAATCTTGTATACAGCTTTTCCTAACTCTTTATTTCCTAATCATTTGATATTTTTGTCCAAACAAGAAGGAACATTTCCTCCCAGCTGCTGGGAAGAAATCCACACGAGCAGTAATGCTGCACGCGTGACAGCAGAAACTTGCCCTTGTAGTGCCCAGTTCTGTGACTGCAAGGCTGGCAAGGAGAAATGACTTGCAACTAAGAAAAACAAGTAAAATGCTGCATCCTTAAGTTCTGAGGTTTTCTCTACTGAAAGTGACCCATGACAACACAAGAGGAAGGGAAATAGGGATGAGATGATACTGGATGAGAAATCCCAGGCTGAGAGAATGTCGAGTATGTTTTTGCAGAGGCAACTATCTTTACCTTGTAATTCCTGTGATCAGCTACTCAGCGCCTCATCAAGGTTTGCAACAACATTTTCAAGTTTTCTTGAGAGGTGTACCTTTATTTGATGCTTTTACCTCTCGGATATCAGGAAACGGCCTCTAGCTTAGCGGTTTCTCTGGGGCACTGTAAAAACCGGTGTGATTGTTTTATGTGCTGATTATGTAACTGAATAAAACGATAAAGAAATGACTCTGTTAGCATTGTAAGGAACACAAGGGAGGAGAACTTCAGTGTTCTTGGAGCAGCCTTGAATGTATGCGAAGAGCAGAAGTGTCTAAAGTGCCCAACAACAGGGGGAGGGCTGGGGATGCTGCCCAGCTTTCACGGTAGGGTTCCAGACAGCAACACTTACCTAAAGGGCTATAACATGGAACTAAGGCTTGGATATAGCTTCTAACTCCAAGATCAACTTAAAGACAGATTTCTAGTATCAGTAGTATCATCTGCTGACATTGGCTGCAATTAAGAAATTCCGAGTGTGCCCTGGCTGTTCTGTGTTCTATAAAATTCAATTATTACTGCTTTTTCTAATCTGAGAACATGTAATAATTAGTGTCTTTGGACTTCTGCTGGCCACAGGTTAATTAACAAGTTTCTTGTCCTTTAAGAATAATACTGGAAGACAACATTCCTTCCATGCATTAAAGTTTAAACCAAGTTTTATTTGTATATACGCTGGGGCATATATGTAAATTTATTGTATAAATATACACACACATATTTAATTATTAGAGTCTTTTTCAGTGGGTCATAATGAAGTCCCTGCTTGCTGTGATTTAATTTGCAGGTCACTGCAGGTGTTCTGAAGATTGTTAAGTTCACATAGATGGGGGAAAATTATCCTTCTCATTCACTTTTTGTGGCTTAATATGTTGGTATTAACAGGAACATGTATTCCTATTTTTCTCTTTCAATTTTCTGGATGTGACTTTGCAGCTTAACTCAATTTGCTAATCAGTGGAGCAGATTTTCAAGATTTACTGTAGAGTTTTAAAGCAATTGCAGAATATATGCAACATTTTAATCAACTTCACACCAGGCTGAAATGAAATACAGCTAAGATACTTTTAGAATCTCAATTGTATATTCATTCTAATACTTTATAACGCGGGAGAGGGATTTCTCTAATTTCTGGTAAGCAGTTGTCTGCACAATCAGCAAAAGATCCATTTTGGTTGAGCCTAACACCCTTCCCTAGATGGCTGCACCAGAACAGTTGCTTCTGTCTGGTAACATTCACATTCTACAGTACATAAATCAGAAATTTGTTTACTAGTGTGGAAGACACTGTATCATAATTGCAAAAGAAAACCAAGCTGCCTGTGTGATACTCCTAATGCTATAAAGTTATACTAGTGATCCTAACTAACCTTTGCAGTTCCACCTCTAAAT
This sequence comes from Falco peregrinus, assembly GCF_023634155.1. Taxonomy (NCBI): domain Eukaryota; kingdom Metazoa; phylum Chordata; class Aves; order Falconiformes; family Falconidae; genus Falco; species Falco peregrinus. The sequence goes on from NC_073726.1 coordinate 49,576,627, forward strand.
TTAGCTTGTATTATAATAATCTCTTTTTTAACACTTAACCGCTTGCTTCCTTTGTCATTTACAGGCTATTGTTTAACTCCCCAGCTTGCAGTCAGGATAAGGTCATTCTGTTTTTAGACTTCAGATTGGTAGGGAAAAAATAAGGCAGTGGAAATGGCAATATCAGTCTGAATCATGATGACATTAAAGCGAATGATAAATTTAGTTCCATGTTTGTAAAGGATCTGTTTCTGTGTGATGAAGGTACCAGACTCTAAATTTTGATGATATTTATCATACTTCATTTGTTGTCTGGATATATTTTAACATGAGTGAGGCTTTTGTAATATAACTGAGAAAAACATGTTGCAGATATCAAAGTACTTTTCAGAAGGACAGCTGAACAGATATATCTGCTTGATTGTTTATCCAAATGTTCCTATGACTATCTTCAAAGATTGTTGCTTGCAGAATTGTCAAGTCCTTCATCATAGACAGGAGGACACTGCCTCTGAATACTGAAAGTGAGAGTTTCTGCGATTATTCCGTAGAAAAATATGTGGGCGTCATTCAAATTTGAAATAGCTATTCGTAGAGTCTACTGATGTGAAAGTTCATTCCACACCAAGCCGATATGTATACAAAACGTCTCCTAAACTATCAAACTGATGTTACCACATAACTAATTATGCAGTACGAATACGCTGATTTCCTTTTCTTGCCTGTTTTTGTATACCCCCTCCTATCTACAGGAGCATCCCTTTGTAAGTAGTTTACAATCAATACGAGGAAGACTGGAGTTCTAATGTGATGTGCACTTTTAAAATCTAAGACCCCAGCCTTTGCACTTTCCTAATTGTACCGTTACGAGTACCATGAAACCTTTTGACTTATTCATGTGAATGCGTCATATGCCCTTCAGTATTTTATGAGATCAAGTATGTGTCAAAAGCTTTCTCAGTGAAGCAGAAATGTGTTTTTTATTATTTCCATAGGCACTGGAAAGCACATTAAAATATTATTGACTGAAAAGAAACTTTCCTCTTTATTACTGTAGGATAGAGATAGTGAATAGACTGAAAAGAGAATGCTGCACACCTACTGCATCATGATCTCATTCTCAACATGATTGCTTCGGTGCTTGCCAGTTCCAATGTTAATGAGTCACACTCCAGTATGTGATTTGCTTAAAAGCAATAAATGTCAGCATTTTTTATTTACAATCTGCCTTTGAAGATTTGGAAGTCGTAACTTCAACACATTTTTTTCTACAACTGTGAAGCCTAGGAACTAGCTTTTACCTTTTTCTTTTAAATGAAAGATGAAAGCTTTGATGTATTGCTATGTCTGACCTAGCTGCAGCAGGTTAAGATGTGTATATATCCAAGCCCACTCCTTCCTCCACTTTGCCAGAAATTGCCATCCTGGTAGGTGGGGCAGCAGAAAAGGCTTTTCTGACTCTTGCTTAAAATTAGCTAAGTTGTTAGGGTTGGTAGATTTGTGTCATGTCAGACCACGATGCCCAAGACACAGTGGGAGCCTGGTGCTGCTGTCACATCTGCTGGGGAGCTGGCAGCCTCTGGCACACGGCTGGGGGTGTCAGGGACGTGGTGAGTTCATCGCCTGTGTGTGTGAGCCCTGCAGGCTGCTGTTGTCACCTGGCTGCAAGGGCTGGGACGTGCGAAGCAAACAGAGTCATGCTGCAGTTTCGGGAAGGGGTCATGGATGATCTGGGGGGGAGAGGAGGAAGCAGAGAGAGCAAAAGACCAGACAAATAATCCATATGGTGAGTCAGTGGGAAAGAACTGAATGTAATTCCAGCCTAATAATGACTCATAGTCCCATTGTTTATAGCTCTTGAGAGAGTGTCTGATCATATGGGCTGTAATGCACACATTTATATGCTGTCCTTGAGGACAAATGAGAGAATTTACGGGGGGTAGGGGGAACCAACAAGCTTTTAATTTTAGCTTACCTCTTTCTTGTGTATATTTGAAAGTTCTCATTTATTCTAAACCTCATTGCCCCAGGCTTCTATGCTAATAAGCCTGGCAAATTTTGCTTGTGAACTAAACATGTGATTGCTAGAAACCTTAGAAGCATTGTACAGCTGCTTTTAAGACACCTACAGGAACGTGGGGTGCTGCTCTGCAGCCTTCACACTACCTGCCCATTAGGTAGCATGGCGGCGGTACTTTGGGAAACTGACTTTGCACATTCAGAATTCAGTCGATAATCTTATCCCTCATCTTCATGGTCTTTCAGTTTGGTATGTGTTTGACTGCCTCCACTGTTACTATGTATTGCTCAAGTCCAAGATAAATGGCAGTGCTGATTTGCTGGAATTAGGTTCTCAAGTGATTATTTTCTCGGCAGCCTGCTTTCCAGATGTAGCTGTAGGCAGTGTGGATCCAGCCTGGGCTGCAGATAACATAAGATCAGCGTCCAGGGGAGCTGCAGTGGTGTAGAAGGCAGTTGCTCTATCGGTGGTGGTGGGGTGTAATATGAACTGCAAGAAGGCCTTTTTGGCTAAGGATTTCTAAAGAAAGAACCCTTTTCACTGGAAATTTTTCAGGAAGAGGTAACTGCAGTTGGGTGGCTGTCCCTCTGCCTCACGTGAGAGCTGCACGCTGCCTCACTTCTTGAGAATGGTCAGGGTACTTAAAATATTTAACAGTTTGGTTGCTTACATGCTGCATGTATGTAGAGGTACATCCTTGCAAATATACAAGAACCTAAATTATTGCCATGAAAGAAGAGATTGGGGTGGCATAAAATGTGTGAGAAGCTTCTGCAAATATCTTGGTATGGTTAAATGATTATTGTGTAGTATTTATGCAAAAAGTGGTGGACACAACTGAAGGAGGAAGGCACCCAGTGTCCTTTGGCCTGGAAATGTGGGAAGAACTCTTACATTTAGCCTTCTTACCCAAAGTTCTACCCTTTGGAGAAATGGCAATGAGAGGAGGGAACTGGAGAAACTGAAGGGTGGAAAGTCAAATGAAAGTCTGAAGTTAAGGCATGTTAAGTCTCATTACACAATGCTCAAGCCATGAACAAATGTCCTTTTCTGAACTGTGACATAGGTGCCGTCTGTTTGAGTTGGAATTAATTTGGTTGATTTTTATCAGGAGTTGGAGAGACTGATCCACAGGTGAAGAAAATACTTCCAGGAGGCTTGTTACCTCTTGGCCCTGGATCCAGCTGAGAATGCCTCTCTGTGGCCTGTTGGTTTCTCTCTCCCAATATTAGTTCTTTCCAGTCTTCTCCACACCTAAGTCTCATATCTTTCTTAGCCTTTCCTGATGGCTGATGAAGAGAAACAGACACTTCATGGGAAAATCCTCAAAGTGATTTCAGTGTGCTAGCCTAGAGGGGATGTGCTCTAGAATAAGCACCAGCTTCTCTTCTTCATATACAGAGGGAGCTTGCTGAGATATCAGTGACTCCATCTAGTCTGGTGAGTCTCACCTGCTCCTTCTGAATGGTCCTACATTTGATTGTTTAATGTGCTTTAACTTGCAGTATATTGTAACTATTTTATTAACTCCTAACACCTCAAATGAAGAATAGCTTACTCTGCTCACATGTTCATTTTGAAATCCACTAGAATTGCCGTACCTTAGAGCAATCATTAGCAGTAAGTTTCCTGAATTTCAGGAACATGTACTCCTGTAGTTGGAATGGTGAAAACTTATTTCTAGGAAGTTGCAAGGGGTTGGTTCATCCCATCGCAGCTTCCCATGCTCTGTGCCTGTGGGCATTCACACTTTTCCCCAGGGAATTTTGTACTACATGCGTATTTACATGAATTATTTTCTTGATATAAAGAAGAAATAAATATTTCTGTCCTCATCTCATGCTGCTCTCAGTTTTCAAAAGTCGGTTCCCAAACACAAGAGGCCACATTCTGTCGTTTAGTGTCAAAGTAAAATGGCTTGTTTGAAAGCACTGGATTCACTTTGGATTGATGTCAATGTAATTGCTAATCAAGTTAAGCTCGCTAAGCATAAGACTGGACATTTTAAGTGCAGGTTCCTTGAGCAAAGAGTGCTCTAACAGGACTTAAACAGACCCGTGTTTTTTTGTTAGCTACATCAAGTTTACATGTAAAACACACCAGAGTAGGCTGGTTTTGCTCTAGCTGCCAGGCAGCAGCCCCACGTTGTGTGTGGGACCCAGCTGGACCCCTGCTCTTGGGTGGCAGCTGTTGTGGGTGTAGCTCTGCCAGGTGGGGTGTAGCCCCAGTTCAGCTGTGTGGGGTTTGGGCAGGAGTATCAGGCTGGCAGCAAACAGTTTGAGGAATCACAGGGTGGACAGTGTCTCTGCTTTTTTCAGGTGGCATTGCAGGCCCAGAGGAATAGGAAAGCATTGTCTGATAGTGGCTGCCAACGTGCAAAGGATGTACTCTCACTGCATCCCGAGGAGTGCCTGTCAGTTTAACGTGGTTGCTTTTCTCAGTCGAACCCCACTGGGTGATAGGTGCTGCCGGCAGCACTCTGCAGTCTTGCAAAGACTGCTTGCGGCATTGGAGTATTTTTCCCAGTACTACTGCTGGCTTCTTGGGAGATCTTATGGGAATAAAATGGCATTACTTTTATGTAGTAGCTGAAGATCACATGCCTGTTTACTTTTTGTAACCCGCTGGTGGAGGTGTCAACAGTTAACCATAAACAATCAGAATTTAAAACTGATTATTCTTACGCAGTTCCAGATTATCGCTGTCTTTGTCTTCTCAGACATCCACTTCTGCAGAAGAAGGGTATGCTGCTGCCAGGCTTTGGGGCTCTGAAATCCAGAAGGGCAGCTGGGGAGCCAGGGCAACTCTAACATCATTGTTATGAAATAGTGAAGGAAGTTTTGGAAGCGACAGGGTATGCCCATATGTTCTCCTACTTTAGGAGACTGCTAACACTCTCCTAAAGGGCTTGTTTTCTTTCTGCTCCATGAAACTAGGAGGATGGTCATATTGAATTGGCATCATGTGCAACAGGGCTGTCTCACAGCATGGAAGATGCTTACTCATGACAGGGAAATGCAGCCAGGTCACTAAAGGAGCAGAGAGCAATAGATAACACTTTTAGAGGTGTCCCTTTTTTAGATGGTGCACCGAACTCCACTTTATCTTTTGTTTAATGTGTTGTAAATAAGGCTGCCTCCTATTGCTGTTTATCAGCCTGGCTAAAACTTCTAAGATCAACGACAGTGAAAAGGAACAGGCAGTGGGCTCATCTTCACAGTAGCACACAAACCCGCTGGCTTTCATTGTTTCTCACAAGTTTTTTACGTGTTTCCTTTAAATGGTACAAGGGGATCTGTTTTTATCTTGCACTGTGCATTTTATTGCACAATGGTATTTAAAAATCACCTTTCAGCTGAATGTTTGGATATTCAGTGGCTGCACAAAACCTTGCTATATCATACTTTTTGCATGGTGATCCATTAATATGGTCATGGAGTGAATTCATCCCACTTGTAAATAAACACACTTAGAAATAAAAAAAAATGTGGCTTATTTTGTTTTGCTTTGTTTTGTTTTTCAAAGTTGCTATTCGGTATTGGCTTGCTGTCTATACTTGTGAATGCTAGCAGACTGTTTTAGTTAAATCCACTAAAAACTTTTTGAGTCGATAATGCCATTCAGATTACACAGAATAGGTTATTGTTACCGTGGATTAGAGGGAAAGATGCTGTTGTTCGCTGCAAATGGATTTCCTCTGTGCATGCAGCAATCTAGGAGTGAGTTGTGGCTTAATTTTTTTTAGATTGAGTCTGCTCTCAACAAAGAACATTCCCAGGCTCTACTTGATTTCAGAGAGAAGAAGATTTGTCCCTTGGTGCTCCAACATATAGAGCTTTCATTTGTTTGGATGTTTTTTCCAGTCATAATAGCTTTGTTAAGAACTGTGTAACGTATCACAGAACACAATAAATGGAGTAGAACTGCCTGTTCTCAGAAAGACCGTCAATGGAGACTCATCACTGAATGGAAATGTTTCCAGTCAAGTTCTGCAGGGACCAGCACTGCAAAAGTGCTGTTAAGGATTTTCATTAGTGTTTTGAAAATCCATATAAAATCTCTGCTCTTAAAATGCCTATATGCCACAGTTTGGAGGAGCAAAAAAGGACAATAAAGTGCTGATACCGAGTAATCTATATTGCTTGACAAGCAGTCCATTTATGTTATATTTGACCTTATTGAAACATATTCAAAGTCATTCTTTCACTTAGGAGTGAGAAATACAGGTCCTCTGTCTATGCGATGGGAAGCTATGGAAGCTATGTCCAGTGGCTAGAATGAATTTGCGGCTTGGCAGATGAGGAAGAGTAGCAGCTAATAGCACAATGTTAGGGCAGAAAGTGAGACCCTTGGGTGTCTAACAATTGGGGGAAGGAAAGGTCTGATTTTCTTTGAAATGTGGCATGGCGAATGCTAGGAAACTACTTATTGTGTTGGTGTCAATGTTGGTGTAAGGACTTCAGAAAATGGGGAGAGAGCATAGAGGTGCCATGAGAATGACATGAGGGTTGAAAGAGTTCCTTAGCTCTCTGTCCTGGTTAGCATATCAAAAGGACAGGACTGAGAAGCCAGTTAAAAGCCTGAAGGAATCAAATACTGGGTGACCAAGAACCCTACAGCCTTATGGAGAGGGAGCTAATGAGAAGTTTGGGAAATGCCTGAATCCAGGCATTTTTTTGGTTGTACATTACACATTTGTCACAAAGAGGGTCTGACCTTCAAACAGCCCACCAAAGGAACCAAGGGCCCTATTTCCTGATGGCTGCAAATCAAGACCATGTGACTTTCTGGAAGGTATATTTAGGTTAAACATAAGTTAGTAGGTTTGTTATTAGAAAAACTGGATGAAATGTGGAAGCCTGTGCTATATGAGGTTAAATCAGTAGAGCAGTTAATAAAAAATATTAGCTTATTAACCTTTTTTTTTTTTTTTGTCCTTAAACTCTGAGTCTACAAATATGTAAGCTTCTATATTTTGGCCATTTTCTAACTTTTCCCTGCATTCCCTGAGCCGTAACTGGCCATACCATGCCGTCTTGGTAGTTCATTCTTTGTATATGGGTCTAAGATTCATTAAAGGTGTGCAGATGTTTTTGTACCTTCTTCCCAAGCTGTGCCTTATGCAGCTGCCCTGACAAAAAGACCCACCCCTCTTATATATTCTATAAGAGCATTTAGGAATCTTTTTCTTAGAGGGGAAGAACCCTCCTTCCATTAACATCAATGAGGCGTACACGTTTAGAGACACTTCCTTTGTTTTCAAGGATCACTATGTTTTCAGCTCTGATTCTTTAGAAAGGTTGCATGATTAAACAATCTATAGATACCTTTAAACTATGCCTTTTAAAATACTTGGTGTTGCTTCACTTTTCTGGGTGTAAGCAAGCCCTCTATTACTATGGAAGTAAAGGAATGGCAGAAAACTTCTGCTCTGGGCAGACATAAAGTAGCATACAGATAGTAATGTGAAAATGAAGTCTTTTGTATGTTCACCTGAACTGGCATAGGAAGCCTGGAGGAAGGAGAGAGGTGCTCAAGGAATCTGAAAAGCAAAGGTGCTTTTCCTGCTTCTCTGATACTACTGTTGAAGTTGTTACCATTCAAAAATAACATTTTCATTGCTTTGATGCTTGTTTTTTGCTTATGTTATCATTTTGAGCTACCTGTTTAGTGAATTGAGGATAAGGTAAATACAAAAGGGAAACAAAAATATGCCCAGAGTTTATATAGGAAAAGTAACTGAATGTCTACAAGACACAGTTGCTTCAATGCATGTTTAAACACATATTAAAGTCCCAAATGCATCTCACAGGTGCAGAGCATCAGTTGCCACTTCATGGAGGCAAATTACTTACTTGCATCAGATTCCTTGTGGCTTTTGGCCCTCGCTGTGATAAGTACAATATTTCAGAATGGACCACAGTATTGAAAGACGGAAGCTTGGTCTTGTCTTTTATTTTCATAAGTACATTAGCGAAGAGAAATAAAAAAGGAAATTGTGCTCTAACTTGTAGGAGGAGAGGGTCCCCCAAGCAAGGAATATGTAAGTTCAACAGATGTGCTTGAAAAGCAGTAGCATTTTGCATATGTTGACCAAAACACAGTATGGTCAGCTGTAGGGGACAGGAGAGCAGCACAGGTAATCCAGCTGTCTCAGCTGTGGCATATATTTCTTACTTCAGCAGTTACAGAACTCATGTTTGGTTTCTTTTTGCTTAAGCGCAAATCCAGGCAAGAAGCCTAAATGGATGAGAAGCTTTTGTCTTCTACCTGGACCAACCTTGTTCTCATATTTTGTCAATCACTATTGAACAAATCCAAGTTCTTGTAACCTAGGCATTTTTGTAAGCTAGTCAGGTCCATGGAAATGATGCCTGTGTTCTGTCCTGCAGAAGTTGCTTTAATAAGCATATGATAGTTCTCCCTGCATTTTATTGTCATGATTGGGAAGCAGTTAATTTTGGAAATTTACAGCTGTGGTTGAGTTTAATATCAACATTTTATTAAGGCTGTCTGGCGGCTCAGAAATCGCCTTATTTTCTTTGCCAGGAAATATAATAAAATTAAAAAAATGCTTTTGTATTTGTTTTCCTTAAATAAAAGATCCATAGAGATTTCCATCCGTTTTTGTGAAAAAGGCTACATGATATAGTTCCTGCAACATAGCGAGGGGAAGGAGGCTGAAGTGAAGGCCCTGGACATCCTTTCCTGTCCATACTCCTTGATACAAAATAATCACCTTTGCCCATGCTGGTGCATGTCTTTGTCCTGCAAGTGTAACAGTGGAACTAGCTATTTAAAAATAGGCTTAAACTGCAATACCAAAAGAGTTTGGTGTGCTTGACTAGAGGGACTTCAGGGACCTGAAAGCTTGTGCACTGCTATCTATCTTGGTCGTGAAAGAAGTGGCTTTGTCCTCTTAGAAACCACGATCCTGTGCTTTTTTGTGGCTCTTCCCACAGAAATGTGCCTCGGGAGCAGCCCTGGGGAGCAACGCCACAAATGTTACACCAGATTTGCTTCATCTGAGAGGCCAGGCTTGTTAGAAAGCTCCTTCTGTGGACAGCTTTATAGTTTCGCACCACTGTTGGGTAGCGGTGAGGAGCCGCTGGGAGAGGTGAATGCCAGAGAGAGCAACCAGCCTTGTACGTTCTTCTCCTGCATTACATTAACAGTAAACACGAATTTGCTGGTTTCTCAGGTTTACACAAGTGTTATGTTATAATAAATAATCTAAAGAATCAATGTTACTGAAATTGCCTATTCAGAGGTCAAACCACACAGTGGAAAAAAGTGTTTAAATTGCCCAAAAGCAAAATCCGCTAAAATTCTTGCTGATTGTGAAAAGCTTTAGCAACTTCTGAATGAAAACCTCCTAAAATCAGAAACCTACATGGTCTGACAAACAAATGTGGAAAGTAAAGGTTTCTATGTTTCTGACTTCTCATTTCAGCTTGTCAGATTCATTCACTCACTTTACTCCAAATTTACAAAGCTATTGGTATCTCTGGAAAAGGTTTTAAAGTGGTTTATTTTTTATTTTGCAAACAAAGGGGAAAGAGATCTCAGCAACAAAATCTCAATTGTAATTTCACTTGTGTTCTCATAATTTTCTGTAAATCCCTAAAGAAAATGAAAAACTACTTCTTCATGTACTTCATAGTTCTTATAACCTGAAAATCAATTCAGTAAAGCTTATGATAGTTTTTCATCGCTGGCTTTCAGAGAGACTGTATTTTCACTCCACAGAGCTTAGTGTTAAAAGCTAATGGGAAATTTCACTTATTAGTTAGTGATTTCTTTGTGTCACTACTAAAAGAGCAATTTTAAGTTTAATATACCTGCGCACCTTGTAGGACAGTAAATAAAAGAGCTGTCTGTTATCTTGTGTCCGAGTATGTTGTCAAAAATGTTAAGCCAAGGTCAAAATCTTAGTTTCAAGCTTAATACACTTTCGTTTGCCTTGTTCAAACACTATATATAGACTTATATCCTGCAAATGGTGGTGTAAGGCTCATTCCCAGGTCAGTCCTGATCAGTGAGTTAGGACTGGGGTCTATACACGGTATAACTCTTGCTCAAACTGGCACAGGAGGTAAAAGCAGAAATTTCGAGTCCTGGCAAAAGTTTTCCTCCTTTGCTTCATGTCTGTTCCTGATATCAGGTGGCCAGGGCACTGCCAATCAACCGTTCCCAAATGGAAACAGGAAAAAGGAAAATAACGTGATGGGCAGGGCAGGCTCTGGGGACTGCCAGGCTTTCTGGGTGGCTCCCGTGTGAGCTTAAACCTGCTGCAAACACAGCCACGCTGACCGAGCTGTGACACAGTGCAGGCTGCGGGGGTCTCTCAAAGGTGGTATTGCTGGTTCTTTTCTAATATTTTTAATTCCTGAAGATACAGTTAATCTGTAGGTACTGCCACTTCACATATATTTGTTGTTTAATTTTAGAAATGCTTGTGCACACAGATGGATGTTCTGAAAAATATGTTGACCATAAAGCACACCACATATAATGGTAAATAGAAGGAATGTCTAAACAAGGCTCAGGTTGTGTAGCAATATGTAAAAGATAGAAGAAGCAAAAAACTGCAGTGTGTAGGAATAGTTATGTTCCCTTAGAAGAGGGTGTATCTGTGTGTGCAGCAGTCAGATAGCTATCCTGCAAAACACGCTGCAAAGGGTTGTGCTGACAGCTAACTGCCTCCTAAGTGTGCATCATCCTGCAGTCTGCTACCCAACAAGGGCTTTAGGGCTTTTTTTTGTGTGTTGTTGGGTATTTGGGTTTTCCTTTGTATGTCCATGTGGGGATTTTGTTGACCTCTTATTCTCATGCAATGAATAAGTCAAGATTATCTGGCATTAAGACTTGGAAGAATATTTGAAAAATAAAAAATAGCACCTCAAAAATTCAGTCCTCCTGACACTGAAGCTGTAGACCACACACACCCCAGATATAAATACACCAGGACAGTTAATAGCCTGTTGATGAGGCGTTCAGTGGGACACAGAAGGCTTAAGCTGAAGCCCTTCCATTAACCTCATGCCACCAGTGTCTTCTAGGACTGTGTGAAAACTGCATGAGTATGAAACATTAATTGGGAAATACTCACACTGTACATGGGGATTCAAACTATGAAGCTACTTTAGGGATCTCTCATTCATTTTGAATCAAATATTTATTCTGGACCTGAGAAACCATTGGTTTCTGAACATTTTATCAGAAGTAAGCCATTCCCATGGAAGTTTCCATTTGTATAAATTAACATTTTGTCCAGCATGGAATGAGCTTCCAGTTTGCTATTATGCAGTGCTCTGCCATAGAGAGGTGTTTGTCAGCTGGTGTTCCAGTCCGGCGTCAAGGGGGATGACACATTCTTGGTCATCCAATATGATACTTGGACTCAGAAAGTTTTGGTCTACAAAGCATTTAGTTCATTTTCAGGTTGCTGACGGACTGGAGCTAGTTCACTTCCCTTGTCCCGATATCCCAATTTCCATTTGAAAATGAGAATACTGGTACTGATCTCATTCATACCATGCTTCAGAATCTACAGATGGAAATGCTACAGGTGTATTTTATCAATATAACTTATGCATATTCTAAGGCAATATTTTGCATTAATAAGATTCAAAGGTTGAGCTTTTCTAAACATTTAATTTTATTGGCACCTTTGAATAATTGAACCATATAGAAGAGGTACATCATGTGGTTGTCTTGCTGTAAACAAGAACTTGGTCCGTAGGACTTCACCGCTGATGTTTTGCTTGGAAAATGGCATAGGCTGTCCCAAAAATAGTCCTGTATGACTGAGTAGGCACCTGATTTGAGACAACCCTGTTGACTGTGACCTGCCCTCTAGAATCATAGCAGAGTTGTATGTCCGGTCCATGAATGTTGTCAGATTACTCTGTTTTCACTCATAGTGTTGTAGTTGTCTTTCCTTCTGTGAAGTACAGCTTTGGCTGGTGTGAAGGCAGGAGGGGTGGGGAGTGCCCTGTCAGTTTACACCAACTGATGATTTTGCCTGATGATTTCCCTCTCCACCACTCTTGTATCTTGGGGTGACACCTTAGGGGTGCTGTTGATTCCAGAGCAGTAGCCCCATGCTAATTCATAAGGCCTTACGCAGACATTGGGCACTGAAGTATGCCATCACTGGACACTCTTCTTTCAATATGTAGTGATATTTTACCTATTTATGTCTGTTCCTAAAATTATAAGCATGTCCACCTATCTAATAAAAAACCCAAAAGGTATCTCTTTTATATTGCCACCAAAAACTTTCTGATTGCTCTATGCAAAAGTGATATGATTTAGTTTATGGTAAACCTGTAAAAAACATTGTTTTGGTTTGTTTTTATTTTTTTCATGTTGGCATCTACGTCGATGTTTTGTCTCTTATATTTTTTGTTTATGTGTTTGTTCTCTCCAGACACAGGTACTGTAGTTTTTAGGTATTGATTAGTTTTTCTTTCTCTCTCACAAAAAATCATGTTAATATGATCTCCTGCGGTTCTCTGTTGTTTACATAGTATTAGCACAGGGGAATACTACTTTCAGTTTGATACATAAAGCCCTCCTTGTCTCTTGTGCCTTTTGTCTGTAGGCTATTATGCATGTGACTAAAGCCATGCATGACTTGAGCAAATGTTTGAATAGGGTTCTTGTGCAGAAGGGCTGTATAAGCCATTAGGCGTACTCTCTTTAACTTGGTGATGAAAACATTGTGGTACATTTAGTGGCACAAAGTACAGTAAAATTGCTTTTGTGGCAGCAGAATAAATATTCTAATTTGGTTTTGTTATTGTGCACATGTGTGTGCTGCATATTTCTGGCAAAATTATCAAGCAGGGCCAAGCATAAAAAGTGTTAAGGCTATTGGAGTTGTGATGTGAAAGCTGGGCTGAAAAGAGAAAAAAAAGTATTGCTTTTTTCATTCTGAAATTTGAAATCAATGTTGTTCTGTCATTTTTGTGATCAGAGCCTTGAAATTTGTTAGTTGACGTGTGAGGCTGTTGCTAACCATCTTTTTTATTTATAAAGCTCTTTGTAAGAGCATTGTTTTCCTTTCCTCTCTATATGTGATGAATCCTATAATAGGGACTTGAATTTTTGCTGTGGGAATGTGAAAAACATTGGAAGCTGCTCTCTGCCAAGCTATTTCCTTAAGGATCCACTTTACATACTGCAAAATCAATGACCTGTCAGGTGTAGTTATGTGCCGTAGCAGTGATATGAGGTCAATCAGATGAAACCAAGGTATGTATTCCCAGCAGATCCCAGCTATCTATTTAACATTGTCAAACTAAATTTTCTTTGGTAAAGAGCATCCTCTTTCAGTTTCACTTGTTTCTAGATATGACTAACTCTGAATTTGCATCTGTTTTATGAAATTCTAACAATAGAAAAAAAAATATTTCATTTATTTTGCTTTGTCTTGAAATACTATATGTTTGCTATTTTATCTTTCAGCACAAACTCATGCTTGTTATATCCATTTGCAATTCTTCCTCCTCTAGAGAGTGTGTATTTCATACAATAAAAGAAACAAATATGTTCTTTGCTGTAATGGCAAGGTGGTATTTAATTAATCTATCTTACAGTAACATCAGTTTAGTGTCTCCTAAACACATAAGTAATTTCTTCGAAAATGCCACCTTACAGATATGGCACATTTCTTTTGTCTTGCAAGTCCATATTTGTGAAGCAAAAGATGTACAAATTGGGTCTGTAAATAAGTATTTTTACATGGAGTGGCTTCTCACTGTGTCCTGGAAAACCTGCATCTTACCAATGTTTAAAACCTTTTGATAACAGGAGAAATATTTTCTTAAAAGGGATTCAGGGTTTTCTTTTTTCTCCTAAATAAAATGGAAAAAAAATTCTGTTAGGCTAGTGATCGAGAACTGCCAGGCATTAAAAACAAACACATTTGGTACACTGTGTACTGTATACAGCATATCAGTGCAGCAGCACTTTTAGCTACTGTGTATATCTAGTTGAAAGCAGGAGACATTAACGATAACACAGATAAATAACAGATTAAAAATGCATTTCTCAAATATATATATTACAAAAAATGAAAGGAAAGTGCCTTTTTTTTTTCTTTTAAGAGGAAAAAAGAGACAATGAAGTAACAGGAAACTAAACCCAGAACTTTTATACATTTAAATGTATATATTAAAGATACCTCATTCAGAAATGCAGACATCTTGACTGAAGTTGCTGCAAGATTTTGTACGAAAAATCTGTTTTGTTTTCAAGATGTTGCAATTCTTCCTTAATTTGTTGTCTTGCTAAATATATTCTAAGCACTATAATTTAAGCATGTTAGTGTAAGTCTGCATTGTGATTCTTTTTTTCAGATATTTTGAAGTCATCTGTTGATTTTGTGTGCTGCCAGACCAGCGCTGAATCATTTCAACAACTGCACTTTATGTTTCAAAAACATGTAAAAAATTACAGTTCTTCAGACAGAAGCAGCAGAGATCTGGTTCCATAATGGAGTGCTGGAAACAGAACACAAAGGTGGGATGTAAGAAGATACCCTCCTCCTTTAATGGGGAATAATTTGTAGCAGACCTATGAAGTTGATACACAATTTGAGGAAACAAGCATCCCACCCATTTTTCTTTGTGTTCTCCATAGAATTCACATCCTTCCATTTTTATTTTTTGTTTCCTTGAATTGTGCTCCATAACTTGTTGTCATTGCTTGTTAGCTGTTGATGTGTTAGGAGGGTTGTCTGGACAGTGACACTACATGGAAATAGCTGAGTAGTTCAGAAGAGAGATTCATAATCGTGGTGACCTTTAATGAAATGCAAAGCTAAAGAAAGCTGCTTTTAGTTTACCACATCTGAAACAAAGTGAGAACTATTATTATCTTTGCTGTCATTAAATTTAAAGATGCTTTAATGCAGGAAAACCTATCTTCACATGGGAGCCTGCTTCTATCGTTTTGGTGAATGGGGTGCATCATGTGAACTCTTTTCCCTCTGACCACCAGATTTAGGACCTAGTTGACCATCTCTCAGCCAGGGCTGGTGTATGGCTTGGCAGACAATCCTGAGAGCTGCAGTGCGTTTCCACCTTCTCCTTTCTCCTGGATGGGAAGAGCTACATGTAACCCTGAATGCAGCATGGTTTGCATTTTCTCTTTGTAATTCCTCCCTATTTTCTCAATAGCTGCAAGGAAATACCAGATCCAGTCTCCTTTCTCCTTCCTACCATGCCAGACTCGTGCTACAGTAGCAGTTTGGGTTGATCCAAACCAGCTGGCAAAGAAAAGCATCCATATGACAGCCACGCGGGATGGCAAGGGGGAGCTGGGGGCTGGAGAAGACCACGCTCTCCAGGGTAGCTGTGTTTGGGCAAGCTGCAATCTGGCCCTCAGCGTGCACCTGCCCGCAGCGAGGGTCTGACAGCATCGCTGCCGGGGAGAGCCTGCGGGAGGGCAGAGCGTGCTGGGGGCCATGTCCTCAGCTGCTCCGCTCCAGCGGGACAATGAAAGCCAGTCCTGCTTTCATCAGGTGAGGAACCAAGCCTGAAGGCTAACTCAGTGAATTTTTTCCCTAATCCAGTTTATCAGAGGGTGAAATTAGCCTCTCCCTCCAGACAAATATACTGCCAAGACTGAGCACTCGCCTCCCTGGAGCACAAGCCCCTCCTAAAGCCTTTCCCTCCTCTCCCTGGGCTGCTCAGTGCCCTGCTCCCTGCAGCTTTGTGCTAGTCAGCTGTGTTTTCCTCCTCCAAACCCCTGTGGAGAGGGGTCATGCTGGCTGACCACCTCTCTGCAGAAGATGCTGCACACCACCTCCCTGGGGGGGTGTGTGTGTGTGTCCAGGTGCCATAGCCCTAATGACAGCTTGTAGAGCCACTGGGGTAAAACGCTGCCCGTTCAGCCTATCGAGGGACCCCGTTTCACACATTTGGTCCTGAATAGGGAATAAATGCTCATCGAAATGACAAAAGAGGTACTATCCTATTGCCTTACACAGATGGGAAACCTACTTGCATTGGCCATATTGCTTTTGAGCAATTCCCCTAGTTCATCCGCATAAAAATACTGTCCCATGACGTTTAGAACTCCTGTGGACAGGTCATTTAGGACACTTCACAAATCTGTCTGGATACATCTAGCTTGCTCATATTTCTAAAACTGAGCAAAAGTTGTCTTTATTTGTGACTGTTCCCTCCATTTGCATGGCATGAGGTTGGTTACCCAAGAAGGGATGCCTGCTGCTCTCCAAAATGGGGAAGATTATCTTTGTGCAGCTTGAAAATGAAGCTGTTTTATAGCACCTGTTCAATCCCATTACAAAGAAAGCCAGAATGGCAGCAGTAGAGACAGAGCAGGATGTATAAGATGCAGTTTTATCTTAAGAGAAATGTAAAACCTGTTACTAGAAATAAATGCTTTCTTCACAATGCGGCAGCAAGGAAGGGAGAACACATTTTCCAAGCAAATTGCAAAAGTTCAGGAAATTCTTGGCTCACTATTTGTTCCAAGTGATATAAAGGAGAAGGAAGAGACTGTATCCAGCATAAATCATATTTTTAAGAATTTCCCAATATTGCTTCCTGTCTTTGTTCTTGGGCAGCAGATTGTATACAGAAATAAAACAAATATGCTTTATCTTTTCAGAATATAGTGTCCGCTATATCGTTTGCTGACTCTCATTCGTTCATTCAAAAACAGCAGGAAAAGGGCTTTTGTATTAAGAACATTCAAGGTCAGGGATTTTTGTTTTTGATGTTGGTTGCCAGTAGCTTGACTTCTCTGACAACTGTTTCCAAGTCAATCTCGGATAGCAATCTAATTGTTGGCTTACAGAGAGATACTTCACAGCTACAGGTTAGCTGCAGTGAGCACAGAACAGAAAGGGATTTCAGGACAAAATTAAGGTCTTGTACTGTCTCAACCCCTATTTATGCCAATCTCAAATTAAGTTAATGAAGCCTACTAACTAAAGGTCTAACAAGTTTGACCCTGATGCTACAAACTGTTTTTCAGGCACACTCAGTTTTGGAACCTGTATGAGCAAAAGCTTTACCTATGTGACTTGGTTTACAGAATCAGGGACTTACACACCAGGATTCACCATAACAAATATTTATTTTCATAGCAAGCAATCAAAAATGCAAAACAATATTGTAATTTTGTAAAAGAGAGGTCCAATGTTCTGCAGGTAATGGCCTGTGTCTGGGACATTTTTCAAGCCATAGGAGCTTGACATTGCATGGTCAATTGCCCTGTCTCATTCACAGTCAAACAAGTGTATTTTTAAAGCTTCAAGTTAATGGCTAAATGAAAGTAAAATAAATCATTAGACAAAATATCTATGCCATAAAGTGTCAGTATGGAAGTATGAGCATTTCTTGTTAAGGTTTTATTTTGGGCAACAGGGCGTTTTGGTGGCAGGCAGGCACAGCAGAGGCAGAAACGTGTTCTAGTTTGTTCCCTGGCCTGTAAAACCCAGCGACCATATAAAAGTGTACTTCATCATACATCCACTGACAACTCCTATTTAAGCCACTCATTAGCAGTCTGTGACACAGAGAGATTTTGCTGTTTTTCACCTTTTAATGTAATTCTCAAGATTTTATGAACGTATCAATTAGAGATTTCCGGTAATGGAAAGCAGGTTTCAAACTCTGGAGAAGTACAATAAATCCCTAACCATATGTGCTTTTGTCATTAAAAGCAAGCCACAATAAGACAAAAGCTGAAGTAAGTTAAAACAGCTGAACAGTGATCTAAGGCGGTCTTATGCAAAACCAACTACCTTGGCTTGTTCACAGGCAGCTTCTTCAGAAGACTGAAAGAAAACCTTTTTCAACTCTTTATTTCTTGGCTACGATGGAAAGCAAGCAAAGAAAAAGCCATCTCAGCGCCGCTTTTCATGCTCTGCTTGCTTTGTTTTCACATGAGATCCTGTGCGCTACCTTTGTGGTTTTTCCCCTTGCTTTTTAGAGGGCTCCTTGTGCAGAACAATAGCGAGTCCCGATAACAACAGGCAGTTGCTCCAAGGCCTAGTTGTTCAGCAGGATTCACTCCAAGAAACCGAGAGGGGTGTGTTGAGTCTTTTTTCCATCACCAGCCTTTACAGTTAGAGGGCCAGATGGCACGAGATGGGCGCAAAAAAATAATGACAATAAATAATACTGCGACTTGCAACGTGGACCAAGCTCGGTTACTTCCACTTCATCACACTGTTTGGGAGTGCCTTTGATGTATAAAAGCACCCCCTAAGATAATGAAATGCGGTGGCAGCTGGCTAATGGCTGGGAAAGTGCAAACCCTGCATTGAACTCTTCCCACCAGGCTATTCAGCACCCAGGCAATGTCAGTCTCAAGGAGATGGAAAGAAACGGAGGCTTGTTGCTGTGCAGGCTTTGGGCTTCTGGGCAGACTGCTGTAGGTGGGGTATTATTTGCCTTGCTGAATAGAAGTGATGTGCCTGAGGCAAAGGGAAAGTTTTTACTGTCTTAACACATTAACCTTGCAGACTCTGTCCCAGAAATGTTAAATGAAGCCACAGGGTCATGCTGCTTGAAGAGACTCTGCTCTTGGGTAAACTTTAAAATGAGCTATATTTTTTTTACTACAATCCCGTCAGTCATGCAATCAGGGTTGGTTTCCTTTTGGGGAGGGCTATCTCATGGTCCGGCTCCTTAGGAAATAAAAAAATAAACACATCCAGACTTCTCTCTCAGCTGCTCCAGGCCTAAATATGGGACAGGGTAAGTGACAAAGATCCAAAACAGACAGCAGACACAGCCAAATATGAAAACCCCATTTGTTCAGGAGCTTTGAAACAATAGGGGATTTATTCCTCAAACACAAAGAAAAGTTTCTTGTCCTCCAGTTAAATGATCCCGTGTTAATAATATTATAATCGGGTCTGACCCTGCAAATACTTGATTAGATGTGCGCTTATCTTCATGCATGTCGTTAGTCCTGCTAACCTCACTGCCTTCATTTGTCACCAGAATGTTCAGAATATGCACAGACTTTACAGGTTTGGGGCTTGCCACTGCCAAATGCAGCAACAGCCTGCCTCAGCAGAGAAGGTGCGACACGAGATTTGAAATGAGGTCTCATCATAAAAAGAGTGAGTGGTGAAAGTCAAGCTTACCAGAGTAAGTATTTCAGGGAAATACAAATCAGCTCTGTCTTTCATTATCCGGCAGAAAAATGATTATTTTTTTGATAGTTAAATTCTGGAATATTCATACACAATTATGAAATTCATTAGGCCAGCTATCTAGATTCAAGGGCTGATTCATTCTGAAATATCTGAAATGTCCTGGGTGTTATGGTCTTCCAGACAAGGTCAGGGTCATGTATAACCAAATGGTACAAGGTCAAGGTCAGGTATAACCAAATGGTCATGTTCTGACACTTCTATCCCCAGAACAGAGTTATAGAATCATAGAATGGTTTGGGTTGGAAGGAACTTTAAAGATCATCCAGATCCAAGCCCCCTGCCATGGGCAGGGACAGTTTCCACTAGACCAGGTTGCTCCAAAGAAGACCATGGTTGCCTGAGAACTGTGGTAGCCTCTGAATCTTACCAATTTGGGAGGGAGCAGAAGATCAAAAAAGGGACATTTTGCATACTTTGTCTCATATAAGTACCCAGATCCATGCTTGGGGCAAGGCTGCTGAATCTCGGTGCATATTTTCATTGACTGTATGCCAAAGGTCTATTGATTATTGTCGCTTTGGCTAACGTGTGCTATATTCCACAGTACAGCTCTAACTATTTCCTAAGATTAAGCATAAGTCAAAATCATCAAAATTTTCAGTGCCAAGTGGGAATAACTGTATTTAATACTACGATTGTCACAGCAAACTTCTGATTGTTCCTTGTGATTCCTTATCCTGGCAATGTGTAGTTGCTTTTTAGGAAAAGTCTTTTTGTTTCATTAGATTGACATTGACAAAGAAACCCCCGCCCGGGTGGGTATATTGGCTCTATCAGTCAGCCTTCGACCATTCCTTCCACAGAGCTTGTTTTCTAAATCTGGTTTTGAGAGCTGTTTGCTTGACAGACTGCTTCGCAGACTTACGATTGTTTGTTTCTGGCTCTTTTTGATTGCTTTGCTAATCTCTAGACTTTGGCCTTGATGCCGTTATTTATACTGTACTTTTATTGGTGTTTGTTATTTGAAACTTTGTTTTCAGTAGATTTGCAGCCCCTTTCTAAACTGCTTTTCTGATTAAGTTTTGTTGAAGGGGTTGGGTGGATTGCTTTACTTTTTTTTCCCTCCTGTTTGTCCTTCCTCCTAGTCGTTTGGTTGAGAGCTCACCTGTCTTTTGTTTGTGCCTGCCTTTGTAATTTGTTCTCAGATTAGAAGGGGCAGCTGCGCAGCTTTTACTTTTATTAGTTCATCACAATGGGTCAAGCAAAATATTAACCCATGTACTGCTCTCCTAAAGCCTTATGTGAATTACAGTAGAACTTTTTCCTTCACAGTTCATGACAAAACATTTTAATTCTTTAACTGTATGTCTAGATGTATCTTCTGTAAGGATGGAATGAGCTTAAGTATCAGAACATATGAAACTATCCTGACCTTTCTAACAATTTGTTTCAACTTATTTTTACAAGAGTTGGAATGTAAAATTCAAATCCAAATTTTGGCCTCAGCCTTGCAATGCCAGGAGCTCAGTGGGATAAATGCATGCATCCAGTATTTCCTAAGCATATGGCTTTCCAAGGCATTGTCGTTCTTAGCTCAGTGAATCTTTGAGTTTTATCTGCCACAAAATGTAGTTTGGGCCTTTTTAGATCTGCTAATAAAGTGGCTTCTGTCTTGATCTGCACGATTTACAAAGTTTTACTATTTCTCAGGTTTTGAGCATTCTGCCTGTTTACATTTAGTTTTACATTTACATTTACATTCAGTGTTGATTGCTTGGTCAGTGCCTTGCCCTTAATGGGGAGCCAGCTCCTGCACAGTTTACTTACAATGCTCCCTGATGTGGGACTTTTTCCTACTAATACTTTTTGCAAATGTGTTTTGCTTTTCTTTTGGGCTCAGGGGTAGGTGGGGAGGAGGAAGAAGGGGTGGAATATGCCATAATTAAGCTAAGCTCCCCAAAGACCAATTATTGATACAGAATTTCAGTTCTTTTACAAATTTTAGGTCACTACGTTTCAATTTCTCGAACTTGAGGCTCCAAGACTGGCTGAGCAAGAAGCTGAATGGCCACAACAACAGTTAAAGCCAACAGTCCCTGCAAGCATGTCAGTTTTTCGGGAATTGGACAGAATGTTGAGAACAGGAGCTTCAATGGGGAGACAGTTAAATGCAGAACACTGCTGACAATAAATGCTTAAGTGCCTAATATTTGAGATCCCAAATTAACTGATGCCCAATTAGTGAGTTATTTTGAAAATGTAGTTCTTGGCAAAGAATGATAATGGTGTAATATGCTAGCGAATCTGAATTTGTCCATGTTGGAGTCTGTGTGTCTACGTAATGTGTGCTGGGGCTGATAGAGAAGATAAACTGGTTGTCTTGTTAAACCATTGCTATTTCTTTGTATACCATGCCAAATGGTTATGTACCACCTAGTGGGACCCTGGTTATTGAATTTTGTTTTTCTAATTATGACATGTTTTATAACAGACAGTGTAAGTCTATGGTGACTGAATGTGTTCATCTCCTGTGCGATCCCATTTCTGATATGCTAAACTAGGTTACAATTTCTCTTACTTCTTCACATTTCAGCTACCAGCAGTGGATTTGCTTTGCTCCTTCTTTTTAGGCTGAACACTTAGGTTATTCTTTCAGCTGTACACTGACTCTTTTAATCTCATTTCTGTCCAGTTTTGCATAAGCATTTGCCATGCATTTTTCAAAGGCACATCAGCATTCATCATTCTCCTGACTCATGCTTTCTAACCTCCTGGCTGAACGGTTTTCTGGGTTCATTTCCATTGCTCATATTTTGTGAATTTTTGGCAATTTCAATTTGTATTTTTATGAGTCCTCTCATCCATCCATCTTTAGCTTTTATAATGTGTTAAGTGATTCTTTGGATATCCAGGGTTGCTGAAATGACACACAGGATGGGTTCCACTCTCTTTTCAGTCTGACATGGTGATGGTCTCTTGAGGTCCTTTTAGTGAAGCCTTCTCCACTTTCTGCACTGCAGCCTGAGCTCATTCCAAGCTCCATTTTGTTCCACTGCAGGTTCCGCTAGTGCAGTGTTTCTTTGAGCCACTGAAGCTGTTATATTAATAATTGGATCATAAGCATAGTGAGTTGTTTGATCCTTCATGTGCTTTTGATGCTAATTCTACTTCAGCATTTGGGGGTTTTAATACAAAAACCTTAAATAAAGTTTGTTTCCTAAGAAATGCACAGATTTGCTTCAGTGTATCAGGCCCTATTCTCTACATGCATTTTGAGTTTTGTCTCCCAGCCAGTCTGTCTGAGGTGCATGGCATTCGATAGATATTTCCTCTTTCTCAGGAGTGAGATTCAACATCTGCTGTAGGACTGACTTCAAAGCATTTCTCCCCGTGCAGCTCAGTGGAAATTTAGCCTACTTACACCAGCTCATGTATGAGCAACTATATTACAGTGTCTTAT
Source organism: Falco peregrinus (assembly GCF_023634155.1). Taxonomy (NCBI): domain Eukaryota; kingdom Metazoa; phylum Chordata; class Aves; order Falconiformes; family Falconidae; genus Falco; species Falco peregrinus. The sequence continues at coordinate 49,599,241 of NC_073726.1, forward strand.
CTGCTGGAATCCACAAAGCATTTGATAGTCTTCTTCAAAACCAATGCATTTAGACAGTTCATTTCCAAAGGAAAAGGTCAGAAAAGCATAAAAGAAATTCACTGAAAGAAAAATAAAACCCAAAATATTCTGTGGATGTATTTTTCTCTAAATCATCTTGAATGCCTTTTCTCACCAGTGTGACAGTGTACCTTTGTGCCACCAGGTGAGAGTTTCTCCTGGAAATATGCAGTGGTTGTCTTTGTGCTGTAAGTGCTTCCAAGCAGACTTCCCCTCTCCAGCAGAAGTCTTCAAGGGTATTTTCATTGCACTGGTCTACTTAAAGTGGGTTGCTGGAAATCTCTGGACTCACTGCCAGGAGAAATAGGATTGATTGGAAGACCCTCTGTGCTGCAATAAACTCCAAGCAGAATTCTCTGAGAGGACTTTTTAGCAGTAAAATACAGGCACTTTCGAAGTGAGAAGAAAGTAAAACTACCAGCTGTCAGCTAGAAGGAAGAAAGGAGGAAAGAAATGAAAAAACTTAGGGTGTAGTTGATAATTAATCTGTAAGGTGCTGCAGACTGCACTTAGCCTTTGTAGTATCTAGAGACAAAAAGATGTCATTCATGATCACACATATTCCCCTGTACATCCATCAGAAGGTTGTTTAGGCCTTACTCCTTCAGAGATGTGTGCACTCATTTAACCTTACTGACTTTTCAGATAGTAAAATTAAGTTTGCAAGTCAATCTTTGCAGGAACAAGATGTGCACTTCGTCCCCTTCCCCCCCACAAGGTACACATCAGCCAAACTAAACTGTAACAAAAAGTCAGGGAGTGTTTCCAAACCATTGTGAGTCGACTTGCTTGAAGGGGTTCCTGAATTGCATCTCTCCCAGATTTTGCTGATACTCCTGAGTGTCAGGAGTGCGGTGGATACACATGATTTTATTTGAGTTATCTCAAGTGCTTTACAGTGAGCCAAATTTCCATTTTCCAGTAACTGAGAGTTCAAGAGGAACAAAAAACTAATCTTACTCACTTGTGACAAAACACAGAAGACACACTTATTTTTTTGGGAAAAAATGAAATCTTATCAAAATCTGCTTTGATTAAGAAACGAAAGCATTTTATTAGGAAACCGGGTGAAACTAAAATGATCATTTGGGTGGAATAGCTCAGGTTTTGTAGGCCCGCAAAGATCTTTCTGAGGAAATATGTCCATATAAAATTTTCCAAAATGGCTATCTGCCTTGGATGGAATATTTCTGGAAAAACTTTAAAGGCAAAATACTTATGTCTTCTGAAAGCCACTTTTAAGAGAAAAGATGTTTTTCTTAAAAAGGAAAAAAAAGCTCTCAACCCCTCAATGAATTCATTGGGGAACACTTGCACTTCTACAGCTCTGAAATGACATTCTGAAACCTGGCAAAGTTTTTATTTTTAAGGAATTCACTTTTTGTCTTCTTCTCCTTTTGACACATTGACCAGTGTTGGCCAGCCTGAATGTTTTAAAAAATCTCTTCCTATGCGGTCTGTTGAGACTTGTTACAGTTTGTCAGCTAAATTCTCAAAAAATGGGAAATAGAGACAAAGCAGAAGGGGAAAAATAATAATAATAAAAAAGGATAAAAGATGAAAATCAGAAAAAGAAGATAAAGGAAAAGAAGAAAAAGAAGAAAAAGAAATCTGTCATTCGCAGACATATGCTAGCTGCAGGGTGTGTTACTCATATCAGGATTTTCTCTGGTGTTGCTTTTCCTGGTTGAAGGGTGTTACCTGGGTGCCAGGAGCCCTTGTAGATTGTAAGGAGACTGCTCATGGATGGTCAGGTGGTCTGAAAGGGGAGTTATTTTACCTTGTATGAGAGGACATGAAGAGCTAAGGTTTGAGCCTGGTGGTGGTAGAAGGTTACTTACTAAAATAAGGAACATGAAGGATGAGCTGGAAATATTTAGTAGTGGAAAGAGAGCAGAAACATGAGGGTCTGGGAGAGTGAGAGCAAAAGAAATGTTGTGGGGAAACCTAGGAAATCAATAGCGAAAACTGGATTGGGAGTGAAAGATATTTGCATGAAAAATGCTGGGAAGATTGCAGCTGCAAATAGGGTAGGAGGGAATATTTGGGCCTTGGATAAAGAGGCTGAAGTGGGAACACTGGGACTGTGATAAAAAATTAGAAGGCATAGGGAAGAAACAGATAGGAGCAGGACAGTTTGGTCGAGACAGGTAAGTCAGGACAAGAGCATATGGTCCTCTCCAGTGTATACCCTTATTCACAGCCTGGAAGGAAATGCCAGTTTCTTCACTGGCAGCAAACGCCTGTGAAATTCACTGCCAGCTTATGTGCCCACCTTTCTTTAATCAACTTTCAAAAAGAGAGTAAGAAATAGAATTTGAAATAGCTGCATGTTGAGTCCACTGCACACACTGAGGCAGGGTGGGGAAAGAAATGTGGGGTTATAAAATTAAGGCTATATCTGAGTGCATTCACCTAAGCAGGCTGGATTGATGTTGCCCAAGCAGCTTTTATTCTGGGATTTTCAAACTTCTGAAGGCTGACTCTGCAACTTTAGTGTAATTTTAATGCACTTTAACTATATATGAATAGAAAACGGTAGAGACGTGGTACAATAGGCCATATGGCTGGTCAGAATTAATTACCTACAGATCTAGCTTGTGATTGGGGAGGCTCTGCAGTACACCTTTTCCTTTCAACTCTTGTTAGTTCATGTATTCATTTAATTTAACAATAAGAAACTGAAAACTTTACAATGCACAGTGAGGAGAGACAGCTTTTTAATACTGTTTGAATGTTTGCCAATGTTTTTGCAAGTGTTCCTGTTAGGGCATATTACTATGTACTATGTACACCATATTTATATTCTTACAACATGTTTAAACTTCTCAGTTATAAATTTCTTCTATGTCTAGAATTGCCTGGGAAAGCAAACCTGCACAACCTGCCTTCTTCTTCTTCAGCAAGGTCAATGAACATTTTGTCAGGTTTGTGGGATCTTGAAGGCAAGGTCAAAACTCCATAGCAGACTGCAGATGGGTGTGTTTGCAGGGGAATGGGAGAAATTCAGAGAGGAAAGCTGAATGATTTATGTGAGATAAAAACATAGAAAACTAATAGTAAGAGATCAAAGTATGTTGATTCAGTTGTATAATTCAGCCTCAAGACTACTAAACACAGGTTACAGTTCACAAGGGGATTTTTTTCTGCTAGTCTGTTCTCCCAACCAGAAAGGAGGGAAGGGGGATGGGAAAAGGAAGCAATTCTCATATGTGCCCTGTTGTTTTTGTTTCTACCAAGCTGAATCAGAGCTGGAGTGGGGAGTATCTGGAGCATAGCTGTGTGACGTGTTCCTTTCCTTGCCTGCCTTTTTTTTTCCTCCTCCTTTGGAAGGGGTTGTAGTAAATGCCATTAAATGTGAATATTTATCACACAATGAATTTTGTATTTGTTCATCAAACTTAAGGCAAGTTGTTCAAGATGCTTTTCTCGGTGAAAAATGACAAAAAGTATAAATGGGAATACTTACATGATCACTTTATGGTTTAGTGTTAGCAGTATGCGAACAGTGAAATTGCCCAAGTTCACAAATGCCAATAGGAATGCACTTCATTGTTGCTTCCTTAACAAGTTCCTACATGCATTTGTTACTACAGAATGGAGATTTCCTCCTTGTGTCCTTGCCCAGGACTGAAAAAAAACCAAGAAGGCAAAAAAACCTCCCTACATTAAGTTTAAGACAAAAGGAAACAAATTGTCTGTAGGGAAGCTGGTGAATACTTTCTTAAATTTCTGTTACCACTGAAGTCTCTGGGAACTTTTTGATGGCCAAGATTTCTCCACTGATGATGAAACCTGGCCTTCTAATTCTTTGGAAAGTAAGTCTTATTCTTTGCCTTTTCTCATCAAGGAGTTTCTAGAACAACTTTGTTCTGCCACACCATCCAATATTTACTCATGATGTGGACCCATAGGGCCTGAAGGTGTATTGCCCTGTAGCTATTTTCAGCAGTTGCAAATGGGTAAGGAACATTGCCTTGAGAGTGAAGGTGTGCTACAGGCATAGACCCTGCGTGAGCTGTTTACAACGAGCACAAAACAACAGGGAGTTCAGCAGTGTTGTTCTCATAATGAGGTCTTCTTCCCAAGATATTGCCTGTTCTCTTGGAGCATCACTACATTGCAGATTCACCCTATGTCATTGTTCAAACAACATGCGTCAATAATAAATGTTTTTGTTCATTGACCCAAATCTGAAAAGCTAGAGGGGAGAATGAGGAAAGAAGAGTCTAAGTCAAGCAGAAGAGAAACTATTAACATTTTTAAGCTAAATTCAAAACCTTTTATTAAATCTCTAGGATCTTCAACTTCTTTTTCCTTGACAGCTGGATTGTTTTAAAGCAAAAAATGAAAATTTGAAAGGAAAAGTAAAATTTTAATTTAGAAAGCTATTAAAATAAACATATCATCTATTCTAAACAAACCTTTCAATTTTAAAAATGTCAAAACGGAAATGTCAATGGTCACTATTTAAGTATTTTCCTATTACTTTTTAATCTCTTCTCCTATCAGATAGGTAGAGCCTGAATTAATTTTTTCCCTTAAATTTCCTGGGAGTTATGGGGAGACAGAAACATATTCATCTCAAAGACTTGGTCCAGCTATAAAACTAAATAATCACTGATGCATCTTCTGCTTGGGTATTGCAAAGCATGATATATTATTTGCATTTTAACCTCTGTATATCATAGGCTGGTGCTGCTTGCATATAATTCAGCCTTCTCGAGCTCAGAGTAGAAAACCCGGGCAGAGGTTTAGGTGACTGACTGGCTGCTTCCTTCTAGTCTCACTGCATTCTTCCTCACAGTGTGGATGCTCATTTTGATGTAATTTGGGATTTAGAATAGCTTCGGTTGAAAGGAATCTTTAAAGGTCATCCAGTTCAGCCCCCCTGCAATAAGCAGGGACATCTTCAGCTAGCCAAGGTTGCTCAGAGCCCCATCCAGCCTGACTTTCAAGGTTTCCAGGCACTGGGCATCTGCCACCTCTCTGGGCAACATGTTCCAGTGTTTCACCACCCACATCATAAAAAAATTCTTCCTTCTATCTAGTCTGAATCTACCCTCTTTTAATTCAAAACCATCATCCCTTGTCCTATCGCTACAGGCCCTGCTAAAAAGTCTCTCCCCGTCTTTCTTATAAGTCCCCTCTAAGCATTGAAAGGCTGCAAAAAGGTCTTCCTGGAGCCTTCTCTTCTCTAGGCTAAAGAACCAGAACTCTCTCAGCCTTACTTTACAGGAGAGGTGTTCCATCCTTCTGATCATTCTTGTGGCCATCCTCTGGAGCCCCTCCAACATGTCCACGTCTTTGATGTATTGAGGACTCCAGAGCTGGATGCAGTACTTCAGGTGGGGTCTCACCAGAGCAGAGCAGAGGAGCAGAATCCTCTCCCTTGACCTGCTGGTCACACTTCTTTTGATGCAGTCCAGGATACGATTGGCTTTCTGGGCTGTGAGTGCATATTGAAGGCTTATGTCCAGTTTTTCATCCACCAGTATCCCTAAGTTGTTCTCCACTGGGTTGCTGTTGATCCCTTCATCTTCCAGCCTGTATTGATACTGGGGGTTCCCCCAACCCTGGTGCAAGGTCTTGAACTTGGCCTTGTTGAACTGCATGATGGTCATATGCGGCCACTTCTTGAGCTTGTCCAGATCCCTCTGGATGGTATCCTGTCCCCCAGGTGTATCATCCATACCACTCAGCTTGGTGTTGTCTGCAAACTTGCTGAGGGTGCACTCGATCCCACTGTCTATGTCACTGATGAAGGTATTAAACTGCACTGGTCCCAGTATGGACTCCTGAGGGACACCACTTGTCACCAGTCTCCCCCTGGACATTGGGCTGTTGACTACTACCCACTATTTAGGATATTAGTCTAATAAAGACTGGAAACTATGAACTTTTGAAAAAGCTCTATTTACAAAAAATGGGCCCAGTAATGTATCTTTATGCCTATTGATTTGCATCCTTCCTGGGTAATCTGTAAAAATAGCTGCTTTATTCTCACCAGAAATTCCTGTTCTGTGAGATGTACTTTTCTCCAGTCTCCTTTATCCAAAATACTAATACTAATACCTTTATCCAGAAGTGCTAATTTAATTTCTAGGTATCTTTCTTCCTGAAATAATGGAAAGCCCCTCAAGTATCTTATCATATCTGCTACTGTTTGCTGTATCAGTTCCACATGGTAATATAATTTCCTGCAAGAGGAGATGAATATATTAGTTCTGCAGTGAAATCAAGGGTGGGTGGGGGGTGGGGGAAGGAAGCCTGACCATTGCTTTTAAAGAGAGTAATCTCAATGGAAAATGTTAAATTGGTTCCACAGTATGAATGTTAGATGTAAAATCTTGCTCTAGCACAGACTCCTGACTTTCTTTTTGGTTTTCTGGCTGGTGACAGATGTTGTTTCTACCACCTGTTTGAAGACAATTGTGCAACTGGGACCATGGAATGATGTCCAGTTGCCTTTTTTAGAATATGAATAGGGCTTTTGAATTTGGCTGTGCTGAGCAGTTTGGGCCTGAATCACTCTGTAGGCTTGCCAGAGAAAGTGTTTAGCCTATGGACACGAGCCAAAGCCCACTGAATCTCACAGCAAGGCTCTTTTTGGCTTTGGTGGGCTCTGGCTAAAGCTCTATTTGAGTGACAATTTCTTCTCTGGAATTATGAAAAATTTGTCATTTCCTAGTTTCTGTTTTTCTTTTCCCATAGAGTTTCACCTATATTTTTCAGTTTGAACAACCGCAGACTGGCTCTGCTCTTCCCTCCTCTGAATAGGATGTTAGGGTTGATGGTGAACATGGATGCTCCGTCATGAAAAAGCCGGGTCAAGGAGCCATCTCAGACCTGAACTGCTCTGTACCCATTGTCCCCTTCTACTTGCTTTTTGTTTCTGAATGTGTGCTCTTTTGAAACACCTCAAATATTGTCAGACTCCAAGCTATTTTGAACATGAGCATGTCATTTCCCTTCCCTCTGCTGCAATCACACTTGGATCCTGCAGGCATTTCCCATAACAGGCCTCAGTTATCAATGGCAGGAGTTTTAGTGTATTTCCCTTCGCAAAGACTTTTGCTGCCAGATGGGAGTTGTTAGTTGTTTATATCAGGCTATGAGTAATGCCCTTTTGCTAGCACTGTACACAATGGTTTTTTTGACATTTACTCCTTCTGTTGTTATACGATGTTAGCTTTGCAAGTTATAAAGAACAACCTTTTTCCCTCAGGTGTCCTTTTGTGTGCTTTTTGCTCATTTTTTGAGATTCTTTCTTTTCCAATTTTAAAGGTAAAAAGAATATATAAAAATGAACAACAAGCTTAGAGACCTTTCCCAGTCTGCTACTCACTGCTGTGAATAGATGCTAAACATAGATTTATGGGTCCACTTTCAGGTTTCTCATATTCCACTTCTTCTCGAGTCTCCTTTACATCTGTTACAGGGCCTTGCTTTCATGCCGCTTTCCTTGGCTCTGTGGGGCGCAATCTAAATTTTACCAGCTCCCAGCACTTCCATTAAATGGTGGGATGGGCCCTTTCTTTGAAGACCTCACTCAATCATATTTCATACAATAAGACCTTATCCTGTGGGCCACTGAGCATGTTCTGTAAGAAAAGCCCTCAACCTATGCTTATTCTGAATATTGACTCAGTATTTCGTCCATCAGCCTAAAGTCATATCTTGATAATGAAAACTGTCCGTGGTAACTTTAGCACCTCTCTCATGCTCTCTCGTTTCAAAGACAGATATTTTTTTTCATCCTTCCATCTGCTTGCTTCCCAACTTTTTTTCTGCCTTTTTATTCCAACAAAGTTGGCTTTAGTATGACTGTATAGACTGTCTGTAAGGCACTACACATTGCTGTAATGGTGTCAAAACCATGTAGACACTTTCAGAGCCAAATTATCATACATGTGCTACAGTTCTGCCTAGAAGATAGAGAGCTATGCCAACCCCAAGCCTTCCAGAAGGCCTTGGACAACCCATGCCTGCCATACTATTTTCCTGTGTTGCTTCTTGCACATAGATGTATAAAATTTTGCTCCAAGAGCCCACTGCCAGGAAATGTCACAATTTCACATGGTTCCCCAGATCCATAGATCAGGCTCCCTGTAGACCTGCTAATAAGGTCTTTCTCTTTGACCTTTCACACTGGCTGATGCAGTTTAACCTTTTTTAAGTTTATGCGCTTGGACACCTTTCCCACCTGAAAGACATGCTCTGTTGCAGTGAACTAGAACCTCTTCACCTTGTTCTTGCTCACTTCAGGTATATTTCACATACCTCTTCTAAATAGTCTTTAACAAACATAAAACCCCATAACCCTAAATGTATGGGTAACATCTGCACTGTGCACTCTGCAATGACAGTTATTTTAGGAGAAACTTGCAGAACTTTTTATCCTAATCCTAATTATATGGTCATCTTTTTGCCTTTAGTTACTGCTTTTGAGTCTCCCCCTACTTAGGACTGTGGAAAGGTTTGTGTGTGAGAGCACACAGAGAAATAGATGACTGTTGTTAAGTCTTCCTTCTCTCTAGCACTAATTCAGCCATGGAGAAAAATAAAGGAAAAATATGCCCTCAGGTATACTTTCCTCAATGCATATAAATTCAGATCCCAGAAAAATATTTATCTGTAAATAAACAGCCTGCTTTAGTCTTGTTTCTCAAGTTTATCTGGTTGCATGGTATAGCTTGCATTTGTTAATAAGTGAAAAACAAGTCTGATCACTGGAATTCTGTTATTTTCATCTGCAATATTATGCAAGATCAAGGTAACAAATTTTGTTGCCAGCTGGAGCTGCAGGCTAACAGGCTGCTGCTGGTTTTCCCTGTAGACAACAGTAAAGAACACATTTTATGTCAAAGTAATTGCACTAACAGGTGCCGTTGAGCAACTGTGTTTTGGTTGCAACACTGTTGTGGCTCAGTGCTTACCACAAATGTTTATATATATAAAAAAATTCAGTTCTGCTTTTAAATTCCTATTCAACTGACAGGAAAGAACACGGTAAACAAGGGTGAAGCAATAACTAAGTTTAAAAGTTAGAAAACCTCCTTCCTACTTCTGGTGGGTGAATACCACTGTCCTATCACAGGTCCTTCCTTGGGCATCTATCACAGCAACTATAGGTTGGCATCCAGCACTGACAGCATTGAGACCTATAAGAGTGGGATAAGATTCTTGCAGTGGGATATATGCTGATGTGATTTATGTCAGATGTTTAGGAAATAATGTCATTTTATCCACCAAACACTGGTCACTGACTGCTGCACTTGTAGTGGGTGCTCTCCCTGCCTACATGCCTTGTGCGTTCGACACCAGGGCTTGGCTGCCTCTGCTGCAGGAAGGGCAGTTGGTGCGAGGTGCAGCAAAAGGAGTGCTGGCTGCACAGCACCTGGGAGCCTGTAGCGTTTAGGGAGTACAGAAATGGTGATGAGCTTGGAGAAGGTTCCTCCTAGTCTTGTGAACCCATGTAAGATAACCTGCTAAATCCATCACCTGCTTTGTGTCAGGCTCATGACAGTGTTTAATTTGAGCTTTTCAAAGCTGTGAACAGCTGGGGAGAAGGGCTATCCAAACAAATATAAGAACTAAATTATTCCATGCCCAAGCTGAAAACCTTGTGTGAGCTGTACCAAGGATATCTTTATGGGATTGTAGGTATATACAGTGATGTAATGGGACTGGTATAAGATCTCCCAAAGATGGATTCCCCAAATCAAAATTTAGCCATTTAAAAATGGGACCAGTGGCTTTAACTATCTCCACGGTGTCCCCACACCTTCTACTGACTAACCTAGATGTCTATTCCAAAATTCAGTGTATCTCTTTCTGGAAGTCAAATATGTATGCCTGCATCCTGCCAAATGCATCCAATCTAAAAGACATCAGCTCCTCCTAACAAACACACTGAGGACAGTCTGGTGAGAGTGCAAGAATCCAACAGTGTCTTGCTTTCTTTGTCTAGTACCTCCATCTCTCTGTCTTGCTACATCTTGTGCCTACAGTCTCCATGCCTTGTTGGTCTGCCTTAGCTTCTTTGTCAAAGCTTGTTTCTTGCTCTTATCATGGGTAGATGACTTCTGCAAGGACTGCAATATTTGACAAGACCTCTTTCCCATGCTTTCCTCAGCATCCATCCTCTCTGTCTTTTCCCTTTTAGTGGACATTTTATTTGCTCATTTGTGGCAGTTCCTCCCAATCCTTCAGCTGCTCCCTTTCCTCCTCACATACCCACTAGTCTTATTTTGCTGAGCTTTTCAGTCTTAGCAATTTCTTTTCACTCTAAAGCCAATGACTCTCAATCCAGTTACTGTACCTTACTTTAGTGTTCATTATTGCTGCACTAAATGTACACATGCATATTCAGAGACACAGCCGAGGCAAGTGTACATACTGTTGCCTAAACTGCAGTGAGTGGGGGTTAAGATAATCCACATTACTTCATATTTTCTAGAGTTAAAGAGTGCTCACAGTCATGAAGGAAATCTGAACCCTAAATTCTATATTTTGGCACCCTTTGACTTCCCTATTCTCATTCCCTTCATCTTTAATTCCTTCCCTCTGTGACTAGAATTTTATTTTCTTTTGGACTGGTGTAAAACCTGCAGTGCTGTGCAGATATCTTTCTGAATGAATTATTTTAGCTCAGTTTTGAAGATGGAGCTAAATTAATCCATGACTTTTTCATGTTATGCTGTCACACTTTGTATCATCAGAAGATCTGATGACTATTCTGTCTGAACCAAACTTTAGAGTAAGCTCACAGAGGCTTCAAGGGTGATTCTTCCTGGCTCCATCACAGGGTGCTGTGAAGCCTCTCCATGTCCTTGGCTGTAAACACCCACTCCCAGCCCATTTGCTTCCATGTTTGTGAGAATGAATAATGTTTTCATGGTATGGAGCAATGCTATCAGTGTGGGTTCTCTTTTTGATTTGTTTTCCCAAGGAAACATCCCTGCATTTTTGCTAAGAGCTGTTTATATGCATGAGTGTGGTGGAATACCCTTGCTCTTGTCTGCTCAGTGTCTTTTCTGCCCTTAGAGCACTCTTGTGTGATGTTATAGACAGATTACCATTGCTCGGCACTCTTCAGAACACAGTGCTTTACCGTCTCATCATAAAATCCCTTTCTTACACAATGCCTATGCTACAGGCATCAAGAACCCGCATTTTATCTCTTCATCTTCCTTTTTTTTTTGTAAACAGCTCAATGAAACCACTAAAGCTGGCACGTGGTTTCAACTGCATAGCCACAGTATTGTGGTGCTGTGTAATACTTTCCCCATCCTCTCTCCCTACTCCAGATGTCACATTCCCTCACACTGACACATCCAAAATATGGTTGGATGCTCCTGGCAGAGACTAAGTTGGGCTACAGATAGGAAACAGTTGGGAACAGCTTTATACTGGGACAAAATTGCTGAATCCAAAGGGGTACCGAGGGCCTGCCTTACCAGCCTGTGTCAGTGTTCCTGGCAGGGGAAGTCATGGCTGATCCGTGAACTACGGTGCCCTTGAAAGGGCTCTCCTCACCTGGGGCTCTCTGAAAGATTTTGGAGTCCTCTGCTGTATCGTCTAGTTTGACTTGGTCATTTTTGGGCACTTGATTGGTCTTAATAAGATTTTTATTTTTGCATGTAATAAGGCTACTGTCAACACAACACAGTAGTACACCTTTCTTACAACTGCTACTTGCTTTCAGTTTTGGAGGGGAAATCTAATGATTCAGACTGGGTTATTCTGTTGAACTTCTAAAGATTGCCCTCTCCTACAGCCAGCCAGTAGGTCTTTGGGACCTGCCCTTGGGTGCCATTCCTGGGGACTGCAGTAAGGACACCCCAGCTCACAGGATGCACAGCACCCGTTGTCAAGCTGAAAACCAGTCAAGTTTACTAGAAAGAAAAAAATATAGATTTACAGGAAAAATTGCAAGAAATTTGGATAAAACTGGGGCCATGGAGTGATTAATGGAACCAGCTGAGGAGAAAGCATATAAATTTGATCATTTAACACCATATTTCATCTAAAGGTTCCGAGGGATTATCTGAATGTGAAACTCAGGCTTAAACTTGTGGGATGTGAGACCGTATGAAATTAAAACCAAAGAAAAAGGGATCATACATTTGGGACAGTATAAGTTGTTTCAGTCCCTTATTGCATTTCCCCATGCTGAGAGGGCTTTCTCTCTGCGGCCGTGGTGTGGCAGCTGCCATTTCACTGCAGAGCACAGCAGGTGGTGAAGAGACAAACTCTGCTCTTCTCTGGGCTTTCTTCTTTCTGCCATTCACATGGCATGGGAGATAAAAGTGCCCGATGAAAGGAAAACATTTTTATCTATCATTTTGTTAAGCAAAATACCCACAGATTATAACTCACCTGTGTTGTTGGAAATGCAGATGAAGGACAAGAGATGATTTACTTTGGTGAAGTCCAAGGGGACAGTGACTCCCTGCAACAAGAAACCACCTTCTACAGAAAGAAGGTTGCAGGGTAACATCCAGGCTGGAGCTGGGACTACTGAGGGTCAGAAGGAGTGTTAAAGGAGGGAAGGGGAGGCAGGGGGCAAGGCAGGGCTGGATCTGGCAGAAACTGCTGCTTTCTGGGAGGTATCAGCTCCAGGTTTCTCCAGGTGGGAGAAGGGCAGGGTGGGACGTGGGTCACCTGTGGGAGAGGCCCAGAGGCTGGTGCTTCTTCAGCGCACTGGGCAGCAGGACCTCCTTGGTGATCCCAGCTAGCTACCCAGTCCTCACCTGTGTGGAGGCAGCAGCTGCTAGCACTGAGCTTTGCTTCAGATACCAAAACTGCTTCAAATGACACCATGGGCGTTATGGCACATCAGTGCCACCTGTCCCACTTCAGATCGTGGCCAGAGGACTGCTGCGTGCTCTCACATGGCCACTTCCCCAACTAAGGCTTTCTGTCACAACTGAGAACTACCAGAAGGGGGAAAATGCTCTTTTGTCTTTGGTACAAAAAGTTCAAGGCAAACATTATCACATTTATTCCCTCAAATAATAATATAAAGTAATAATTTCAGTGGAAAGCAGCTGCTGTTACCAGGAGTTTGTCACCTGAGTTGACATCAATCCAAAGCCTATTATTTTTGAGAGGAGAGACCATCTCACATGTTCTTGTTTACTGCTCATATTTATGATTAGACTGCTTAGAAAAAAAGAGACCTCTTCACTGCCCGTGACTTGGCTGTGCCACCCCTGTGGCATGTGCTGTGTATGTGCCCACCTGGGGGGTGCACAGCACTGCTGGCAGTGGGGCAGTTGTCCTCTGCAAAGATGAATGCTCTTCTTCTCCCCAGTGACAGCTGTGGTTGCTGAGGGGCCACTGTTTGCTTTAAAATCATGTGGTAAGGCTGGTGGTGGTGGCAGAAGGGAAGAGAAGGAGGGGAGGGATGGTTTGCCCAACAGAAGATAGTTACTGTTTAACTCTACAGATTCATCTGCCGCACACCTTCATATAGGAAGTCTGCAATCTTCCTGCAAATGCTGTTGCTGGGAAGAGAAGTCTGCTTAAACCATCGGCCTATTTCTGTCTTTCTGGCTGCAGAATGAGCATTTGTTATTCCCTTTTTGGAAGTCCTCCTTACCTGACCCCCGAGGAGAAACATTTGCCCCCTACCCTGCACCAGAACCTGTGACAGTACTTTTGCAGCCCCTTCCAAAATTTCTTTGGATGGAGCAGCACTTGGCCTGTGCTCAGGAATGGTTCAGCACTTTATAGACCCGTTGTTCTTTCACTAGAAAGTCTTTGTCCTATCAGAAGATAAAGATGTTACATGACCAACACTTCTGCCTGCAGACTGGAATTATAAATGGATGGCTCTGATGTTTTACTTGTGTCTGCCCACATCCACAAAGATTGTAAAAATTACCTCCCAGCCAGGAACTATTCAGACACCTATCTTAATGTTTAAACAGCTGTTTTGCTGTTGGTGTCCTTCCACATGGTTTATTCCAAGAAACTGTCTGCTTTCATTGTTGTGCAGGGTAGAAACCAAGCTGACTGTCAGCAGCCTGCTGGTAAAACACGAACTGGAGCGGTAACAACCAGGTATCCTGGCATGATGCAATCCACAGAAATCACTCTGAGATGTTAACTTGGGGGTGGGTGGGGAGGGGAGTAGCAGATACACCTTTATGTTATTTAAAATATAGATGACTTTTAACTATTTTTTTTTTTTAAACCTGATCTGATTTTCTCTTTTCTAAATCTTGAATTCCAGCCAAAGACATCCCGGAGCTGAGAAGGAACAAATAGCTTTTGCATAGAAGTCTAGGAGAGATGAAAATTTCAGGGTTTTTTTATTCATACAGCTACAGCCTCAGCAGAGGTCCCTGCTCTCCCCTCCTTCCTCCTTGGCTCCTGCCAAGTGTGCAGTTACAGGGAGCGATGCCAGGCTGACATGGTAGGTTTGATTCTGCTCTCATGGGCAGTGACGATGTCAGGACGAATGCTGTGAGGGCCTGAAAGTCTGCACCGCTCTGCAAATTGAAAGTGGATGGCTATGGCTGTAACTGGATTGCAGCTTTTCCTGAAAACCAAGAATGTGGAAAGCCATGAACACCGATGCTAATTTTCTGGGAAAGAGGGAGGAGGTTTATGTTTCTTTACCTGTATATGTGGGAAGAAAGTTCATTTGAAGTATATGAACATTGAACCAAATCTTTTTCCTTTCACTCATGAAGGTGCTCCTGCTGACACTGGAGGAACTGTTTGTTCCAGGGACAAGTGGGAAGGAATTGCACCTACTGTTTCAGAGCACTCGTGTGCTTAGATTGGCTCACAGCAGAATTAGTGCAGGTGATGCTGTTATGCAAACAGCAGCGAGAAGTACTGCAGTCCAGCGCAGCTGTGAGGCTGTCTGCCCCTCGTCAGGTGATGATACAGAAATCAAATAGAATTCACATTTTCTCCTCTACTTTACATGAGAGAGAATGGCAATGATGTTTTGGTTTTCGCCCTTCTTTAAACACTGATTTGCCTTAATTCAACTTTACTCAGCTGTTTGATAGCTAGCTCATTTTTGATAAATATAATATTTTTATCTTGATCAAGCCAATTTTACATACTGATCACTGGGCTTAAAATGCTACAGGTCTCTGCATGAATCACAAGGAGACAAAGGACATCTCAGATTTCATGGCTGTTTATGGTAGGGCTAATATCAAGTCCTTTTAGCCAGCAAAACATATTAGCTCAAAACTCAGAGGACTAGAAAAAATTACTTTGCCTGATTAGCTTTAAGCTGGCGTGTCTGAAAACATCAGACAAGAATCAGTCTGCTTTTAAAATTTGTTTCCAGTTATAGAAAATTACCTTCTTGATTCCCAGCACCATCACATCCTAGCTTAAAAGAACTGCGCTTTTCCTCTCACACCCAAAAAGATGCCTCCACAGACTGATGTGTTGGATAACACTGTTGGAGACCCCTGCTGAAATCCTCCCGTCCATCTTAAGAGGGATGGGGCTTCAGAATGATCTCTTTGCCACCCTCAGATCCAGCCCTTTCTGCAGCAGACTGCCTCGATAGAGACAAGTTGTCCTTGGGGTAAAGAATATTCCTTCAACAGGCAATATTCTGGCATTGGAATGGTCCATGTTGTCCCAGAATACAGGACTGTTCAAATGGATTTGCAGATGAGGATATCCCAGGATATTCTGACAGAGTTTCTCTTCAACTTTACACGACACAAGCCAAAACATGTACTGGTAGCACAACAGAGAGATAATGAGTGGCCTTGTCTGAGCCCCCAGTAGAGGCAGAGCACAGATGTGCTAGCCCAGGCAGACCTATCAACCAGACTGGGAGACATCATCTCTCAGTGTCTCTTTTGTCCCTGCTGTCCTCAGGTGAGAAGATATAGTCCTCCAGGATGAGAGCTAGCAAGGCATCTCTGCCAGGCATAGAATATTGAGTACTGAAATGCAGAAGGTGCAGAGGCAGGGGGACATCCCTGCAAGCCTTCACGTAAATATCTTGGGCTTGCTTGGGGTCCTGGTAGGGGAGGTAGGGGGCAAGTTGTTGTCAACTGTAGAGGGAGGTAGGAAATGATTCTAAGACTAAGGAAATAAAAAATTTAAATTGTTAGGTGTTTCCTTTTGGGCCTATATAACCCAACAGCCTTGCTTTAAAGTGGGTAATCTTCTCTTCAGCCTGTGCAGCAATTTCAAACAGGTGACTTTAGCTCATACAGATTTCAGTAGACTGAATTCATATAAAGAGACAAGGACCAAGAATATTCCAGCAGTTTACACAAGTGTAGAACAAGCGTCCAGTCGTTTTTTACAGTGGCTATTCTGTGAATTTGTTTTTCATTCCCTTTGGAAAAAGTATCAATGAACAGGATTTTAGAACCAAGACATAAATACACTTCTCTCAGACTCTTTACAACTGATATTTTAATATTTACCTAGTCAGGATAACCAGGTCAATTGTTTTTGGCAGAAATCCATAAGCATCAGTTCCTCTGTCTGGTAAATGCTGGTTTTGTAGCAATCAGCGGGGCTGCTGTCTAGTCCACTTCCAAAACATCCTGGTAGAAAACAAGGAGCAGATTTAGCAAAACAACCAAGTCCACTTAGAGCAAAAACAAGCATCTGAGGCAGGTGATTTCCATACACATATGTAAGAGTCCAGTGAACTGGTAAAAATATCTGCAAAAAGCAATAAATAGCTCCAGTTTACAACAGGTGGCATTCCTTCCAATGCCATAGTTTAAAAGTGGGACCCATAGCATTTAGATTGACTGCAACCTTCACCACATAGGGAAATTTCATACTATGTCTTGCTTCGGTTTTGGCTTTATCCTTAATATTTATCTGTCAAACTTAGCTATAACATCCAATATCTAATTTGATTGAATATAACTGCTCTATATGTTGTGTGTGGTGACAGTTCTGATAAGTTATCAGTTGTGCAATGCCTAATGGAATAAATTCTCAATGAATTAATGTTAAATTTATAATCATTATATAGCTAGGAATAAAAAAATGAGACTAAGAACTTGCCAAGCTTAGAAGGATGCCTGCTTTAAATTTTAGTCCTGAAAGGTGAGCAGACCTCCTTTGATAATAAACTGCTGTACTTCAGACGTTCAAGCAAATGCTTACAAAACTAGTTTTCTAAGACACTTCAGAAAAATTTTATCCTTGAAAACTGTTATCAGATTTTAGGCTATAAAAGTTTCAAAGGATGAAAAAGTCCATATTCCAAGGACTGTGAAAAGGGCCGGTTTGCCTTTTAATTTTAGGTAGAGTATCAAAATACGCTTGAGCTCTGTATTTGCATTAGTAATTAATAATCTAAATCATGCTTACATGATGCTGAACTTGAAACTGTCCATTACAACTCAGGAAAGGGATCTTAGAGCTGCTGTTGCCAAAATCAATATGCAGCTTAGCCAGACAAGCCTTCAAAATGCTAGGCATTATCAAGAAGGATACTGAGAACAGGACATGGGGCATGATTGTCTGCTATTTGAACCCTGATGTGCCCCAATCCTGAGTACGATGTGCAAACCTGGTCTCTGCATCTCAGGAAGGATTTAGTGAAACAAAGAATCATAGAATCATAGCATGGTTTGGGTTGGAAGGTTCCTTAGAGGTTGTCTAGTTCCAACACCCCTGCCATGGGCAGGGACTTCCACTAGACCAAGCTGCTCAAAGCCCCATCCTACCTGGTCTTGAACACTTCCAGGGATGGGGCATCCACAGCTTCTCTGGGCAACCTGTTTCAGTGAAAGTGAAGGTACAAAAAAAAGCAGTTACAACGATCAAGGGGAGGGAGCAGCTGCCTTAGGGGAAGTGACTGAAATATCTGGGACTGTTTCATTTAGAAAAGAGTAGGTTGAGTGTTGTAATAAAATGAAGGTGGTGTATACACTGAGTGTGGAACTGTGGGCCTGTGTTACTTGATTAAATTAGAAGAGGATCAGCTTAAAGTTAGTAGAAGGAAATATTTCTTTTTTCATTGGGGAGCAAACTTCTCAAATTTGCTGCAGATGTTATCAGCAGATTTGGAAAAGGGTAAGGCACGTTTGTGAATACTAGAGGCAATAGGCAAGGAGGAGCCCTCCAGCACCTCCAATAAGGGGAAAAGAGAGAAGAATGTGTCTTCCCTCACATATACTTACCAAATAACATCTTTTTTTTTCAACGTTTGAAAAAGACTACTGTGCAACATGGACCAGTGGGCTGACTCAGTAGGCACTTGTTACAGTTTTAGGCTGTTTGGCTGCTCTTTGTGCTGGAGAGGATTTTAGTGCTGGGTGTATGACCCTTATTTAAAAGGAGAGACCAAACAAGCTGCCAGCATGACAGGATGGGTTACTGAAATAGTTGCTGATACTTTTTCCTCCCAGAAAGGTGAATATTTCTGGAAATGCTGAGAAATTTTTACTAACAACAGATTTTCCCCCATTTTCTCACCATTGTTTTGAAACTATAAGGAGTGATATGTAAACCATCCAATGTAAGGAGAGAGATGTCACAATAACATACGTCTCCATAAAATTCAGATAAAAGTGTAACTTGTGTATGTAGCCATGTCCTTACGGAGTATTTTCCTTCCTGTTCTCTTTTCACATTTCATGTATCTGTCCCACTTTTGGCAGGTTAATAACACTGTCTGCAAGTTCTTAACTTTCATTTGCCATCGTCTTGAAAAAAAACATCCAGCCTTATTCCCCTGAATCACAAAGCAGCTTTGTGAAAGGTTGTTGCCTATCCTTGGTATAAGATGAAGAGTGCAACATGGAGAGTGAAGTAGCCCAACCCATGGGTACTTGTTCAAATCTTCATTGCTCAAATATGTCTTGTGATTGCATTTCCAGACCTTTATCCTTGCACTGCACACTTGTCAGAATTCAAGAGACAATAACTCATTGTTTCTGGGAAAATAAATTCATGGTGTCCTCTTGTGTGAATCCTATAGGCAGCATGAGAGTTACTAGAGTGTGAATTGTTTGCTTACAGGCTTTTTTCATAGAGGAGGTGCATATGGCCTTTTCCATTTTTTCCCCTTGTGCACGCTGTACTGCTTACTAAATAGAGGTCGATCATCCTGGAATTTTCTCTCAGCTGCTCCATAAATAATAAATAATAAACAAAGCTGTGTGAAGCTAAGCATGAAGGATATTGGTGGTTTGCCATTAATCTTTCCAGCAGTAGCCAGATATCTCCCGCCAGTTCTGCCGTTTGCTAGGTAAATTTTATAGTTATCTTACTGGATACTGTGTGTGTGTTCGCATGTATATGAGGAGCACTAAAGCGCATTTCAGGTGAGATGCTTGTGGGTTTGCTGACAGAGACCAGCTGAAGGCAACACAGTGAGCTACCAGTGCAGCTGACCCGGATTCTTAACATTTGCTATGTTTTTTTCAGACTTCTGCCAAAACCCCTAGATTTTGCAGCTTCCTATTTCCAGCCTGTTGCCAAGTACTATTCAACTTTCTCTCTCTCATCAGAAACCCAGAGCTATGTATTTGCATGCCATTACTCCCAGTTGCAAATATCTTTACATAGTCTATGGTTTACTGATGCAGAAGTTGTAGCCTATGGTCTATGTCTATGTTGTAAAGAAATATTTCAGAAATTACAGTCAAAACAGAACATTTCATTGAGCCAAAAGTGTCTGAAAAATAAAACCCATATTCATAAGGGCTGGACCTTTGTTTATGAAATTTCTCATAGTATTCACACCCCTAGTGGAAAATACCAGATGAGCTGCAAATTGAACTTAAGTAACAAACCACTACAGTGTTCTTCCTGTTTGGTTGGGGTTTTGGGTTCGGGGTTTTTTTTCATTGTTTTAGTTGCTTCTAACCCAGCCATTAGATCATTCTGGTTTTCATGTAATATGTTGACAAATTAGTAGAAATAGTTACGCTATCAGCAGCATGGGCATGTGGAGCCCTACTGGAGGCCCTAGGCAGACCCCGATGCCCCCTAATGTTACTGACGCTGTTCTTCAGGCTTCCTGAGGCAACTTTTGCCACAGCTGAGAAGGAGATAGTAACAGGACTCTAAGGTATGTCCATGGCAGAGCAGCTGTCAAAGTGTCATACTATGTGTTGTATATTTACAAGGTAGGTCTGTCAAGTGCTGGCACACTGAGGAGATAAATCTGAGATTCTTGGAGCGATACAACACAATGGCCTTGGAGAAAATATCTCTGGGTTGAAGCGGGGCAGCTGCTGCAGCCCTTTGCTTTCCAGGTGCAGGATGCTTTCCACAGGGATGTCCATGTCACCCAGAGGCAGTTAAGAATGCGATTGGTCTCTGCTGGTGTATGAATTAAACTCTTGTTTACTGTTTGGCCAAATCCTACCTTTGGACACGTCTTTGGACACGCGGTCTTAAACTGCAGTAGATCCAACAAATGCAGAAACTGGCCATCTGGGCACTGCAGATGAGATTCATTACTGAGCCAAAGCTAACATAAATCTCAGACTTATGCCTTTCTTTGGGATTTCAGTGGGGCTCTGCAGAGCCAGCTCAAGGCTTCTTGGCAATGCTGGACAAAAATAATAATAATAAAAAAAAGCCTCCTGCCAGAAAGCAGAGCTAGAGGCAGAATGGACATGGGATGGAGACGTGTGGGTAGGCCTGTGGAAATCCAGCTTGCTGCTCTTGCTGCTGCCAGGAGGGCAGGGGGTGGCCATGTCTGTTTTGGACATCCTCCCTGTTTTCCTCCTTTGCTTTGCAAAGGGAGAAGACACAGATGGCTCCAGCACAGCTAAAGCTGCCAAGGAAGTTTTGTCACTGCCTGCAAGTAACACAAGACTGTTCACAGCAAGAGCTTGCTGGGGTGCTCCAGCTTTGAGATAGCCATTCTCGCAATGGTGAATTTCATCCTGGCCATGCACAGGTGCTCATTCCACATCATCGTTGAAGGATTTTATAGTGCTGAGGTTTTTGTTTGCCTTTTCGAGCTTGGCTTCTGCCATTTCTGAGAAGTGTCCTTTCTTCTTTAGTGTTGCCATTGGTAGGATGACTCCTGACCACTACCTGTGTGGGTGCAAGCACTGGACCACGACCTGCAAGATCTAAGCTCATGTCCTGCATCAAGGCACAGATTTTATGCATAACCTCAGGAAGTTACTTTAGCTCATCCAGGCATCACTTCCCCACTTGCATTTAGTTTTCTGGGTGAGCGAGATGGCTACAGTAACTCAACTTAGATGTGAATGTCTAACAGAAGTCACAATGAAGTTAAGGATATGGTTACTCAAATTATTAGCTGAAAAAAATGTTCTCAGTAATGACTGTGTAAAGTCTCAAGCTGTTCAACAGCAGAAGTCAGAGCGCAGCTTGGAGCTGCACAGCAGGCTTTGTGGGAGCACTGCTTGTTTCACTGGAAACTGTTACAGCTCCAGAATGTTTTTCCCCCAGCTTCTTTCCCTGTTAAACCCTAGAAGTTTGAACCAGTCACTGCAATGCAAGCTGCTAACAGTTTAGCAATAGTGTGTCTGTCCCTCCTTGCCAAGACCAATTAGGTTCAAAAGTTGCAAAGTTTTCCAAGAGAATTAATGCATCAGCACTGAGCAGTGGTTCACAAGAACTGCGCAAAGGCAGCTGCGGTTTTATTAATTGCAACGGAAAAGTAGTCAAGTGGCAGTGCAGTGGGAGAAGGCGGGCATTCAGGGCCATATGGCACTAGCAACAACTGGAAGAAACAGCTGGGGCAATGGGCCAGACTGGTGGTGTTATGACCCTGGGAGCCTGTTAGATAAGATGTTTGCAGCTTCCCAAGATACCCTGTCTCCCTCTTACTTTGTTTTCCTTTCCTCTCTGCCAGCTGGATCTGACCCTCCCTGCCTCTTCCCTGTACTCTCTGCACATGCTGCCTGTGAATCGGAGATGGCCTGTCCCTGCCGCAGCTGGTGGCGGGGACGTTGCTGGCCCTCAGTCATGACACCCCAAGTGCATCCTTCTGTTAGTGCCTGCAACAAAGCACGTGCTGCACAGGTGGAGCAATATCAAGTGTATGTGGCCAGGGAAGAGATGAAGAGCTGTACAGGCATGGGGCTTTGGGTGGAAGCCACCTTCCTAGCTCAGAAAGCCCTGCTTTTTTCTCCAGCTTTGGATCCTGGTGCTGTTTGTGTGGATGCAGGGCAAACCCTGCTCACCACCACCATTGGCTAGTCAATCTCTGGCCTCGCTGGAGAGAAGATGAGGCCCGTCTTACTCAAGTTATTGTGTCTACATATAAACCTTGAACAGTTTGGACCATGGTGGTTTTTCTGAGCTGTGTCTATGGGAAGGGCCAGAGGAGGCTTGTCTGGGGGCAAATATGCAGTCCTCAAGATATGAAGCAACCTGTTGCTTGCTGAAGTAAAAATTTTTGTTGGAGGGAAGGAGTGAGGATTCATAGCTAACAGACTATTTCTAATGACATCTCAATTTTGAGGAATGCTTTTCTTTAATGGATTTCAAATCACTCCACAAATAAGTTTGTGAAAATTCCATGTAGGGAGATTTGCCCTAGCTCTATGAACAAGGAGAGACAAGAACAGGCTCTTCTGCAACTTATTGCATGTGCCACCCCACTGGCGCATCAGTGGGAAAATTCACTATTTAGGCATTCAGGACTGAAAAGCCTCCTAGAAAGAGTACAGATTTTCTTCACATTTTCAAAAATATCTGATTATTTGGTATATCACAGCTCTGGCTAAATCCAATGTGAGCAATGGTTAAGAGGCCTGACTTTCCGATAGTCCTCATATTCATTCTTTGAAAAATTTTGGTTTGTTGTCAGATATGCAAAAGGAGAGGTACTCAGATGCAGCTATAGCATGCAAAAATTTGGGCCAAGTCAGACATTTAGAAAATTACTAAAAGAGAATTCAGGTTTAAAAAATGTGGAAAAGAGTCCTTTTTCACTAGTGCTTTGAAAGCATCCTCAGGCTGGACAAGGCATTGCTGGCAAAACATCATCTGCAAAACAGCAAGAGTAAGTCAGATAATATTCTATCGCTCTTTTTATGAGAGGTATGATGAGTAACTAGAAGCAAAAGGAACTGCAGAATTATGTCTTTATGGCATGAGAAGTGTTGCCCAAAGGAAATAAAAACTGCACAGAATTGCAAATGTTAATCCCCACCTTAGATACTGCAAAAAGACCCTTGAGTTTCCCTTTGGCGGAGCTTCAATTTCCAGAGGAGTATTTGTGTGTGCAGCGGTGCCATGGTAGATGCATCTGGGTCTGTGCTCTGCCTGTACCTGCTCAGCAGGAATGTAAACGTGGCAGAGACATTGTTGCTTTCAGCTACTTGATCTCTTCAAATCAGCCAAGGAGAAATGATACAAGTATTTCTTCTTGTCTCTACTCTGTGTGTGCATGGTTTTTGGCAGAGAAAGGAAATTGTGCTTTTTGCAGGTGAGCTCAAGAACAGAGAATAAACCCCTTGTGACTCAGAGAAATGAGAAGTAACATAAAGCAAAGGTTAAATCTGCAAAAGTGCCATTCATTTGCTACTCAGCAAATGAAGCGGGGGCAATCCTTGAGTAAAAACATCTAAGGCAGATAACGTGACTGAAGTCATGTATGTTGGCTTTTATTTGTCTTGCCTGGTTAAAACTCTCATGCTATCCATGTTGCACAAGAATTGATATGGAAAGGTCAGATTCATGACCTTTTAGATGAGATTAGGTGAGAAGAGAGCAACACTGGGGCATTTCAGCATGTTGCAAATGCCTATCTGAACACAAACTGCAGAGAATTCATGGAGAGCCCATCTCCTCAAGCCCATTAATGTTTGCTTGAGGCTGCTATGGTTGCTGTTGTTTCTTGTTTGAACTGTGTGCTAATGTTCAAAGGAAGGCTGTGAGTGAGGACACCTATGGCCCATTTCTAGTTTTGGTTACTGTCTAATTTTGAAAAACTTCAGTTTTTCTTGTGTCTGACCCTCATTTTCTCAGTAATTACAGACATGTCACTGTATATGTACATACATATACATGTGTGTGGCCATAACAGGACTTACTCTATGCAAAGAACCTTTATATTTCTAGAAGAGCTAGAAAAGCACCAGGTGTTTTACCTCTTTGAAGACAGGGGTAGTGCAGGAAATACAGCTGCCAGTTGCTGTTTCACAGCTGTGGAATTCTCCACCATGTCAGTGCTATAGTAGTAATTAAAATGGCAGATAAACAGCATCCATGTTTGCTTTCCAAGCCTAGCAATGAGTAAATTCTGTACTGACCATGTTAGAAGTACATGATCTGTGCTGACCCTTGCGTGCGCCACTATACCTGCTTCTTGAGAATGCATTGTACTTAATTATTGTTATTATTTGGAGCAAGGGGTTTGATTAATGCATGATCAGTAAGAAAAATCACATGTACTTCTGTGGGCATAGAACCATATTCCTATTCCTGCAAAATGACAATAACTTTGTTTCCTCACAGTGGGAATCCTGCCATGTATTTAATTAAAGGCAGGATTAAGCCCTGCACAAGGTCAAACTAGGAAGCTCAGGAGTAAAATTCAGCACACATTTAAGCATTTGCAGGTATGAGGTCCAAGTTCTCAATGCGCTACTGCAATACCTTGTTTTTGAGGGGACTGGGGAGGAGGAGAAAGCACGTGCAGCTTTGTTTCTTCAGTGCTGCCACATGACAAGAAGTGGCTTAGTTCACCCTGTCAGGTGGAGAACAGTTGGTGTAAGTTATACAGCAGAACAGCTGATTCCATGAAATGCATCTCAGAATTAGTTAAACCACCCAAGAGCAAGCACAGCCTGTGGTTTAATGACAGCTGAGTGAAGGTTCACATTGTACTAATAACATCCTGTATCTCTGTGGCAGCGATGTGGTGTATGCACACGTTCTTCTCTGCAGCCAATAACTTCTTGTTAGATTTTCACACTGGCTGATTTGGCTGTTATTTAACAAGTATGTTTTCCTGTTCCTGCCACGGGTTTATTTTTGTTGCTGTTGTTGCAGTGGTAAAATCGTTTCTGATATTCTCAGAAATTCTTCATAGTGATGCTAATGTTTTGCTTGATGTTTTGCTGAAATTTTTGCTGGGATTTTTTAAATGTCACATCTGTTCTCAAAATGCATTTACTTAATTGGTGCACAGTGCTGGAGTGGATTCAGTACCTACACACATATTAACTGGGTACAAAGCTGCTTGGGTTGTCAGAACATGCTTGAAAAAGAAATGTGAGCTCAGCTTCCTATACCAGAAAGGTGACAAGCTCTGATGATGCAATAGGTAGCACAGCAGGGGCAAATCAAAGACACAGGCCCTGCTGGGTGGTGCAAAACATGAGCAGAAGCCAAGGAAGCCTTCTTTTCTGTGGAAAAAAGTGCTATTTTTAAAGACCCTTCAATCTGAATAAGAACAAAATCAGTAATATTGACATCTCTCATAATATGTCTGATCTTGTGTCATGCCCATTAGATTTCTTATACACAGGTAAACACCTTCTTGTATTATATATCTTATATATAACATACAAATAATGAAACCCAGCTTTTCAGCAAACCTTTTTATCATAGATATCAATGTACTTAATCATATATCATTCCCATTTCATAGGTTGGGGAACAGAGAAACAGAAATAAAATGGCTTGTCATATAGGCCAGAAATGCAGTGGCAAAACCCTGAATAGAATTTGAATTTCATTTGCTGTAACCCAATGGTCTATTTGCTAGGAGTTGTTGCCTCCATATTTTACAGTGTGAAAATACAAAAATACGGAACAATGGTATTAAAATACCAGAAATGACTGAAAGAAAGGCAACAGATAAATGTAGAAAAAAAATTGGGAAATAAAATGTTTTCTGAAAGAAAAACAAAATTATATATTCAAGTGTGACTGTCGCATTCCATTCTGCTTGTTTTTCCTAAAACAATCTCTGATTTACATTCCTACATGTATTTCCAGTAATGACAGATTTGCATTTTTTCTAACGAAAAACAAAAACCCTGAATTTTTTTGACCAACTTTATTTGTTCTAGAGGAGGGAAATAAAAGCTTGCAAATCCAGCAGGACTCCTGAAAGGTCAATTTAGGTTTTTTTTCCTATTCATTCTTTCATTTAGTGCACTCCACAAATATGCTGTAGGCTCAATTTATAGTAAGAACACTTCTTATCTGAGAAATTGTAACTGATGCAATATGATTTAAAAGTCTCCTCCCATCATGCAGAAATTAAAATTCTCTCCCCAGGGACATTCCCTAAAACATAAAGCAGAGAGCCTTCTTCCTCATTTAAAACATTTCGTTGTGTGAAAAATGACAATGAGCCATAAAATCTGGAGGGAAATGATTACTGAACACTAACATATGCTTAATGATTTCAATACCAGACAGCGTGGAGGCTGTCAATTGTACTTCAAGCTAGGGAAATTAGTTTCTTGATCTTGTCCGGATGGAGGGCAATTTAAAGAGATGTTGCTAACAGAGCAGTAAGGCCCTGAGAGCCTGTTTTCAAAACAGCAATTGAAGACCAGCAGCCAACAATGTGATGGTGCCAGTTTGTTTTCTTTGCAAATGCATGTCTTACTGCCCCTTCACTACTCTGGCATGTTCTTTTCTTAAAACTGATGAAAATAATTGTCTCCAACATTATTATTATGTACAAAAATGGCATGAAAAGAAGATAAAGGTTGCCTACTCAGGCACTCAGAAGTTAGAAAATAATGGGATTACTGTTGCCTTGACAACATTTCTCTCTCTTTCCCCTGCCCCCAGTTTCATTTCTGGAAATGGCTAAACTCTATGAAATAATTAAATAAAAGATTCAGCCATGGGGAGATACCTGGCATGGAAGACTTCCTCCTGCCCTCCCCAAGAGACTGACAGAATTGTGAACAGCTGAAAAATGGTTTTATGATGAGAAGAATCAGGTAATGCCATGTACCTTGATGGTACTAGTAGCTCCATCTTCGCTTTCTCTTTTAATCTAATTTATGCTACACACTCCCCTGACAGCCACATTTGGTGTGCACCACTTTGTGTTGCAAGAGGCAAGACCATGTAAGCAGCAGCAGCACAAGGGGCTGTTTCTTTCAGCCACCCAAGGCTATCCACCCCAGAAAAGTGAAGACTAGGTGGGATTGAAGCGGGCTGCAATGATGCTGAAGGCAGAACTTTGGTGCTTTTAGCACTGTGTGTCATGCTTGGGTGACCCACATTCAACCCAGATTGATGCACCTGGCAAATGGAAAGAGTTCTGCCTCTCTGGAGAGCATCGGAGGGTCTGCAGAGGCTCTGAGCTGGCAGCCTTTGAGGGTAGGCAACAGTGCCCAGTGACACCAGTGCATCATCTCTAGCTGAGCTCTGAATGAGGTCAGGCAAGAGACCGATCAACAGCCCTGTCTTGTCAACACTGTCATCATTAGAGCTGTTATCACCCAGCAAATGGAAATGTGAAGGAATGCGTATGCCTGCCCTCACCAAAGCAAATGTGAACAGGAGCTGTGGCACTGACTGTTTGCTCATACCGCTTACATTCCCCTGCAAAGGTCAGTGTTTGGTTTTTACCAAAGGGACTTTGTGGCTGATTATAAAACATCATGTCATGGTTCATTTTTCAAACTGGTTGAATTTATTATGAGGTTTCTTTCAAAGAAGGGACAGAACATTTCAGCACACACTGGCATGGCTGAAACATTAACAAATCACTGACCTGGTGCAAAGCCCAGAAATACTGTAATGCTCCTTTCTCATGCAACCTGGCTGAGCTAACAGGGCACCCAAGAACGTCAGGTAAAGTAACATGCATAGGGGTTGGGAGTGGACCCAGGTGACCACCACGGTCTGTGACAAGTCATCTGACACCACTGTGAGGGGAGAAAGCACTGTGCTTTATTCAAAAGCTGAGTACTCCGGGGGAAAAATAAGAATCACTAAATTTGCATTTAATGACATGTATTTTAAAACCAAAACAATTACAGCTGCATTAATTTTTCTTCCTTTTCTTTTGCTTGGAGCACAGTCAGCCCTGGCTTGTTGCTTAGGATTCCCACTGAATGCCTTTCTGACTCAAATCAGAGCCCCCCTGGCAGCCCCTCCGTTTGTCTCCATGCACAACCAGCACTGTCGGTGGCATTTCATCGGCACAGAGACCAGTCGATCAGGCCCATCAAGTCCTGCTCTGCAACCTGTACTCACCTAAGGGGTACCAATAATTGGCCTCACAGGTCCTAACTGGTGTGTTTGTGAGAATTATCTGAAGTCACAAGTCACCCATGGCTGACTCATATAAGGTGACTGTGTGGCTCATTCCTGTATTGGGAGTGCTGGGTGATATGGTTGTTCGTGACCTCACACAGAGGACTATGGTCTGCTGGTTCAAAAGCATCTGCTTCAATCAGATATTTTGTTAATTTGCCAACCTCAATATTATATAAGAGGTGTTTAATTTCAGGGGAGAAAACCTAAGGGCATTTGATATGTCTTGTTTCTGCAGCTCTGAAACAATTCCTTCTTGTTAGGTAACACCTGGTGTTTTTCTCAACACTAAGCAGTACTTTAAGTTTTAAAGTCTGAAATCCTTGGATAGGTTATGCATGGATGCAAGACAGTAAAACACCGTATATCCCATCAGTCACTATCTGCCCTCAGTCCCTGCCCCTCTCATGCACTCATCTCAAAAGAAGACAGTATTCTGCTTTCTAAGCAAAGCATTAAAGAGTGTTCTTCTCTGTTTAAAATACCTTATTTATAACTATAGAAGTGTTAGAAAATGTGTGGTATGTTAAGGTCAGGCAGCCGGTTGTATAATGCAAGGGAGCAACCTCAACAGAGCAGTCCAGATGTACACCAGATAAAGATCTGACCTATGTATTGGTAGTTAATAAATATGGAATATTAGGCATTTGTCTAGGAACACCAGACTACTAACAGCTGTTCAAACTCCCCCAAATGCATACATGTGATGTCCTGCATTTTATAACAGAGAGAAGGATGGTTGCTCTATAGGTCCTGGTGGCTAAAGCCCAATTCCTTCCACAAAGGAGAATGATCTGGAGTTGAATTATCTCTGATGTTGGTATTCCATATTCCTTTCAACACAGTGGCAGTTTTGAAAGCATAATGTGGTTTGGTCTTGCATTACAATAATTTTGGCAGTAGAGTGGCACGTGAAAAAGCTAAATCGTGCCAGAAATTTGAAATGAAAATCCATTTGCTTAGGACATATAGCCTGGGAAATGCTCTCTCAGTTGTATTTCACATCAATGAAAGCCTGTCTTGATTTGATTTGTGTGTAGCGAACCTTCACCAGAGAGATTACGGGAAGTCTTGCTGCAGAATTGAGGCTGAGACATAGGTGGTAGTTCTATAAATGTGGATAAGCATTTTCAATCAAAATAATATTGGAAAAATAGCTGGTTTTGCTGAGATTATTTTCCTCAGCCATGACTTCTGTCAGGGAGGACAATACTGTAGCATTAAAGGGCGCCTAGCAGCACTGAATGCCACCACAAAGCAAAACACTGTTTATACTGAAGGGGAAAAATAAATAATTTACTGACCTGGTTAAAATCTGGGCAGGAAACTAGGTGTCACATCCTGCTCTTCTGAAATAAAACCGATAAGAGCTGTGATGAGCAGACAGAGTAAACAGGCCTTGGCTTTATGTCTCACCCAGGTGCCGACACCTCGTGCGGTACGGTCAGCCCTGGCTCGCAGCACAGTGCAACCCTTCCTCCAGCCCTGGCTGAGGGTGAGGATGCGCTCTGAGTCACCCCACTCCTCCCTGCAGCACTCCTGCCTCCTGGGGGGAACAGGCTGGCAGGAGGGAGATGTCCACCCTTCAACAAACACCATTCTTTCTTCTTCTGGACAACTTTCTCTTCCACATCCCACTCATCTTCTTTTCTCTCTTCTGTTTCTTTCCCACTTCGAGGTTTTGTGATCCCTTTTTCATGGCTAGCCTACCCCACCTTTCCCCGTGATTCTCCAGCTGAGGCTCAACATTTGTGCTGGCAGAGGACCTGCTGGGTGGGGGGGAAGGTACCGGATGGGTGATGCTGCTGCCCTGTAGGACCATTGCTCAGAGAGGCCCCTGTTTTGCTGCTCTTCTGACTGAACCCATGCCTGAGACTCCCTGCCTGGAAGAGCCCAAGCCTGGTTACTTTACACGGCTGAAATCATTGAGGTGCACTTTTCAGTACTGAAGTGATCTGGGAATAATTACCCACCTGTTGTTAAGTCTAGTGGCAATTCTGCTTCACAGTCTGTTATCATTTGTATCCCAGTTCATAACTGAACAGGTGACTCTGGCTGGTCTTTGAACTCCTGGCTCTTTGTTACCATCTCCCATCTAAGAGGTGGTTACCTGCGTATAATCACTCTTAATGTGTCTGAGAGCAAAGCCACACAAACATAAATTGTGGCTGAAGGCTTGCTTGTTTGACTTTGTCCTCACGGTGGCAAGGAGTATTTGTATAGTCAGTCATGCCTGCCAGCTGGGAGGAAGTAAACACCCTCTGGGAAACGGGAGCAGATTTTAAGCCTCTTTTCCAGTGCCGTGGCCATGTGGCTGCTCCATATCCACATCTGCAGGGTCAGTGAGGCTAGATCAGATAACCACCATCTGCAGCACTTTGCACAGAGAGTGGAGAGCTCTGTAGGCACCATTGCCTACAGCAGGGAGATGTTTGGGGAGGGTGCTCCTTCCTGCATCCCCGACCCATGGCCATGGGCATGTCGTGGGGCTCCCACCACCATTTGGAGCTCAGCCTGGGCCAGGAGTGCTGCCTTTGTGCTGCCCAGGGGCGGCTGGGTGGCCCCCGCTCACTCCTGGGTGAGACAAGGGCTGTTGTGGAGCTGGTAGCCCCATGGCTGGCAGAGGCTCCCTGTCGCAGCGTGATCCCAAGCAGTATGGCAAGGGAAGGTCTCTGCCCTGGCACTGCTTTTCTCCATGGTGCTGTGTCACATGAGTCGGACAGGCACCTCCCATCTCTTGCAGGCAAAGCTCCAAGCTGAGAAACATCCTGTCCTGGTGGTGGTTGGCAGTTTCCCTCCCTGATCTGTCAGCCAGCCAGAGATACACTTCCCTTGGGAAGGCAGGTAGGATCAGCAGGTAGGATTACCCAGCAGGTGTGGTCACACACAACAGAGTCTAAATCCAGATATAAAAAGCAAGTGTGCATTTGGCATAGTTATCCGCAATCCTAAAGAAAGCTGGAATAGTGTGAGCCATTAATTTAGTTGGAGGGTGAGCCTCTTGAAAGTTACTTCAAGAATTTCTTTTTGTACAGTTACAATAAAAACCTGCTTTCCATATGCACACTCTGGTTTTGCTGCAGTGTGCAGTGTGTCTTACTTCCATTTTGTCTTTTACTGTCAGGAGCCTTCAAGCGCCTGATTCTACTCTGACATCTGATTTCTCAAAAAAAAGTATGTATGTAAACATCTCAGCTGCATCTGAGGAGCAATCCCACCTCATCTGTCAACAAAAAGAAATTGCGATAACCTGCAAGAAAGTAAAGACATTTGTTAAGTGCAAACGGCAATTCTCAGATAAATTTGAACAGCTTACTTTTGTCACAAGAACCAAAGATCTGAAACCCATCAAAGCCCATTAGGTGTTTTTTTACTTCAGAGAACTTTGAATTTGCTCTGCAACTAGCACCATTAGCCCATGTGGCCCAAGCACCTCTTCTGTCTGCATGCATTCAGTGATCTGTCTACATTCCTCTGAAGATGCAAGTTTAGCTTTGCTCTTATTTATTCCTGAGTGAAGGGGAGATCACCATGTATTTATTTTTAGATGTAGTACACCTACATTAATATAGAATGTACCTTTTGTTTCCCAGACACATATAGAAGAGGAAGTAGAGCACTCTGCCAAACACACTGAAGTTTCTTGCCATTTATCAGCAATGATAGAGAGAAGAAATCATCCATTTTATGTTTTGTTGTGTTTGTTTATCATCTGATTTAGTACTTGTCTGTCATGCCTAATTAAAATAATTCTGGTTCTAGGTCACAAAATCTATGAATAAAAGATGTTCACGTACAGCATCTAGGCCAGGTGTCAACTCAGTGCAGATATCCACACAACAAAATACTTCTGATTTTAATTACTGTGTGAATGGATATGCCGATTACATGAAAAATCAATAACATATTAATCAGATAAAGCAAGACAGCAGGTGGCCGAAGATATCAACAAAGATATCAACACAGACATCTCTCTGCAAACAGAAGGGGTATGCTCATGGTATCACTAGATGTACTGTGTCACTGAAACAGCCCAAGTCACCAAAGCGTCGCCATGCAAAGCTGTTTAATTGTTAAGCAAGAATAGGTATATTTTCTACTTAACCCACTTAGGGACCGACTGCTCCTGCTTCCCTTCTGGAAACACGCTTTCCATGCAGGTCAGTGGTATTTTTTTTCTGCCTGAGGTGGGCAAGACTGAAGTCACTGAGGGTAATGTATTAAGAAAACCCTAAACAAAACAGAATGTATGCCCCTTCTCACTGAAATATAATGTGTTAAAAAAGGCTCTCAACTTCTTTTTCTGTGTTTGTTTCACTTTGGGAATATCAGAAATAACAAGAGAGTGCATGCTCTTGTACTCTTTCTCAGCCCTTCTGGGTGTGCTTGTTGCTTAACTGTTTCCAAAATCCATCTGTGGTTACAGAAACAAATACCAACACTGTACCTGGCCTAGCCAAATAAAATGTGTAGTTTCTTACTTCACAGGCAGACGCAGAACACGTGGTCTCAACTTCTTAGTTACCGTAGGCATTAGGGTGAGCGACAAGCCAGACATTCATCAGTACCCTGCAGCCCAGGGCTGGTTTCTGCTCAGAGGCCAGGTTGCTCAGCACAAGGAGGACCTTTTGGTGCCCTTTTGGCACCCTGGGTACAGGCTTTCATGCTTGCTGAGCTACTGGCTTGGATATATCTCCCTGGTAATTTTTTGAGGCTTGGTCCCTTTCCTGTGCTGTGTTTTGCAGAAGAGTAGGTCCGGCGTGAGAGGGGCTTTGTTCTTCTCATGTGAGCTGAGCTCCCCTCCCATTTCCCCTTGCAGATCCCTTTGCAGGATATGTTTTTATTGCACCCTCACTCTCCTCAGTTCAAGCAGAGTTATTCATTTCCTGACTGTATGTGACCAGATGCATGGCTGTTGTCAGTGGTGTAAATCCTCAGCCTTCAGCTGAACTCAAAATCAGCCTGTGGTGTTTGATGTGCCGTGTTAATGGGACATGGCTGTTTTGAGATCTCTGACTTTCACAGAACCAAACACTTCATCTGCGTCTTTAGGAAATAACAATAACTCATTAAGACCCCGACCCCAACCCTGTGTTTCTCTTTAAATACAGATGTTATTCAATGTGGAGCTCTGGACTGGTTCTGACAATACGTTTTTTTGTTTCTTCTCTGTACAAAATTGAATAGTGTATCTTCCGGAGTCTCCTTTCACTCAAGCAGCAAAGGTTGCTCTGATGTCAGCTGCAGGGGTGAGATGTAACATGGATGGCTGTGAAATCTCCTTTGACAGTTACAACCAAAGTGAAAATTTCCTTCCAAACCAAAAAATCTTTCCTCACATATAGGCTTCTACTGTTTTGTAATTGTAATTGCTAAATCTGAGCACTTCAAACAGATACTGGACTTTTGAGAGACACAAATACTTCCCTGGAATCTTTTAAAATTCAGAGTATAAAAGACGTATCCCTGGGAGGGTGCAACCAAGAGAGACGATAGAAACAGAGTTGCCCCACCAAAGGCCAATGAAATCCAAAATAAGAGAGAGACTGTGGTGGTAATCTGTCAGGGTCCCCTGTTTCCACTGGTGCCTGGGGGAACTGCAGGGTGCGCTTATGAGGAAGCGGAGAGAATGGAGGAAAAGCACCATTCCTGGAGGGGAAGATCTCTCAGGGAACCTGGCAGGCATTGTGTTCCCATTAGACCTCACCCCTGTGATATGTGACAAGAAAAGATATAGGATGCAGAAGGGAACATGCTGATAATAAGGGGAGTTTTCAGAAAATGTTGGGAATAGTTACTGTCACTTGCTTTTTGTGGCCTGAAATCTCATTCTGTTTAAGGCTAGCGGCAGAGGACAATTAAGGCTAAGATTCAAGACCCAGCCAGTTAAGAAGTGGTGGTCCCAGAAGTTGCATCCTGGCTATCCAAGGGGCAACGCCAGGGGCTGAAGGAGCAGCTGGATGACGGGGAGTATGTCAGTGCATTGCAGGAACCTGGACAAGTAATTTAGAATACATGCCTATTTTTAAGCAGCTACAGTTCACTGAGATGAATCTGACTCTTTCTGTCAGTGGCTGATATTTCACCTTACTGAATTTGGGGTCCAAACACATTTTGCCTAGGGAACCCAAGCCCCCTTTGAATTAAGTGAGATTATAGGTGGCAAAGACAAGAGGCTGGTGATCTTTCCAGGCTTTGGCTTAAAGTGCTGGGACATCTAGGTAATTAACTGCATCTATTTTAGCACAAAACCTTAGATGTTTTCATCCTTCTTAAGCAGTCCCTACAGAATTAGTTTTTCTGGAAGATGAAACCCTATTGGAGTGTGTAAACAGGCCACATTTAGCTGAATTCAAAGCCCAGCTACAGTTTCAATTTCTTTAAATTATGCAAGGCTATAAATGATGAGTACATCAGTAAGCTAGACCAGAGGCTGATTCATTCATGTATTGATTCATGCATGGTTTATCTTCATGCCTTGCAGAAAAAAAACAATTAAAATGGTTACACTAAGCTATAGAACTTGAAAGTTTTGGTTGAGGGGGAAGAGTGATTCTCTGCTTGAAGAGTGGCAGATGAAGCTATACTTTGTATATTAACCCTCTTCTAGTTTGCATCACTTTAAATGCTTCTTAGCTGTGTGTGACAAAGTGGAAAACATAATTAGCTTGAAATACAGAGGAAATTCACTAGATATTTTATTACTTTAATGCTGTGTATTTTTTCAATGCCCTTTTTTCTCACTGCCTCAAAAAGCAAAAATAGAAAAAGCTGTTCATATTTTTAAACATGTGTGACAACAGAAATAATAGCAAAACCTCACTCCCATGGTCTGGTAATGTGACTAAGCACCTTCGGTAAAATTTCCCATTAAAGGTTGTAGATGGACTAGTGGGAAAATCAAGGAAAGAGGACGTTCAAGTTTCCTAAAAGCAAGAAACAAAAGAAAGAAGAAAGAAAACATATCCATCCCTTGCAATCATCAGCCAATCAGGATGCAGGAA
Source organism: Falco peregrinus (assembly GCF_023634155.1). NCBI lineage: Eukaryota > Metazoa > Chordata > Aves > Falconiformes > Falconidae > Falco > Falco peregrinus. Next base: position 49,634,517 of record NC_073726.1, read on the forward strand.
TGACATACAATTTTCTTCAGTGCGTGGGCGAGTAAACCAGAATTCTGCACTCCCATTGTCTTTGATGACAAAATGTAGCTATAGGATGGGTACATGTCTGGGTTTTTTTTATCGATAGAAGCTTTCAAGAAACAAAATATCACATGAACAGACTGTACATACAGGCAGTTTCTGGAATCATGAAATGTTTATCTGTAAGCTTGAATACAAATAAATCCGACTTACATAAAAGCAAACCACGTAATGGATCTGCTTCTGATTTTTTCACCTTCTATTTTAATTAGCTAATGCAGACACTGAGCAAGCAGTATGATGGTTGTTGTTAAGGCTGCTTTAGTCATCTGCCATTTTTGCACTTCTTTGATTGGCTACTGCTAAGGGAAAGGAAAGCTCTATAGTTGTTGCACATAAGAAAAATAACTCCAACACAGTGCTGCGGAAAGCTGTGCTTTTATCTAGCTTCATCTTTGCCACCCCCATGTCATTAAGTTTAAAAGTTCTTTACTTTGGCTGAGAGTTTTAAGCACAGCATTAGTGATATCTACTTTCATGTACACAGTTTTCACTTCATAGGTTGACTCTTGGTGTAACTGTGTTTATTCCAGAAGTACTCATCTCAGAAAGGTGAGATTCTTGCTGAGCAGGTGCCCGTGACTCCCTTTCAGTGAACATTTATTTGAAGCTTTTTTTCCCTCCAAAGAATGCTAGTCAAGATGGTCTGCAGCTTAAACTGGAGCTAAATCTACCTTGGATTGTTTTAACCCAGCATGTCAAGGTATAGCTTTAAACAGCTGTTCAAATTGCATGTGAGCAATTTTGCAAAATTTGACTGCCAAAACTGAATCAAAAAGGTAAGTAAAAAGCAAAAGATAGGTAAAGCCGGGTTTAAAATATGAAAAACTCTCCCCCTGCTTTTTTTTTTTTTAAATCTGAGAACATTTGGGGCTGAACTTGACTGAGAAGTGCACAGGATCTCCAAGTCCTTGCTGCCCTCAGGAACAAGGCAGTCTCACAAGTGCTGTCCTTTGTTGATGTTTGAAATGGAGGTGTCCCATGCCAGTTGAAGTATAATTTTTTTGTACTTAAAAGCCCAGAACAGCTTTTCAAAATGCCAGCTGTCCAGTCTGCATGAATGCATGAATTTTTGATAGACAAGGAACACAACATATCTTTTAATTTAACCTAGCAAATGGTGTGTAAGCAGACTATGTGCCTAGAGTTGGTTCAGTTTTATCACTCTTATGAATGGTCAAAGTGACACAGTGGCAGCCTTTCCTTTTTCAGCAGCGTGGCTTCCAGCAGCAGGTGCTCTGTAAACACTCCTGAAAACCATCACTCCACATTTTCAATGATACAATGTAATATATCAAAATCCTAAACCACAGGTAAGTTCAACTAAGAATATTCCCCGTTAGCCTTTGTCCTTGACTTACAGAGTAAAACCAACTGAATTCTTTAGTGACTGGTTTCTTATAATTCTTATAATGACAGAAAGAAAATAAAATGCCTGAAGAGCAGAAAATCGAAATGCTAAACCTTTGATCCTGGATTTGAAGCTAATCTATGCAATTAACAGCGTTTTTTGTCACAAAGGGAAGAGTCACAGGAAGAAAAGATGGTACACAGCACGAAGAAGGGATCCAGGGAAAGGTTGAGAAAATGATGCTTCAATCATCTTCACAGTCACACAAATCCTCCCTCAAGAGTAAAGAAAGCACACAAAAAAGATGAGAGACAAACAGCATCAAACAGACAAACACTTCTAAACAATTTTCTCCAGGTTTTCTCACTGGAGGCAAAATTTAACGCTATCCCATCAGGGTGGCTGTGTTCAAAGGAGGGGCTTCCCAGTGTGTGGGAGCCACTGTAGGGATATGAATATGGCTTCAAGCTGTATTTTTTGTTTAGTAACGTCTTCCTGGCTTGAGATGTTGCTTACAGCGCAGAAGAGCATTTGATGGCTATTTGTTAATGCACATTCCCATAGCCAAGAAGACATTTTTTGGCCTGGCAGGCCACGTGTGTGGACTAGATGCTGCCAGAGAAGGGGCAATTTAACGCATCTTCTCTGGTGGAGCATAAACATCCACATGAAGAGAAACCCATGTGTAATGATCCATAGGTATCAGTAACCTTTCCTTATGTTGGCAGGGGGAAGAAACAAACCAAAATCAGTCTTGCAAGAATTATCTTTGAGAAAGTGTTGGGCAGTATTGGAACCTCTGCTAGTGCTCCCTTACAGCCACTGGCTCCTGTGTGTGTGGCTGGCAGGTGAAGTCCCAAGGCCCTGGGCTAAGACACATACTGTGTATCCGTTTTGTCCTGGGTGCCTATGTAAGCGTACTGTGAACCACGGAAAGCTTGAACACATGTGGAAGACAGAGATCTCCTCTCACCTTTTTTCTTCTCTTAATCATGCTACAAGAACAATTTTAAAAATATTTGCAAGCTCATTATTGATATGTACCACTGATGGCTCATCTCAGAAAGGTGAGATTCTCACTGAGAGGATGCCTGTGAATCCCTTTCAGTGAACATTTATGTGAAGCCTTTTTTCCCCCCAAGGAATGCTAGTCAAGATGGTTTGCAGCTTGAACTGGAGCTAAGAAGTATCCCTTTCATTGGGACCCCCAGCAGTGCACTTGGTGGCTGTAATTCCTTTCTGTAGGGAGGCAGGAATGGAAGAGTGTAAAATTTTTATAGGGCTTTTTTGACATCAGAATGTGCAGTGACTGAATTTTCTGAGCAGTTTCTGACCTCCATATCCACTTAGTCTTTCAACAAGTGTAATTTATCTCCGGGATGGGACCTAGTACCAAAATTTATATATATAAAAATGTGAATGCTTTATTTTAAAGTATATACAAATAGAGTGGACTCTGGGTGTCTTTGTGTCCATTTTCTTTAGCAGAAAATGGCCTGTCTCTGTTCTCTTTATCCATCTTCTGGTTTTCCTAGGTAAAAAAAAAAAAAAAAAAAAAGAAGTAATCTCTTCAACTTGGTCACTAGAAGTTGTTGCTGAAGATGAACAGGTATTGCTGTTTGAATCTATGCAGGGAGTCAGAGTGCAGCTACAATGAAGGCCTAAACACTCGCCATGCAATGGTGCTTTGTTTATTGCTCACTGTCCTGTCGTAGACAGCTAGGCTGAGCAAGGCTGCAGTTAGGTAAGACCAGTTACCTCATTCAGAGAAAAAAGGACCTACTTTGGTGGTCCACGCATTCCCTGAATTTTGCTATTAATTCTGTGATGACCTGTTTTATTAGAATATGCTTTTGGAAAAAAACGAGATGTTTGACTAGCAGATGTCCTTAGGCAAGTTACAGTTGTCTGACACTTAGACCCTATCAAAGCTGCTTGTTGATCAGTCATGATAAGCTGACTGACAGTTCCTTGCCATTTACACAAATAATGCAGTAAATGCTTTGACTGTGGCTTTTCAGTTTCCTTCCTGGAGAACTCCACCATTTTGCAGTAGCTTTGGAGACCTGCTGCCAGCAGCAAGCCACAGTTCTGTGGTAATTACTGACCATGCTCAAGTGGCATGGAGTAGCTTGAAATATGTCTACAAGTGCTCATGTGGGGATATCTTTGCCAAAATGGTCTTGTCCAAATTGTCCCATGTGAGAAGAGGTGGTATAGGGCAAGAGGCTGATACCAGGTTTATATGACCCGTGTGGGTAATGGGTAGACAGAGTTATGTGCTGAGGTTGCTTCTTCACTGATAGACCATTTTTCCTTAGTTGACAGCATAATTCAGCTTCTTTCTGCATTGCATTTGTAATATTACATAGCTTGCCAGCAAAGGCTCTGTGATCTCCTATTCAGTACTGTGGAACTAATGAATTCTGCAATTTAAGATTTCATGACAGTTCTCTGCTACTACTAAAATGAGGATTGGCTTTTCTGGCAGCAGGTTATGGGATGCATGGAGTAGGAGGGAATAGACTCCAGGTTTCCAGAGGAAAATTCAGGTGCCCAGAGAGGGGAATCTGCAAATGAATCCAAACTTCAAAGCACATTTAGGTAGCCACGCACCATTCAGCGAAAGGGCTGAAGTGTGCCTCCTGTGGCATTCCTTCAATGCTGGTGAAACCATAGAGGCTTGAGGTTAGCTGGGTTATTTATGCATGCAGTACACTGAAAAATGGATAAACCAGATGAAATTTGACATTTCCCATATATTTAATCATAACTCTGAGGTTTCAGGGTTTTAAAAGTTATTTTTGAATAACTGGACCAATCTGAGCTAGGCTTTCTGCCATCATGTTACTTATCTGCGCTAACGCATTACAGCTTAATGAAATTTGTTACCTACAATATAATCAATCATGGCAGGAAATAGAAAAGAATGTTTGTTTTTTAAGAAATGCGTTTTCTTCAATGTGTTTTTTGTTTGTTTTCTCCTAGAATTTGTTTAATTGAAAATTCAGTTTTAACTCCACAGAAAATCAAAAGTGTATTTTCCAGCTGCAAAAAGATGCAATGAACTTTTCATGACTTACCCAACAGGCCCATTGTATTGCTTCTCAATGAGGCAATCGGGAAGCTAGATAAGCCATTTGATGATGACTTCGACAAATCATGGAAGAGTCCTCAGTTTTCTGAAATGAAGTCAGTTTGATCCATGGGATAGACTGAATCAGGCACAAGTTTATCAGAGGCATGGGTATATCTTGGCCATGGCTGGAGAGGTTATACATGATGATTTCATGTAGCAGCTCCTTGCTGCATGAACACTTAGCTTGCTCTGGCACCAAGGAGCTGTATGCAGCAAAGCCGCTCTGGTGCCCTGAATTTGATCCTAATCTCTCTGCCTCTGTTCCTTTGTTGCCTCCCAGAAAGTAAAAGGAGCATGGGCTGCAGTGGCTGATATGTGCTTGGTTATTGATCAGATGTACAGGGTTCAGTTTGTTTTATCTTGTGAACAGCTTAGGCTTTCTGCGGTTGGCTCAGACTGGTGGCATTGTCTGAAATAAGAAAGAAAACAATGTTTTCATCACAAGCTGTAGACAAGTCAGCATGATCCTTTGCATTGCTCTGAGGCAAGTAATGCAGCCTGGAAATAACATTTGCCATCTTTTCTGCTCTGCATCTACAGAGATTATTTTCTCCATTAGTTCTGAAGTTTCATGACAGGGGAATCAACTACAGCAAAACCAAGGCTGAAGGACTGTTTGTTTTCACCTTTTCTCCCTGATTGTGTTTATTTAGCTGATAGCCAACAAATAGCAGACAGCAACAGAGCATGGACAGAACAATTAATAGGGAAAATGAAAAGCCTACTGTCTACTTCCCACTGCCAGGGGTACCAAGAACAGTGAGTGAAGAGTCTAGCTGGGTACAAGCTGAGGTGCTATGTCATAACAGAAGGATATATTTTATATGTTGTTAATTTATATGAACTAGAAGTTACAAACAAAATATTTTCATCTTTCAGGAAAAACTCACATAAAAAATGGAAACTGGTTAGTGAAGAGGGCAGAGTGTGAACCCATTTCACGTGTGAATTCTTGGCTTTGGAAGGGCAAGTCCACAAGGATGAACTTTAGCTAGGGGCTAATCCCCAATGGGAAAAGGGGAAGCTTGTCTAGGGACAATCTGAAGAGACTTTTAATTTGGTTGCTCTGAATCTTACACTGGGGATGGCAGACTCTCTGCTGGTAAAGGAGAAAGCCCAGTAGGACTATTGCCCTGTGCCTGCAGCCAGCTTTTGGGAAGATGGCTTAGTGGTGGACTTGGCAGGGCTATGTTAACAATTGGATTCAATGATCTTAAAGGTCTTTTCCAACCTAAATATTTCCATGACTCTATGATTCTATGGCATCTCTTAGCTTGTATTTCCAAGCTTATGCACATTCAATACAGTAGTTGATCTGTATGTCAAAGCCTGTAGTTTGCTGTGCATTTCAGGAGCAATTGTATTTAAGGTACGTAAATAAAGTTGTCAGAACAATGAACCAGCAACACTTCCTAGAAATACAGTGGAGAACATGATTCTGGCATAGTCCTTTATTTTTAAAATTTCAGAGTGAGATTTTTTTTTTCTTTTCTATTTTAGAACAGCTTCCAAACAGTAACTCATGCCAGGAAAAACAGAGCCATTCTCTCAATGACAACAATGCTCATTGTGTTTTCTGTAACAGATGCCAGGATTTTATCACCAGGCCAGACATTAACCCTCTTGGTATCATTCTGAAAGGAAGCATCCGTGCACCCCACCAGCTGCTATTCCCTATGGTGTTTCATTATGCCTCCTACCTTTGAAGCTTCATGCGTACTTCCTTGCCCAATACATCAAGAAGATCTACAGAGCTGACCTTATTTTTTTCCTCTCCTTCTGAAAGGGAGAATTTGTGCTTTCTGGTTTCCCATCAAACACGTATAAGAACTCCGCCCTCCAGAACTATAGCTTGTGGTTGTTTGGGTTTTTTTTCCTTCTAAACAAAAGGAAATAATTTGGACAACCAAGCTTTCAACAGTTTTCTGTTTATTGGAGAATTATCTCTAGTGCTTGTCCACAAAGGACATGTTTTTTTGACAGAAGTATCTATTCAAATGATACCTCTTCCAGTCAACATATTTCAACATGTGGAAATCTGAGACCAGCAATTATATATTTATGTCATGGAAAGACTTATTTGAAGTGCTCCTGACATCCCTTCTATGTTTAAGATACTGCAGTTACACAGTCTCACACAGATGTGCAAGGAAAGCCTCTGCTGATAATACCCTGAGCACCACACTGAAAGAGAGAGGCTGATCCTTCAGCTGCCAACTGGTTTCAGCAAGAGGGATGTGCTTTGCTGGCTGCATATTTCTCTGTGTATTTGCAGTAATGCTTGCATTGATAGGACCAATTCTGAAAATATTGCAGTGACCAGTTTTTGCAGCTACTACTGCTGCTCTGAATGGTGTGGAGTGGCTGGAAGAAAACGGGCATATTCTGAGCAATCGAGACCAAATAACTTGGTTGTAATAACAGGCCACAGCCCTAACAAGCTGCAGGTATTGTGAAGGACATGTGCAAGGCCAAGGGAGATGGGGAGGCTGTGTATTCACAGGGAGATAAGAGAATTGGATGGAAAGATGAGAAAAAACAGGATGCCTGCACAAGGGGGGAGCAGCGTGTGGGCACCACACCGGGGCCAATCATGAGGGAGGTGGAAGCGTGTGAATGAGTGGTTTTAACCTATCACTTTTTACATAACAAAGCCTACATAGCGTGTTTATCTTTTGCTGAGAGTATAAATTGCTGTAAGTCTTTCAATAAAGTGGCACTAACTTGATCACATTGGCCGTATAAGTTGTGTCCGAGCCTTCCGCATCAAAGAATGGGATTGTCTGATATGCAAAAATGTCAGTCGGCACTCTTGACGTACTCAAGAGAAACTTCTGTGAGGCTATGGCTGGGCATAGTTACAAAGGGCCAATTATTGTCATGAGTTAGTTATTACTGTATTCTCATGCAACACTTTCCTTTAGGTTGCAAAGAGATGGATTAGACCTATCTGGATATTGGTGTTTTTGAAAGGAAAGATTGAACAGCGTGGCTTTTGTGTAGAACTCTTTGTTTAATACACAAACTTTTTCTTTTGAGGAGTGAAGAAGTAAAAATGGATGCTGTAGAGTTATATGAAATGATTCATATTACAGAGATAGTTGAGGGCATCTAGAATCTCCTTTTTGCACTGCTTGTCACAAAAAAAAGAGAAAGATATGCAACAGAAAATTGGATGAAACTGAAACATGCCTGTTTAGATCCGCAAGAACAAAACCAAATGTAACACAAAATTAGCCCTGGGAACTCACAGTCACAAGGTATTACTGAAAGAAAGTAATCATTAGGATTCAAAAAAGAAGGCTCAGGAATAAAAATATCATTTGCAGTCGCACTGGGTAGAATAACAATTATCTGTCCTCATACTTCAATATACGAGCTGATTACCAGCTGGGGAAAGTTTTAAATTTCCCCTGGAGCAGTAGTATTACACAATTGTCAAGTATACTACAGGGAATTTAATGTTTTCCTCTGGAACATCTGCCATAGAGCATTGCCTGAGAAAGGATATGGAACCAGGCAGATCACCAGGCTATTCCAGTGTTAATAAGTCCCCAAATAATTTTAGCAGGATTACGTATACTACTGCTTTGAAAAGACTTGGAATGAACAGGGCCCTGTATAGATGTGTTTGTGTACAGTGGTGTGGTAAAAGGGCTCAAGAGGTTACTTTGAAGGACTATTTAATTTCATTTTTCTTTTCCTTTTTTAAAAAATTATTAATTAGAAGATATTTTGAGTTTGTTTCAGGCACACAAAAGGACATTAGTCTATCAGGTTAATACAGAAATACAGATTTGCTATCTTAGCTGCCCTTAGCTTAAGGAGAAATAGAAAAGATTTTAAAAATGAATAATTAAATGAGCATCAAAATAATATACCCACTGATTTTCCATAAATCTATTGATATTGTTACCATTGCTCTTATTATTTCTACTTAGACAGATTGATAGCAGCTTTTATCATCCTTCTAGGTGTCTTATCGAATTCTGGTGTGTGCAGCAGAGCTGATAAGAGATGAGAAATGCCACCTCTGGGATCTCCATGGATTATATTTATGCATGGCTGTTCAATGACAGCCAGTCACAGTGAGCTGGAAAGTAGTTTTATTGTTCTGGTGGGGCAGCTGCTATTCTTCTTCCACCAGCAGAGTAGAAAAGGATGCACCTGCCATTGCATGAGAGACTGAAATTTAATTTCTCGCAATTTTCAAACTGCATTGGTGTGCAAAGAACCCATGTTCAGGGGATCAGGAGGCCAATGAAAGGAAAGAAAAGGAAGGGAGTAAATGACCTCTTGGCCTTGGAAGCTGATGATGAATTAAGGAGTAGGGACGCACAAGAGAAATGCAGGAACTTTAGTGAGCAAACAGTTCTCTGGCTGAGAGTAGAGGGGAAGCATGAAATAGCTTGGGTTTTGCTAATTCTGTCTTGTCTCAAGGACCTTTCATCGACACTCATCCTGAGAGGTGGGAGCATCCTGCCTCCTGGTGAGAGAGGTGTATGTCAAAAGCAACTCTCTGGCTTGGCAATAGTGCAGAAGAGTTCTGCAACACTTAGCGTTCCCACCATCAATCTCTTCCAACATTTGGCCTTGCTTACAATTCAGTCTCTCTTGTCTCCTCAAGGAACAGAAAGCAATTATCATTTTCATACTTCATGTTCTGGTCTGAGCTATGGACCCAGGCTGCCTTCTGTCATCAAGGTATTTGGGCTGAAAGGGACTTACTTTGAGAACAGCTGGAATCATTGGTTGGTTGGAAACATTTAACAACATTTATGTTTTCACCTTACCTCTTCATTCTTTCCACTGTTCTTATTCACTTTTTCTTCTTGCCTTACTCTTATAGAGTATTATTTTTGCCCAGACCCAATGAAGAAAGCATCAAAATATGACTCTTGTGTGTCCTTAAGACTCAGCAACCACAAGGCAAACAAAAAGAAACTAAAACATATTTGTTAGAAAACAAAATAGCAAAACCAAATTAAAGTAATAGTCCTTAAGCATGTCCATTGTATTGACAACTTTGGTTCTACTTTACCACTATGCTTGCATTGGCTTTATAGATAGTCATATATTTAAGCAGATTTATAAATGAACTGCAAAGCCATTTCAAGAATGTAAATAAAGCTACTAGGTTTAAAACCAGGTTTGTTATGGGTATAAAGCATTTAGCAGAAAAGTACCATGTGCTGAAGAACTTTATTTATTCATTTAGCTGTTTAAAAGAGAAGAAGCTGGACTATGTATCTGTCTCTATTTTAAATTTGGACATGGTCATGTAAAACAGTGTGCTTGGGTTCTTCTGAATGTGAGGAGCTAAAATTATATTGCCCAGTGGTTAGTCTGGGTCTTTTATATGTAAACAAGGCTGATTTTTCTTGACAAAATATATCATCACCTCTCACTCTTACCTGGATTGTGAATATTTGTCAGTAGTTTTTTTTTCAGCCATCAGCAGCTGTACGTAATGGTATGTCTTCTGTGGGCATGCCAGACAAATTACATCACTTAGTCACTGTTTTCATGAACTGCCTGGTGTAATAAGCAGCTTGAGCCGAAACAGATTTTGAATAGTGACATATTACCCAGATACATCTATGAATAGGTGAAGGACTGATCCTACATATTAAGCACTGAATATGGTTTGGAGCAGGGTGTGAAGAGCAGCATTTTCCCTCCGAGAACTTCCTAACTATGAGGTTAGAGAGGCCTGAGAAGCTGAGTAATTCTACAAATATAGAATGTGTGAATTCATGGGAAGGCACTGGAATGTCTTTCCAGAAATTAGGCAACACATTGAGTGACAGGTTATAAAGAGAATGTGAATACTGTGCTACTGTCTAATAGGTTTTAAGCCAGATTTTCACTTGCCACTTTAGATGTCTCATTTCATTAGTTGATACTTGAGGAATAAGTGCCTGGCCCTACCAAGCTGATTGTGGCAGCCTAAATCAGATCCCTTGCTACCCTATATTGCAAATAAAGATCCGTCTGGGGAGAAAGACACCTCCAAAGGCTGGTTCATAGTCCTGAGGTAAGTACTACTCATCTACTGTATTGGGAAACTGAGTCCCCCTCTGTGCCTATACAAACCAAGCTGCCTACCAGCCCATGGGAAACTGCATTTGCAGTGGTCTGAATGTGTGACTGACTGACAGGCCCAGATATTTGCCTCAGTCTATTCAAGAACATTGCAAAGGGCAGATGTCAAAGGGCCTTCTTTAGAGAAACTCTATAGTGGCATGCATGAGGACTGGAGATCTTGCAGGCAGGCCTTTGTACCCAAAACTGCCAGTTCCTGGAGGTAGTCTTCTTCTAATAGAGCCCACTCAATCACGTGTGTATCTTATCTCCCTCATCATCTATTAAACAGAGCATTCCCACAGGGCTTGTGCTGCTGTACATAAATCCCATTCCTCACTACTCAGAGATGTCATCTTTGTTAGCACTTTCCCTACCTTCACCCACTGGAGAATCCTCCAAAAGAGCAGACAAAGGCACTCAGAATATGAACAATAAATAATGTTGTTCAGTGATTCTGGACATCAGCAAGGATGTCTCCAGCAACCATTCACCATCTCCTACATGGAGCTGTGGAACTGAGGCTCAGGAACAGATGACCAGTGATGAAAAACATGTCAACTGTTCTGAGATGCAGGTTATCTTGTCAGGTAAGATGAAGAATGAAATCCACTCTATTTCCCCCCCCTTCTCTTTAAGTACTATGAACAGTAGCAGGCTTTCCTGTCTGGCTAAAGCCATCCCAGAACGCAGCACTCTGGGATGTCACAAATATCTGCATCTCTTGCAAATCTTTGTCATTACAGACTCTTCTGGGATAATGGCATTTTAAATAGATTGTCTCATTCTGGACAAAAGGCTGGAAATGAAAGCTCTTCTGAGAATGTGGAATTTCTGTATAGGTTTTTCTAAAGTGGATGAAAGTTTCCTTATTTTGGTCATGTTGCCCATGGTTGGGGAAAGGATGATCTTCCAGTTACAAATGCGATTTTCATTTGTGTTTTGCAACTCTTTTGTGTTTTCCTCATGCTTATTTTCTATGAATAGGGAGTGGTCCCTTGAACACAAATAAGATATTTCTGATGTCTCCAAGATCAGCATGTATACATTAAAGCTTTCTTTCATGAATCAAAGCAAACTGCTGGAAGGAAGCTGCTATCTCATTCCACAGTTGTTGGCATTCTCCCATAATGGAGTTTTCCCCTTTGGCTTACATTAAATAATGCCACACAAGCATCAGCTGAGTGAAAGGAAGTTCATACAAGAAGTACAAAACACACAAACGTGCAGATTTTTGCATTTACCTTTATCAGAACAAGAAGATTTTAGTACTAAAGAAAAATGCTTTGGAAAATTACCTAAGCCAGATAAAATATTTTATCTGAACTCCGCTATGGAGTAGTACTTTATGAAACAAAAGGTGGCAGCTGAAAGGAAAGGAAAGATAAAATGTACACTAATAGGTTTGGTGGATTTGGACAGCATGTTTAAACCATGACTTGAGTACAAAAAGAATTCTGTTTTGTGGGAAGTTATAACTGGAAAAGTTTGCAGGCAAAATGATAAAATTCACCAGTTTCTGAAAGCAAAGAGCTTCCCAGGGTTTTTTATAAGACATTTCCAGCTCCCAACTTAACAGCAGCTAAGAACTGCCAGAGGGCACAGAGGGTGAAGTGGAGATGAGCAAGCTGGGTAGTGGGCTGTTGCTGCTGACCTGCACATCTGCTTCTTTTCTGCAAAGAGAATTGCATTAGTCCTTTTGTCCTGCTGGTTGCAAGCAGGGGAAGGCTACAAACAAGAGACTTTGCAAGTCAGTATGGGAGGAAGGTGCAGAGCAGCTTCAAGTAATTTCTGGGCCATTCTTGGTTGCACTCACAGGCAGTGTGTTGCATGCTGCTCTACCAAGGAGGCAGCACCGGCTCTCAGGAGCCAGTCCTATTTTTGGAAGATCATCAGCTTCAATGACTTCTAGAGCAGGGAGAAGCTAGAACAGCAAGAAAGATGCGGATGCTGCTTTTTAAGAAATGTGGTAGTGTTAAAGGAATAAACTGGAGAAGAATGGGTTCTTCATTCACTGGCTAGAATGTCTTTCCTTTAAGAAAATGCTTTACTGACAAAATAGAAATGTTGTGCAAAATGGTCAGAATAAATAGGAAAATGGACTTCTGCAAATCCATATAACTTTGCTATAAATATTCAAAACTTGGAATCAAAACACTGTTTCTGTTAAAATCCAGCTACTTTCTGAATATAGAGTCAGAATGTTTTGACAACATTCAGAATCTCTAAAACAATAATAAAAAAGGAATTTAGTTGAATAGAAATGTTTGTAAAGGGAAGACACAATTTCCTGATCAAATAGCTACCATAAAGCCGCCCTCATTGCTATGGCTCCTCTTTATTAATGCACCATTTTTGAAATCCTGAGGGGACAATATATGCTCCCTCTGAGAAGTCCTGTTTTTTCCAAAGACTCAGTCTTAGAAGAGAGACATTTGGATCATTTAGAGTTGTAGCTTCTACCTAAAACGTCAAATGCATTTTACTAGCTAGGAAGCAAGACATATTTCAGTAGTTTAAGCTTTCTTCATCTTACATCTGAAACCCAAAATTACTTGTTTTCTGGGTCATAAAAGTGATTTCCCAGGATTGCAGTGTTCTGATTTTCTACCGACTACAAGTAGGTAGCTAGCCATTTCTGAAAAGATGGAACATCAGAACCTGAGTGCTTGTCAATAAAACAAAATCTCAAAGTAATACAATCTGAATCTTTAAATAGAATTTATTTAGAAAATGGAAAGAGAAAAAGAACAGACTTTTTCAAGGAAACTGAAGAAGACATTATCCTAAGGACTTTTTTCATTTTTGTCATGGAATTTCAGAACTACCAGGAAGACATGAAGAAAGCACCTTGATCTTCGAAAACCTATGTATTATTTACTGTTGATCTACTATCTTCATTGTAAAGATAGCCCAGGTCTGCTGGCACTGACACTGCTGCTAGGCTTTGTCTGGAGAAGAGTGGAGTCACTGACTCTGCAAGATCAGGAGGGGCTCTAACAGGATGAGATGCTGCTAGGTGTTAAGTATTTTTGTGCCTACATATCCCATTTCAGATTCCCATACCATTTCAGATGAATGACCCTTCACTACAGTTTTCTTTGCATTAAATAATGATAAATATCTTAAAATGTACCTTGTACTTTATAAGTACTACTTCAACACTGTTGTTTCCATGGAGACAGGACAATTAGCTCATTGCATACATTTACTGCCCTGATTTTGTTTTCCTCTCTTTTGCAACACCCCAAATATCTGATAGTTTCCCAAGTAAAGAATTCTCCATTCTACGTACTCGATTTCACAGATATCTCTACAATTTCTTTTTGAGTTGAAGCAGATCATTTTAAAAAGGCATCTAAGCTTAAGTTAGATTTTAAGTGATAGTGAATCTGCCAAAATATTAGGGAAACAGTTCCAATGTTTGATTTGGGTCACTAGGGTTATATTTATTTTCATTTTCCAGCTACAACTGATTCAAAGCTTGCCTTTTTCAGTCTTCTGGACCCACATCTGCTCTGCTCAGATTGCATAAGATAACAAATAATGTACCTGAGGACTGTTTTAGCTAGTTGTCTAAGTCCCCTAGGGCAAATTTAATCAGAATTTGTTGCTCTAAAGCAATCCAACTTACGAAAATGCTCTAGCTTGGTCTATTATCTATCCTTTTGTTTCCCTGTTCTAACCTGAGATCTCATTCCCTCGTTACTGATGTTAAATACGATACCTGTATGATTGCTATTGACCTTATTGAAGAAGGGAACAAAACAGGAATTAAACATTTCAACGTTTAAAATTAATCTGTCACCTTTTCTTCTTCTTCTTACTACTGATCTTATTACTGAACAACTATGACTCACCTGTCCTAATTCATTCTGCACAGTGCCCTTTCTTCTCTTGTCCCCACATACCTGTGCTCTTCTTTCATACTCATCCTTATTACTCTGCCTAGTTTTCACTTTCTTACCGTGCCACCCTTAGGTTTTAGGTCATTGAAGAACCTGTGATTTTAGCCAGCAGGGCTATATCTATGCTTTTCATTCTCTCTCAACACTGAGATAGCTTGTACCTGAGTCCTTAAAATTGTTCAGGAAATTCCTGGCTCTCCATACCTGTTTGGTTTTTTTTTGTTGTTGTTTTTTTTTTGTCTCGTCTCTTTTGGCATTTTATCTTCCAGTTGCTGAATGTATGAATTTTGCCTCTTGAATTTCACTGGCATTTTTACTATTCCCTTCCCTTCCTTTGTAAAGATCATAGACCCCTACGATTTCATAGTGATTTTCGCCTAAGTTGACTACCATCTTTGTATTCTCAGCTAGGCCTTCCTTACTTGAATTCCCTCCTCTCACTGCTTCCAGCACACACAGAATTACCACCTCTCCATATCGTGCTGTTTTCTTTTCCCAATGAAAAGATGGGTGATTAAACTCCCCTAAGCAGACCCTGTCCTTTTAATGAATGGCTTACATAAAACTTCATCGTCTTGATCATCTATTCATGGTGATCTGTCCTCTCCCTCATTATAGTCCCCGTGCTTGCTGCCCTTTCCTTTAACACTATTTCATCAGGTTTACTCTGTGACTTCAAACTACCCTTTGCCACTTTCCCATCTCCTTGATGAAGAATGTCTACTCCTTCTAGGAATTTTTCAGCATATAAATTATCCCACCAGGTATTTATTAAGCCAGGAAAATCCAATTTTTTATCACGTTGCAAGACTATAATTTCTTTCTGCTTATTATTGCAGTGGTGTATACACACACAAAGTTCTCAGCCGATAGAACTACTACACTTTCTTTAGTTCCTCTTCTGATCCTGTTATCATAAGTGACCAACAGGCTTTTCTCAGAAATCTTATTCAGTTTAGCCTAAAACAACCCCAATAAGGTTAGCAAAACCTTTTCACAATAATATGTTTCATGTTTTTCAAAGGTGGACTGCATTGTTACCCATTGGAAGTAGAATACCATATTAAGAAAATCACGGTCTTCATTGTGATACAAACTTGTCCTCATGTATTATATTTCAGAACTAACATTTGTACTTTTTTGATCTTTTACCTATAACTGAAAGATTATGAGGACAGCTCATAAAGCCAAATTCTTTTGCCTCTTCTTCCTGAGATATTTTTGATCTGTTTTGGCTCTTGTCATTATCTGCATGCATATAAGCAGCATGGGATAGTTAATATACCAGATCACTTGGTTTAGGGGGTTACAGAACAAGTTACTCAAATGTTGTTTCTCTGCCAGTTGTGCCAGAATAAGAATAATAATGCGATGGGCAGCACTTTTAGATGAAGCATGGCTCTCCATTCTGCTTACAGTTCCCAGTGACCCACATCAGATGAATCTAGCATTGATGTTGGTTCCAGTTCATAAGAATGTAGTAGCTTAGCATGCTAAAATTTAAGAAATGTGTTAAAAAAACCTATTAGGAGTATGCCTGATATCAAAGACCTTGTATGTGTTCACCTGCTCTCTTTTTCTGATTTTTACACCCTTCTCCCCATCCATTACACACACACACACACACACACACGCTCCCTGGCCCTTTCCCAGGCTCGTTTTGTCTTAGCCACTCTTACAACTCATGACTGTAATCTTTTCAGAGCCCAAACTTTCCATTCTTATTTGTTCAGTGTTTAAGGATGGGGTGGGGGGTGGGGGGAAGACCTAGTCCCAGTTGGAGCCATTCACAGCTACTGTAACGTCAATAATATGTAGCCCAGATGTACGATGCACGGAGGGACTGCCAGTACTTTCTAGGCCCACACACTTGGAAGGGGTGGAGAGGGCAGGAAGCGACTCGAGGAGGGGGCAGGCAGAGCTCCACCAGGAAGGCTGAGGTGGCTCTGCATTTTCAGCTGCCGCGAGCCCTGCTCAGGGCTGTCTTTGTGCACACATTGGGATGTGGCAGCTGCTTGAGGCCCACCAACAGGGCTGATTCCATGCTAAGGTTCTGTCTTATTAGCCTGAAAGCACTCACAGGTTAACAATAAATAACAAGGACATAGTAAAGAAAATGAGTAAAAAGCTTTTATTGAACTTGGTGGTTACAAACAGCACTGGCTGTGTCAGTACTGGAAAAAAAAATGCAGCATAGATGTCTCAAGCTTCATAGTCACTCAGGATGAAGAAAAATATTTACTTGGGCTCTCCACTTGGTTTCATTCACTTCTACAAGCTTACACACACACACACAACTCAGTTGTGTTCTTTTTAAATTTAAAGCAAAAATTTTTTTTATTGAGTCATCAGCTAGAAGAGACGTGAATTCTTTCAGTCAGTAGAAGCACAACAGATTTTCCTCAGGATTCTTTGAAAGTCTCGTTCATCTGCGCTGAACCCTCACATCTGGCAGGAACTCACTTCTGCTGACTCCAAGACCCACATCCAGGACATGAATATTCATCGTGTTACTCATGCTGCGTTCCTTTCCCTCTGATGTGTTTGACTCCCAGCACCAGGGAGACACTCCAGAGCAGCTGTGGAGATTTTGCCAGCTCTTACTAGTCGGGCTAAGCAGGAAATAATTTTCCTGTCCCATGAAACTTTCCAGTATGAGGCTTTTATTTTTTTTCCTTTCTTTTTTTTTTTTTTTTGCTTTTGCTTTTCTGCTTTAGGACAAAATCTCAACTAACTGCAGGTTTTCAGTGAAGAAAACCAACAATAACCCTTACCCTCTCTAAACCTAAACCAAACCAAACTAAATCAAACCAAGAAAATAATCCCCAAATAAAGAAGGCAGGCAGATTTTCTGTGATTCAGGCCACAGATGTAAACTGGAATTTCTCATACCCAGAAAGAATGCCCTGGCACCAAGTTATCTTTTTATTTCAGTAAACACTATTTCAGCCTGTTTGTCTCCTCCCTTCATTCACCACTTGAAATTCCAGCTTCACTCTCAGAACTAGCTTACCTGATAGTGCTTTAATGAATCTGCTGTATTTTCAGATTCTAAAAAGTATACTATTTTAATATTTTTATACACACACACACATAAATTCCTGCCCAACTTTACTTACAGCATTATTTTAGGTCTTTAAGAACATGTGAGAAAATCTGTTTAAGAACTATCAACTTAGCAAGTACTTTGAAGACCTTTTACTGCACAAGGAGGAAAAAACTACTCTACTTGCTGGTGGGGAAAATTTCCTCGCCTGTTGGAACATTTCCCATGGTTACTTTCTTTGTTTCTCAAGAGGAACACAAATGGAAGTACAGTGATTGATATGATTTCTACAGGCTCATTATAAGATAAGTTGTTGCATTCAAAAAGATGCTGTCCAGTTCCCACAGTTGTCTATTGGAGCTTACAATAAGTGGTGGAAAGATGGCATGAGGGGGTTCCTTCTTGGTAGCTGAAGGAAATGTGGGATCCCTGTCAGACATCCTTGGTGACTGTGAGCAGGACACGGGTTGCTGTGTGAGCTCTGCTTAGGTGTGTGACCACCACCTAGCAGCCCTGACACAGCCAGCAGACCTGGCCATCAGCCTAGCAAAGCCAGGAAAGGGAGGCCCATGAGAGGCTTGCGGTTCAACCCTTGACGGGTTTTGAATACTCAGAATGAATACATTACACCAGTTTTGAAATAAGTAATAGATGGCTAGCATTATTACTAGGCACTCAGACTAGAGGAAAATGAAGATACTTCTATAAGATGAAGGACCAATTTGATGCAAGACATACAGAAAACCTCCTCTAAAATCTTTCTACTTAGAGGAGAAGCTATTAATACTGAATAAGACAAAAGTGATGGGGGTGATGAACCTATTAAATACAACATAATGCATGTAAGTCTTTACAGAAAAAACAGAAATCCTTGCTAGCTTAAGCATTGTCAGGTTAATGTTTACTATTAAAAGAGGTGAATTTATATTAAAAGAGGTGGCTTCTACAAGATCACTCTGTTCAGGAGGCTAAATCTATTTAGATTTATCTTCCACCAGAAAAGGCATTTCTCATTAAAACAACCCATAAACTTTCATATAGATGGTTGACTTATTCAAATATTTTGTACGACACTGAGATATTTGACAATATTTGTGTATAACCTGAACTTTAAATTACATTTTAATATCTAATTAAAATTCCACTTGGAGAACATATGGCATTTAAAAGTTCATTTGTTATTTTGATTGATAGCATTTCAGGAGCACTGTTTGAGCTTAAAACCAAAATATAATCTTAGACCTAAGGAAGCAGACTGTACTTTCTGTAGCTTCCCACAAACTGCCTCAGTATTTTTTGGCAGCATTTCTGTGAAAACCACCACAAGGGACAGATCAAACAAACCTTTCAAATATGTAGCCTGGTAATAATTGTGATGATACATGTGAGAGGTAAAATAGATATTAAATGGTTGATAACATTAAAAAACAGATTATTAATATATTAAATAGTCTCTGGGAGAAATGAAAACATGCTATACAGCAAGAAATGTTTCTGTTCTGGCTGGGAACTGATGGAAAGCTAACCAACACTTTACAAGTTATGCAATTTGAACAACATCTTGCATGAACAGTGTGTGAAACATGCATGTTAGCAATGTAGCATTAAGTGGTATCTGAAAGAAAATGAAGAGGTCTTGAAACTGTTGGCTGATACACGCTTGAAATAAGCAAAACACCTTTAATCAACAACAAACTGAACTTCCTGAACTCTTTTGTGAGTCCTGCATTGTCACAGCACTCTCAAAATTAGCCAGCTGCAACAAGGTCTTTTACCATCACATACCAAGTTAACTTCAACAAGTAGTTAGCACGCCTTGCCCCAGCATGGCCACCAATCCCCCACAAAGGTTTCTAGGGTCCACCTACTGTTCCTGCTGTTTCTTCATACTCTTCAAGCCAGTCCCTTAGGTTCTCGCCTCTGCTGCCTTCTTGTCTCTCATCCAGGGCACTCTCTCTTCTCCCTTTCCAGATGTCTCTTCATTTGCTGTTCCCCTTCTATACCCCTTAGAGCTATTTTAACCACTTAGCAGGAACCAGCCACAGCTGCACCTTATCCACATCAGCCAGCCCGCCACCGCTAAAGCCAGCCCACAGCTGTATATTATCAATGTTAATTAACCCAGCTTCATTCCTCTACACTGTATCCTGTATCTCTGTGAGAGTAGCCTCCTTAGAATTTAAAATCCAGGCCTGCTAGTTGCCAAGATGTCCAGACACCTATCTCAGAACTCCCCTCTAGAAGTGCCTTTTTTTTGCTCTTGATTATAGAGGAAAACCTAAATGCTCAGTTAAAACCAAGGATTTGGATTTTAAATGGCTGCAACTAGCTGAAATAAATGTTGTCCCCACTTGTAGATGTGTGGAGCAGGAGTCAGAGTGGGTGTGAGAGAGTTCAGCCAGCCATGTTCTTACCACCACTGCTTTGAGAGCTTCTTCTCAGGACTGTTCAGGTACGCCCAGCATGCATGTAACTTAGAAATTTTTGTTCCACATCTCAAGTGCTACTTTTTGAACTGCATCTCTATTTTTTTTCTTTTTTTTTTTTTCTTCTTTTTTGTTTTTTAATTCTCAGGTAGCTGGATAGTATTGAAGTAGGCCAAGAGAGAAAGGAAACCTGCCAAACCATCCCTCCTTCCTCCCAGTACCTCAACTTGCAAGCAGTGCTTTATTTTAGAAGTAAGTTTGGATGCAAAATGCCTGGGCCAGACTTAGGTATATAGCTATCTTTCAGACTGAACATGGGCCTGCTGCTTGGGTCCTCCAGCATGGCTTGATGCCTCACTTCACAGAATATCAGATCATTTCTTGAATTGCTTTTAGATGCAGTTTTAATCTATGGTGTTTCACCCTGTCTCCGAGGGGGAATAATGAGCTACCCTTGCAACTCAGTAGATGAACAAGAAAGTTAGGAAATGCAGAGGCCAGCCCAGTGAAGCCCTTATGGGACTGGCCTCTTTGCACCTCAAAGGCTGCCAGGCTGAGGCATGCTGGAGTTGAAGGGTGCAGAACATGACACCTTTCCTTCTTGCTCACTTAGGCCATGTCATGCTCTTGGAAGAGGCAGCACCTTCCATGTAAGCTACCATCAACCTCTGGAACAAGTTTTCCTAAGTATATGCATGTAACAATTCAGATGCAGAAATGTATCATTTCTATATTATATCCACAACATTCCCCACAGAGCCCACATGTTCTTTCTGAATGGTGATGATGATAGTGATGATCGCTATGGCAGGGATGGCTGGGAGCCCTGTTACTGCAGAGCAGAGAAGTTGGCAATAACCAACCACACCCCTCTGCTGACAGCACGTGTCGAGGGCACAGTGTACCAACAGGCTAAATTTATACTTTCCTCAGGTTTGTTTTTAGTTGTTTTCTTCTTCCCCTGGCTTACAGCCATTGTCTGTCTTTTTTGAGGTTTTGATCTGTTCTCACCAGAACTGTCACACAATTAGAGGAGCCTACATGTTGTTAAGATGGGCCACGTGAAGTTCAGGGCAGCACATTAACAGCTGAATGTGGATTATATGAAACTCTCAGGCTCTCTAACATGGCATCCTCACCCCGCCCCCTGCCCCCCCGCCTTCAACCCCAAGACCAGGTTTAGCTCACATTTCTTTTTAGAAAGCAGAATTTGAAGCCAGGTATTTTGCCACAAACATTTGCAGGCTTACAATCCCAGCAGTCATAACTGAATGCTGTCTCTCACATGGAAAACAAATTCTGTACATGCTGTACATTCTTCAGTGCAAAATAAAATCCAGATGGCCTTCATTTTACAAAAAAAGTGGGGCAAGCAGATGAAGAGACATAAGTCCTCTCTTACTCACATCCATCTTTCAACCTTGCCAAAATAACCAACAGAAAGCTCTCATGACTGGCCAAGGGCAGGCAGTTACTGAATTATGAGATAACAATACGAGGAGCAACATGCTCTTTTTAAAAATAAGAGGATATTAGCAGATGAAAATCAAGTATAGGTGTTTATGATTTTGCGGTTCAACAGAGTTGGTCTTTAAAGCAGAGCTGGGCAGCCTGGCATGTGGAAAAGTCAGGTCTGATGAAGAACAGAGGTTGCTGTTGCAGGTTATGGGTGGGGTGTGGGGGGGGAAGAAAGAAAATGGGACAAGGTAATTTTCTGTGGAAAACGCAGACATTCTGTTCTTCACAAAAGCCAAGACAGAATATTGTCATGCTATCAAGATCCTTTCTCTGTTTCAAAATAAAATTTAAAGAATTTTCCATCTAGTTTTGTATTGGAGGAAACTGTTAATTGATAGTCAGTTGATGGCCCTCTTCCAGTCACAGCATCCTAGTCCCAAGAAGATATAAGAATTGCTTCCCAATAACAGGTAAAAATTCATTTAAGTTTTTCAGAAAATTCACTCATTTATTTGCACAAATAATGAAGACAGACGTTCCTTTTAATTTTTCATCAATATTGCATGGAGAACTTTTTTGAAACATGTACTGAAATGTTTTTGTTTTGTTTTATAGCTGTTGTTCAGTCCTGAGTCTCTCTCTCCCATTTCTTTGCCTTCTCCCATTTTGCTTTTAAAAAGGAAGAAAGCAGAGGCAAAGCAAAGCAAACATATATGTATTTTACCCAAAAGAACATCTTTTGTCTTTTAAATTAATTTAAAAGATTAGAAAAGGATTAAGAGTTTTTGCTTTTTAAAAGTTCATTTTTCAACAATACCTCCTATAATACTAGGAAGATTTTGATCTAAATCTATTAACAGCTTTAAAGATGAGCCAAGCAGTCAGTCCTCAGAAATTAATTAAGTAGAAGTACTAAAAATTTTTTTTAGGTTGGATAGGAAGAGAAAGGAAGGGAACCATGTTCCAGTGTGGCAGGAGAACTACACAAATCAGGAAACTGCTATGGGTACTGACCACTGTTCTGCAGCCTGCCATATTCTTTCAGTCATTATGAGTTTTCTTTAGGTTAAACAGAGATACAAAAACAACAACAGAAGTAAATTTTTTTAAAAAAAAATCTAGTGTGCAGTTGAGGGTATATAATAATGCCCTTCCTTTACAATAAGATTAATGTACACTGAATATACAGTGCCAGAAAATAAGAATCTTCTGTACATTTACATGTTTACATACTTTGTAATATTCTGCACAGTAGAGTAACACATTCTGGAGTCAGAGGGCTAATCACCATGTCTATAGAAATGAAACAGTAATACCTGAAACATGAAGGAATTGCTAGAATTAATAAGGAAGGAAAATAATGAGGCAATATTACGTATTTATAACTAGCACAACCTTCTTTCTGTACTGCTCAGGGTAACTAATTTCTGGAACACAGGTCAAAGCTCCAGTCATCAAAAATCTGTTAAACAACTCAACTTAATTAGTGTTCTAAACTCTGATAAATAATTGCTAGTAGTTCCCAGCTGATTTTAAGAAAGACACATAGAAAAATGAATAATATAAAATATAATTAGTAGTATTTGAAATACTATTAAGACAAAGATTAGACAAGAACTTTACCCTGGTTCTTCATGAAAAATATGCTTCTGCTTTTGCAGTTGTGAGTTTAAATACAATGCTTCAGCACACGGTGCTCTGTTCTGTCCTTTATTACAGATCAATCTACATTCTTCCATGAGTTTTGAGAGCCAATTTTCTCAGTTTCTGCAGTGAAACCATTAGTGACCAAAATGGGCTACTGTTTGGGTGAATACCTTAGATCTTATAGCCAGATGTGAAACATAAATGCCAAACGTTTTCAAAAACAATATTACAAAAATGCGCTGCGGAAAGAATTGGTTTAATATCAGGCATTTTAAAGCCTCACTTCCATCACTAGTGACCAGCATATGTGTCTTCAGAGCTTTGGAAGAACAGCAGTTCAGAAATGTGACAGCAAATAAACCTGACTGCAGATAAAAAACAGGCAGTGCTCCAACTCTGAGATTAACAGTCGTCTGGCCCTCAGATATTGTTGAAACAGTAATGTGAGCGCTACAGAGCCAGTAGTGCTGTTATCAGCTTAAAAGCTATCTGTTCTCTGGACCTCACATCTTACAGAGGTCCACCTCATCCCCCAGGGCTCAGGATGCAACAGGAACACCTAAATCTGTACTTTGTCCAGCTCTGGCTGTTAGCTTTCTTCACTTGAGGGAGAAGCCCAGTTCCCACCCAGCTGAGCAGTATGTTGTGAACGTTATGGGCTGTGTATCCTTGCGAGAGGGTTGCTTTCCTTCCAGAATTTCCTCAGAGTTCACGAAGCGCATCAGGCACTGTAACAAGGGAGAGATGCCTTGCCTTTTTTGGATGTGTTAACATTTTTTTTATCTAAAACTTTGGAATTTTATCCTTATTTTTAAAATAAAACAAGTTTAGAAGACTTCATTTTGCTCCAAAAATGCCCAAGTGAAACACTACATCACCACCCCCCACAAAAAACCCCACCAAAACCCCCCACCCAAAACAGCCCACAAAAACTAGCACATTGTGGCAATTTCTAAATTTCCCTAACCCTCTTTTGTAAGAGGAGGTGACAGACAGATCTATTCTGTACAAATCCCACTTAACTTGTATAAATAAATATACATGTATACATAGCTATGAATATATAAACATACATATATACATGTACATACATACATGTACAATGCATGAATATGAAATACCCACATTTCAGCAAATATCTCTCTTAATTTTGGATTACTTCGTCGATCAGTCATTGGGATTCACAGCACAGCCCATCATGGCAAGGTGCCGTCTCAGTGGGTGGCTGTCCCCCAGCATACCTGCAAATGAAGGAGAGATGTCCTACAACAGCCTCATGGGGTCTGAGTATGTTTCTGGCTTCTCCCACCAACCTGTGCTGCTTTTTACTCTGCCCCCACATCCATGTGACTGCCCCTCTCCATCAGATGCTGGAGGGAGGAAGCTGATCCTGCTGGTAGCTGCAGGGCAGGTACACAAGAGCAAGAGAGCTCTGGGGACAAGGACCAGTGTTTACTACAGAGCTGAGAGACATCTTGCCTGAGGGAAACAGCACCAGACTGTAGCTAAATGCCATCAAACAGCTAGAAATAGTTCCTTTTATGTGGGTCAGAGGTTGCCTATCTCTAAATTGGCTGCTGTGAGGGAGAAAATAAAAAACAAGAGCTGTGAGTCACAGGTTGCTGAGGGAAGGGGCGTTGTGGAGGACTGTAATGAATTCCTCCCTGCTGCCGAAGTCCTCCGAACTACTCCTGGGCTGTAGTTTGATGAAGGCAATGAATGCTGATATTTCCATGTCCAGATACTTATTTAGCTAATAATAGCAAACCAACGTAAGCTCAAACACACCATTGCATTGTTGTATATGCTGAGACCTGAGAGACCATCAAAGCAAACAGCACTGAAATGATCTGATTTCATACTCCTTAATGAGTTTGCCAGCTATGTGCTCTCAGAGACCTCTCACATGCACTCAGCATTGTACTAGGAACAAATAAGTAAGCTTTCACTCAGGGGCAAATCTCTAAAAACAAAAAGAGTTGGACATCCCTACCTGTAAACTATGAACTATGCAGGTAATTCTTAAACAACCTGTTGAAGCTATGTTGCTCATAAAAGCTATTGACTTTAATATTCAATCACATTTACATGATTTTTTTCTTTTTTTTTTCTGTTTATATAGTTCATTCAGATTATTTTTCTTACAAGAAGTCTTACAAGAATTATATGGCTAGACAATTCACAGAAAACAAGTGTTACAGAAGTGTGAGTACAGCTGGAGTAAATTCCAGTTTTACGTAAACCAGAAAGTGATTTCTATTTTCAGTAAATAGTTGTATGTTTGGCATTTTTTGTGTATCTTTATATTACACATTCTATTCTCATGTACCCAAACTCTATTCTTTCAGCGTCATTGCTTATTCATATTCAAGTCCACCTATTCTGCTACAGCTTCTTTTCTTGAACATAGTACTCCAGACAAGGACACACCATTGATTTATACAGTATTATTATTCATTTGATAAGGTTTCTGTATCTTTGTTTGTAATAGTATTGAAAGTTGTTTCTTTTTTTATTAATGGAGTTATGTCTTCAGCACACATATTTACTGGAGCATCTGTTCTGACTGATAAGATACCTTTGTGGATGAATAAAGTTATTTTGGATTTTTGATGTTTGTATGAATACTTCCCGGCATTCCTTCTTCTATCTTCTATTTATCCATCCTGAAGAAGTAGTTTTATGACACATTCAGCAATAGTATTAAATTTCTTTAGTATTCTACAAAGAAATTTGTATTGTATTGCAAAGGTATTCTTTGACATCACAAGGAGAAGCTGTTCCATGCATTTTTTTATTATTTTTTATTTTTTAGATTAGGTGAAATTTCAACGACCAATTATGTCTTAAGAAGCCAGGCAACAGTTTAAGAAGTTTGACTCCCTACGTTTTGTGATTAAGTTCAAATAAGAAACACTGTGAATTTTTTGAAGACTCATAGAGTCTTATCTAAAGGTCAGTGAAATAAATTTGAGGCTTTAAAAATAATTTTGTTTTTATTTTACTTCAGCAAGCATCGGATGAGGCCTTGAGACAATGAAGTTGTCATCTGCAGTGCAAATCTGTACATTAATATTAAGTATTCTGTGAGAAGGCTGAAAGCTATCATGATTAAGTCTTATTTCAGCATCTTCAATTTTGGAAATAATTTTGGAAATAATTTTGAAAACTCCACATAGTAATAGTAAAGGTTTAACAACATTGCAGTAAACTGAGCAAGTTATTATAGTTCATTGAGTTCCACCTCTTTTACTTGGAAAGGAGAAGTTCTATTTGAAAACTATGTAGAAATGTTTGTGAAAACTGACTATTCATCTTACTACTTAACTGTGCAGGTGGCAAACTGAAGGACTTTTTTTACCTTGTGAACCTGCTGAAGGGGCAGAATGGGCTAAAAGATGATAGTCTGCTGGGAAGAATCACCTGGGAAAGCAATTGTATTACCCTAGGAAAATCACTTCTCTGTATAATTATTTTCCTTCCTATCTGTGGTCTAACTCATTTAGACTGTAAATTTTTCAGGCAAGTAGGCGAGACTCACTTCACTGTACATTAGCCTTCTAAAAGTGCGAAATCTCATTTAATTTAGTTTTTCAGACTTCTTGTACATTTAATAGAGAGAATAATCTTTCTTGTCCAAGACTGGAACAACATGAATTGGTTTCTGGATGTTCTTCTCACTCACTATCTCTTCCCATTGACAACACTTTAAATCAGATATTAAACTATAGATAGATCAAGTTAGGTGAGTTGACTCTAGTCCTTGTTGTATACTGCCTGGCATTTTATCTCAGTCATGATTTCCAGATATGACATTAATAGAAACAATATATTGGGCCAAATGGAGGCCTGATGTAGTTTCACATTTTTGTTGCAAAAAGCTTATAGAGGTGTTAGACTTCAATGCAGTCCTACAGCATGAATTCGGCAAAAGATCAAGCTGGATGACTGCAATGGTTGCTTCCTCCCTTATTTATAGATCATGTGGAGTAGGGAGGTGATGACTATTGACAATCTTGACTTATTCCAACTCACTAGGGATGTTTTATGATGAAATACCTCAAGAGCCCCAGAATGAGACTTTAATGAACTTGTAAGCTTTATAAGCAACATGCCTTTTTAGGAACAGCAAAGGACTTGGCTAACTTACCTCCTCAGCAGGTGCTAGCACTGCCTGCGGCTGCTGAAGATGCGGGTCTGTCTGTTTGGCAGGGACAGCTTTTTAATTGTCTCTGTCTTGAATGAGAGTGAGACAGCCTCTGCCTCTGAAAAGGGTTTAATTATTCCTGTTTGACTGGCTAAAATTGCTTTTATAAAGCTCAATGTACTGTTTTTCCTGCCCACCTGGGCCAACTCCCAGGTCAACCCTCATGCCACAGGGCTTCAGAAAGAACTGAGGGACAGGTCTATTTCTACTCGTGCTAACTCAAGGCCAAGTTTGTTATAGAAGTGCTTCATCTGAATCAGCTTTAATATAGCTTTATAGCCCCTTAGTGCCATTCTGAAGCTGCAGAAAGCCTAGACCAAAAATCTAGCCTGTAATTCCAGATGTATTTTATAACACTGCACCAAAATTGAGGGTGCTTATTCAACTCCTGTGTTCTTTAACCTCTCTCAATAGCTCACCAGAGCTTTCTAACCCAATGAGATGGATTTTCAGCTCACATTTCCTACACATCCCTAGAAGCTGACACAGCACTCTGTCTTTAATAGAATTACTGCAAGAAATATATTTTAGAGAACTGGTAAATTAAAAAAGTAGGGTTGTAAGTGCCTAAAGACTGTTCAGTTCTAAACAGGGGTTCTGCTGCAGTGTCTTCTCTAGGGGCAGAACCCTCTCTTCACTCTGTAAAGGTGTTTTCCTCTACAAAAGATTCCATGCCAACCTCAGCTATGTTGGACCACATGGAGCGGTGAGGCAGTGAGTTGTGCCAAGCCTCTGCAAGCTTTTCACGCATCCTTATCCAACCTCTCTCTGGGCCAGGAACTTCCATGCCTCACAATTATTTTCAGGTAAACTGACTCAGCTGTTTACCAAAACATGCATATTTAGGTATTACCAGGAGATACTGTTGTTTGTTGTTTGTTTTGTTGTTTTTTTTTGTAAACTAACAGACCACATTTCCATTTTGATGAAATTGATAAAGCTCCAGTAAGTCAGTAGAGCACAGAGCAATGCTAACTAATATCAGCAGGATCTAGCTCAGAGCATAAAGACTGCTTCCAGTATCAAAAAAAGCTCATTATTATTTGAGAGATAGATTCTGGGGAAGATAAATACCAAGATCAATCTCACTTCAGCTTTCATTAACAGTGTATCTACCTGTACTGTTTATGAAGATACTGATTACACAAGCTCTCTGCTAGTCCTGTAAAAGTACAATGTGATGATTTCTTAACAATTAGGTGTCCAACATTGATCCTTGCTCTCTTCAGAAGTGCTGTCAGGGACTGAGTAGTTTTGGAGTGTTGAACCAAAGCCATATTGTAATTCCATGGAGTCAGGACTTCCTCTTGGTCATTTGTTGTTTGCTATAGCAACCAATTTCCAAGCCAGCTGCCTTGTTTGAATATTGGCCACCAAGAGATGTAACTACATCACCTGAATGAGACCTGAACCCCAAAGCCCTCTGGATTCTTACCTGGACCCTGGCACTGACTACATGCATTTTCATAATTATCATGTCTGTTGTTTTTTTTTTCAAATCCTCACTGACATAAGATCTGTTTCATTTATGTGAAGCCCTGCTTCTCTCAGGGAATTGGGCATTTATTCTGCCCCATTTTTGCCAAAGAGTGGCCTTGAGGCCTTGAGCCACTCAGCTCTTCAGCAGAATCCAGCTTGTCACTAGAAAAGCTCAATTGACTCAGGAACGAATTCAAAATACCACCAAGGCAGCGTGTGTGAGCACGAAATTCTGAGGACAGGGACAAATCTTAGGTTTATTTTGCATTTTTTTAAAGATACTTACATCCCTTTGGCATTCCGACTTAGGGGTATGAATAACCTGAGCCATTATTTGAGGATTAAGAGAAGAAAAGAGTATGTCTATCAACTCAGATCATTAAACATCTGAGCTTTGTTGGGACTTGCTTGAGTATTTACAGAACCCCAGGTAATAGGAGTATAGATACTTACAAAGTGTATTAGTGGTACACATCTGTGATGTGGGTATCTAAGTGCTGTGATGAAGGCTTTGAGAACTTCAGTTTTGATCCTAGACTTAAGTTCTTAGGTCTTTTGTGGCACTTCTCTTACATGACTTTCAACAAGAAAGTTGAGACCCTTTGTGTTTAAAAGTTACATTGCTCCCTTCAGTACAACTGTAAGTCTGAATCCAAAGGGACTGACAGGTGCTAGCCATACAGAGTGAGAGGGGTCTCAGAGGATTTCCCATAATGAAAACAATACCTATAGAAACTTGTTCCATATGTTGATGTATGGACTACTTGCACTTGCACGTGTATAGTATATTATCCTCTGCACTCTTTTTAGTTCTGCTTTTTGTTTTTTCCTGTTCCTGCTCAGTGTTTGATCTTTTAGCTCCTGGCCACCTTTTCCATCATCTTATTTTGAAGAACTTATTAACAAAGAACAAAAACTTGGTATAACCAAAGAGTGCATTTGAAGACCTTCTGGCTCTGTGATTAGCAGATTAATTATCTGCTTTGTTGCTGTCACTCCAGAAGAACTACTCAATTCACAGTCATGTCTGCAAACCCAGTACGTGCATCTGTCTATACAGACACACATGCGCAACTCTCGCATATATGGAGTAGAACACCCTGCCCACGAACAGTGATGATTGTTTGCATGGTTTTTTTCAGAGTAGCAATAATTTAGCAGTAACTTGCAGAACATTTTACCTTTTTCATCTTTCAAAATGGCTGCAACAATCCTGTATATTTTTATGAAACAAACAAAAAAAATTGAAACTGCTTGCCTTACAAGTATTTAAATTAGTTACATTGCAAACCTCTTGATACAACTATAGAATAATCACTACCCTTTTTGCTGTTTGTGGGGCTTTTCAGTTTTGTTTTCATGAACAACAGTAATTTACACTAAGGCATGAACAGACATTTCAGTTTTGCTATTTAATCTGTCAAACTCCAATTATCAATAATAACATGAGTTATATTTAGAAACTTTTATCTATCTGATGCATTTTTTGTACCCTTGTCAATAGTTATCTTGCTATTAATTTTCTTGTTTTAAAAGAAGATGGTAATAATTTTATATATGGAACACCATCTCACATTCTATAAAGTATAGTAAAATGAAATATCTCTATCCATCTCTAAAGGATAACATGATGACATGACTAAAGAGTTGCCTAAAAGCCTGTATTACCAGGTAGGGTGGAGAATGAGAAACCTAATGGAAAAGACAGAGGAAAAGTCCGAGTGTCAGTACCAGAGCTAGACCCAGGGCTGAAACAGCCAGAGCAGCATACTGTGCTCACGAGGGAACAGGGTATATCTGCAAAATAAAACAACAAGACCCAAAAGGGATTATTTATGCCACTCTAACTATATATTCATTCTTTCTTCATATTCAGATAGCAATAAAGGGAATCATGTGGTATCATGTTATCCATTAAAGATGCATGTTCTTATCACAGAGATACAATGATTTCATCCTAGCTCTCCCAGTCAGCATAACAGACCTCCTTCTGCAGATTACTAATTGCAGGCTCTTAGCGCCTGACCAGATTAGTCTCATGATGGGGACTGTGTGCTCAGACCTGCACAGTAAGCCAGCTACAAGCTGTTAAATATATATGACATTTACCTGCATTCAGCTGGTGTGCCAAAACAACTGTAAGAGCAAGAGATTCTAGACTTAGCTATACATACACATAAGGAACTGGAAAATTCATTACACACTGGAGGTTGGGAAGGCATATCTAACCAAAAGAATGCTTAACAACAGTGAAAACCAATCCTGCACATCAGATGTCCTTTTCATTTCACACCCAGAGACCAATCATTTGTTGTGCTGCCACGGTGGGTGTTTGCTATTAAAGGAAACTGTTTCCTCTGTACTTGTTTCAGTTTTGCAAAAGGCTATGGGAGACACCTTGGTATTTCCCGTCCATACTAACTACAGGCTGATGATGCACCCAGATAGGTAGTGTGATTAATAATTCAAAGCTATGTTAGCAAGTGACACAGTATCTGCCTCTACATGCACAATTCTGCCCCTGGGTTCCATGGAAGATGTACACTCTTTAGCTTGCTCAGCTCTGGCGTTAACATTTTTCACTTCTCTGTTTTGAGCTGTATGCCAGTGAGATTTGCATGAGTCTTTTTTCATTTTCCTGTTGATTTTTGGTTGTGGTTTTGGTTTTTGTTTTTTTTTTTTTTTTTTAAAGTTTAAGATACAGAGATAACAGATTTTTTTCTTCAAAGCCATTTCAACAAACAGGGCTGTATTCAAACTTCAGGACAAGTCAACAAATATTAAACTTCAAGCAGTAAGCAAAGAGAAAATCTCAGCCCCCAAAGAAAGCAGCTGAAACACTTAGATGGAAGCAGAAAGGGGGCAGAATGTGACATGATGGCCATTCCCAGTATTGTCAGTTGTGATTCTGCCTTCTTTGTGTGCTGTTCTGCCATTGATCATGGACTGGACGAAAAAGCCTTTAAGGTCAGAAGAGCTCTGTGACCAATATATTTAAGCATCCTTCAAGATACTAAGTAGCTTTCAAATGAGGTTTTATGGAATTGTATTAGAAATATGCCTGTGTATAGGTGAAATGTGAAGGAGGTAGGTGGGAAAGATGGACTCTTGACTTTTTGATTTTATTTTTCACAATCTAGGCTTCAAAGAAGAAAAAACCTGCTGTTTGGACATCTCTTTCTGTTGAAATGACCTGAGTAGCCTCTGGAAGGCTCTCCTGTTGCAGATGAAGCACACGTTCATAATTTTGTGGTGCCAGTTTTAGATTTTAAACAAGTTGTAAACTGGGTATGGAATTAGCAGAAAGTCTTACCCTTATAGAATGAACCTTCCCATAGTGGGTACTAGGGCTTTTGCAGTCTGGTTTTGCTCTGTATATTCAGCCTCAATTAAGCTTAATTTTGCATGGGAAGTTAGTCTGACATTCTTGTTTATTCGAGGACATTTTTTCTTAACTGAAATAAACAAAGAAGTTACGAGACACACTTATTTCTGAATTTGAAATACTTAGAGTACACAAGTTTTTAATTTTCATAATGTTTCAACTATCAACCAAATCTTAAAATTACTTTTTATACAAATATAAAATTGTATGACAAATGTTTCTTGCTATATGCATCATTTAAAGTTTACATGCATGCTAGAAATGTTGTTTTAACTTCTTGTATCACAAGTTTATGGGAATGTGCCTAGACACCAACATAGTTTTTGCATCTTTTTTCAAGTGTCTGAAAAAAACAGCCATGATCTTGGAATAAAAGATGCACATTATTTTGATTTTTCATTTAAAACACTCTGAAGTGAAACATTCCAGTCCTAGGGTCACTTCCATGAATTTCTTCATCAAGTGCTTTTGATTAGACCTGGATTTTGCTAGTATTCTCTCATCTGTATGTTAATGCCATTTCACTATTTCTTCCCACTCATAGGTACCACCTGCCCTCTGCAATATTGCTTTGCACACCTATTCCAGCTAAACAATTCATATTAATCAGGCAACATAGCATTTCCAGTGAAATCTCTCCTTCTTTCCCTCCTCTTTCACCATGACACAAAACTATTTTTATACCTCTCTGGCTTTAGTATTAAGACATGACATCTTTATTTCCTGGCTGAATACCTGCTGTCATTGATATCAAAATGAGTAAATAGGCGAGCCTGTTGCATAGCTTCCTCTCCTCCAAATTTCAATAAGAGCTCAGTGACAAATGTCAGGTTATGCCAAATCTTTATCTATCTTGCCCAGCCTCCACAGCTACTGGCAAAAGGCCTTACTTCAGCTACAGTCACATACCATTCCTATCCCAGTGCAGCTGGTCAGCTTTTGAGGGATGATGAACACATTCTTTTTTTTGTGTGTGTTACATTTTACATATACATATAATTTATAGTAATTGTAGAAGAAACTTAGAAGTTAGATTTTAATATGCATTATGAGCAAATTCTGAGACATTTCACATGTGTGCCTAAAATCAAATTTCTGAAATCAATATTTAAGCAAATTTATAGCTGCTTGATTTCAAAGGGACTTCAGCATTGTGGAAAACAGGCACAGATTCAGTAGTTGAAATAGGAGCTACAGTCAGCTGATATCCTGCAAAATCGTACTTTTGAAAATTAAATTCATATTTACCCTACAGGGGTTGAACTTGTAAGATCATCTGTCATATCGTGAATATGTAAATAATTGTTTTCCCTTCCATTTTCTTCTTTCAGCGGACAGTGCAGTTTTAAAATTCTTTAGAACTCTTCTGGCACTCATAAGTGAGCCTCTCCAGCCTAAAAGCTAGCATAGAGGCAAATTTCAGGCATCAAAAGAAGGCAGAGACAAAGATTATGGGGATGACTGTGAGTACATGCTGACTCCTGGACAAAATAATTAATTTCTCTGGCTAGGAAAAAATTCATCAGGATACCATGAGCATGGCTTTCTTATGGCACAGTTGTCTGGAGATGGCTTTTTGCCTTTTCTGTTGTCAAATGCTGACATATTTCATGTATATTTGGTACTTCTAAAAAAATGTAACAAAAGAAAATTATAATCATAGTAGAGAGGAACAATTTACTTAGCTGTACTACAGTTTTCAGTTTTCTTTAACACCACAGAAACTGGTAATTTTCCACATGCTGGAAATACATTACCTTATTACAGGGCTGTGCCTATGTTTTGAGAACAACTTTTTCATTAGTGATAAACGTGAGTGAGTTCACTGTAAGAGAATAATATCTTCTCTTGTTCACCACAATAAAAAGGCTTCATTACCATCATTGTTATCATTGTTTTGTTTCTGAAATGAGATATTTTATTACAGTAACCATGAAGATTGACAGAGTATAAGGATGACAAAGTTTGTAAGCACACATAATATTTACTACTAGGTCAGCTGATACAGTTTTAAAGAAATAAAACCATACAAGCCAAATCTTGAAACATGTTTGGTTTTTTGGGGTTTTTTTGGTTTCTTTTTCCAGCAGTACTGGCTGACCAACTAGAAATTACTACTTGCCAGCACGGCATAATGAAATATTTTATCAGTGGGGAGGACTGGTAGTCACACACTTTCTATCTTGTACTTTGTAAGAGGCTTTTAATAAAAAAGAAAAATCAGGAAAGATTTTTTTTTGGGAATGATGGGAATGATGGGAAACCAGCTCATCATCTAATAGGCAATGATAATGTAATCTAAAACTTTGAAGTTAATTTCAGTTCCCCATCTACTCTATCAGCCTTTTAAATCAGAAACCAGAAAATCCTGAGGTTTCACACCTCCTGTGTTATCATGCAAACCAACGATCTATTACTGGAATCTATTTTATTAGTAGCACAAACAAACTCAACTTGTACTTGAAGAACAAGTGCAACCTGTAGTGGCTTTATGGAATAAACAAACATATATGAACTGTGCAAATTATCCTTAAATGACTGTGGAACTGTAGAACAGTTTTATGTAGCATCCCATATTAAAATTATGCTAAGTGAGTACAAAGTTGGTTGACTTAATGTGCATTTATATATTTTTAAGTGAGATACATTTTGCATGAATTAAGGAACATTGGGAATTTTCTTGTAAATAGATATGTCTTCATCCCTCTTTGTCAAAGCCCGAGTGATAATAATTTATATTATTATTTTCTATGGGATGACTAGCTGCTGCTACAGTCTGATCTTTTACCAAGCCGATAAACGGCAACTTGTGCAGAGAACAGGGACAGAAGAAGCCGTCGTTCCTGCAGTGCTACCCATAGAGACAAGGACATTGCCTGTGAGGTGCTAGGCTGCAAGTCTGCTCCTTTGCATTTCTCATCCTCCTCCACTCTTTATCACCCCTCCTTTGGTTTTGCCCAGCTGCCAGCCCCTCTGCTGCAGGGTGTCTGTGGGCATCCATCACACTTCCCAACTCTGTATCTCACTGAAAATGGACACTGTGCTACCTAGAAAAAAAATATAATTATATAACTTTGTGGTTCACCTTCCATTTGGTCA
Organism: Falco peregrinus; assembly: GCF_023634155.1. Taxonomy (NCBI): domain Eukaryota; kingdom Metazoa; phylum Chordata; class Aves; order Falconiformes; family Falconidae; genus Falco; species Falco peregrinus. The sequence goes on from NC_073726.1 coordinate 49,669,818, forward strand.
TTTGAGGGATTTTGTCGCCTGAAATTGTATTTATTTCCATGTTCTACTTAAGCAAAGGGTTTCCCTCCCCGTCTCAGGCACCTCAGCTTAACAGTACTGCATAGCACAATGCAGCTCATTTGTCTTGGGTTTGCCCCTCGCAGAGCCCTTCTATGAGGACTCTTGCTGTCTATCGGCTTTCTCAGTAATGCTCTAGCTGCATGCTGGCTGGAATGCAAAGTTCAGTTTTTGCCTTGAAGGTAAACATGCACTTCTCTTTGGGGATCTCCATGATGGAATTTGTCTGTTATTGAGACATTAGATGTAGAAGATTTAAAACTTTCCCATCAGCTATTTGATGTGCCCATACAAATCACAAAGAAAAGTATGGCTTGCTTATACATGGGAGTACATGCTGTTAAATAAAAATCAACTTCATGAGAAATACCGGTTCTGCTTAAAACTTCATGTCAATTTAATTTAGTGTTAAAAATCCCCTACCCAATAAATAAAGAAGTGAATTTAAATTGATGCCAAGCACCCAGCTTTGGGATATTCTCCTGAAGAGTGGTTAGCCAGCATCAACCAAGGGAGCTTCACCAGTGTCGCTGGAGTTAGTCTTACAGCAGCTGAGGATTTGGTCCTGTTATTTGAACAATCCTACAAGAATGCCCAGTGTTTAGGAATTAGGGGAAGCTAGACAGCCATGTGGTGTGACATAAGCCAATGGTTTGGCCTTGATTTTGTCCGATTAAAGTATGTAAAGTAGTGGTCATGAAAACAGTAACTGAAGACAAAGCAGTTTTGTCTTGAAATTGCTTAATGAAGGCAGGACTGACTGAACAGTAGCACTGGTTTTTAGTGACCTTTCATAAAGAAAAGGCAGTCTGTCTGTCATTATGCAAATTCAACAACATCTGTTCCATGAAGCCCTGTAATAATGCCTGAGGTTTGCATCAGATGAGAATAAAAACTGTTTTGACAAAGGCTACAGAGTATGCTTGTATTAGCCAGACAGCTCCTTTTTCTGCTCCAAGTCTACCTCAAGAGTAGAGGGGGCAGATCTTCAGCTGGAGTAAATTGTCATGGTTCAGTGGAACTGGTTTCTTAGAATGCTATTTTATTCAGTGAATAATGTCAAAACCTAAGAGGTAAATTAGACTTACAACTGCATTATCAGAGCATTAGTATTTCATTACTAACAATGGCAGCAACTGATGGGTGACACAATGTGAAGTGTTTATCGCAGCCTTCCTATGCAATCCACAAAAGCAGCAGCAAACACTGTTTTAATAAGAAGTCTGCCAGTGACTAACTCACATCTGCTTTAGTTTAATATAAAAAAAAAAAAAAGCAAACAATATTGACAGCATATATAAACAATAAGTGGATGTCTCAGTTCTGTTTGAATACTTAATAAACCTCAGGAAATACTTATTAAAACATATTGATTTTTTGCAAGATTGCTACCACCTCTGAATTTAAATGATGGAGGGGCTGGTGTGCTGAGGGTCATGAGTGCTGGGGACTTGTGCACTCCAGTGGTGGCTGATAGAAATAATATGAAGGCAGGAACACAATGTACATCAGCTCACATCACCCCTTTAGGAAGAGCAACCACAGGCTCATCTCATAGGCCTATAAATAGAGCATAGGGGAATTAGAGCAGAATTTCATCTTGCGAACATACATCGCAGCTCTTTTTCAGCATCGGAAGCAGCAACCTCCTTGTGTTTGCAGCCAAACGATAGTTCTGTCCCCAGCTGCAGGGGGAAAGAGGAGGCTGCTTGACTTCTCTGCACTGGGACAATCACATCTAATGTCAGTCATTGCTAGAGGACCTGTTGGAGAATAACTGACACCCTTTCAGAGCCCAGCTGAGCAGTGTAGGACTCAAAGAATTATTCCTGTCATACCTTTTTTTAAAAGTACTTATTGATTTTTACATCACACAATGATTCCTAGAAATTTTCACAAAACATAATAGCCCAGGGAATAAAGAAGATACACAGATTTTTGCAAGAGCCCACAATCAGCTGGGAGATTTTATTCGATTTTATGCCGGGTTTTGTTTGTTTATTTTCAAAATCCAGCTTGGATTTTAAGGGTGAGAATTTAGCCAGCCTATCTCTAGGAATGCAAACATCAGACATTAGCTCTATGCTAAGAAGGGAATCTTCGGCTGATCATAGATGTTTAATATAAGCAGGAGGAGTCAGTCTCTGGCTATGCCCCTTTCTGTTCATTGACTATAGGGTGGAAGTTGGGCAGTTAGCTCACGCTAGCCTCATGACTTCCAGATAGCTAAAAGGAGGTAAACCAAATAGTACTCCAGAGCCTGTAGCTTACCCTGCCAGAAAAGGCTATGATAAATGATGGGACTCACTTTGCCTTAAATAACTAAATATAGGCAAGAGCCTGGCATTTTTTAAGCTACTTGGCAGTTATTTTGGGGGTGATGGTGGAAACAATGCAAGCCTCTATCTCTGGTCCCCATTCAGGAAGCCACCACCACAGCCAGCAACTGCTGATGTGGGTATTTGCGGGGGATGATCTCTGTCCCCTTTTCCCACTGCAATCCCTTTCCTGCCTGTTGAAAGTGGCCACAGTACAGGACCATCTGCCTTACCACTATAGCACTGAGATGTTTATCTTGTCTGGGGTGACCTTGACGGGCAGGATGACCGTCTAGCAGTGAGTAACTGCACCAGAGCTTTTGGGAAATGGCTGTGTTTCAAACACAGCGTCACTTATGTTTCTGAGGGTGGTGTGTGAGTAATGAGTTGTTTCTGGTAGTTGTCGTCATGGAGTGGTACACATCCCATGGATATTTTTTCCTGTACCTTGCAGGTTTGGGGGTGTGAGCCTGGGGAGTGCTGCTGGTTTCTGTTCTTGTGTTTTATGGCATCACTCATGCATTCCCTCATGAATTAATCTTACCTTTGGCAGTGATCCCAGAGCCGTATAAATTGGTAGTCTGTATTTTTTTTTCCCCAATAAATATCTGGAACTAAAATTTGGGAATAAACTACACAGCAGGTTAAAGATAGAGCTATCAATATTGTTTCCAGTAAAGAATAGATCACTTTTAAACAGAATAGGTGAATGGAAACACCAGGTGAATGGTTTTAAAGCAGCAACCTGTTTAGTGCTAAAATGGAAAAGTTTTCCACTCCTTAAAATTTACACAGATGTTTTACCCTCAGAACTTGCATTACCAATTCTTAGGTTAAGATAGTGACTTAAAACATGAAAGAAAGAGCCAGCAGAATTTTTGTCTTACAAGATATAATCAAAAGGTCAGAATTACTTAAAGTGTGTCAAGGCTTTTGTGAAAAAAATGGTTTTAATTTGAAATTATCTTGTTGTGTTTCTAAGTGCAGTTATCACCCAAATATAGAACAATCTATTTGCTGTCTTTTCCTTCTGTGTGTGAATCATCTTGCTTTCCAGGGTGGAAATGAAAAAGAAAAAAGACAAAGCAATAAGAACCAAAAATCTGCTAAATCAAGTAGTATCTTCATATAGTTTTAAAATAACATAAAAACAAAATTTCCTGAAGAGTTTATAAAATAAAAATAATTGCGAACTTTTAAAGATGTTTCATACAATCGTTCTAGTCTTCAACCAGCTCTACAATTAAGATGGTCAGGCTAACTTATTAAAGAAGTAACATGCTAATTCTACATTTCCTCTATTTTCTATTGCTTTCATTGCTAGTGTTCTTGAAAAGTTAATAGACACTCACATCAACCAATATATGCCTGCAGCTTTAGCTTCATCTTAACATGTTATGACGTGATTATTATATAATGCATCAGAAATGACTTCTCATTATTGTTTTTAATTATGATGATTAACTTGGATTCCTTCTTCAAAAGTCTAACTCTGCATTTTTATTTTAAATCCCAAGAGAGCTTCATTCAAACCTGAGACATGCCAGAACCAGCCAGACAAATTATGTCATCAACACATATTTTATTACTGGTTACATGACAAGTTTGCACTCTTTGGTGGATCTGTCCATGTCAGTGAAGTAAACAACCTTGTTTGGTCAGGCTGCCTTGTGGATAGTGAATAACGCATTTGGTTAACTAGCTTTCTACAGAGGTAGAATGTGAGGAAGCAGAGATCATTTATTTATGGCATAATTCATATTTTAAAGCCATCATTTATTTATACTGTTGATGCAGTTTTCTTACTAGCATCTTATCGCAGTTGACTATGCTTTCAAACAAGACCCTGTATATTCCACAAGCTAACACTCAGTCATCATAGGCTGTTAGCACGGTTTTCCAGTGTACACTGCACAAACATACACATCCAGCAGAACATCAGAGCAAAATAATCCTTCATGCATAATTCACACTTCCAGTCTCTGCATGCTTCATGGACTGATGAATTACTCGGTTGTGCTGAGGTAATTCAGAATGAACTAAAAAGCAAATTATGGCAGGCATGTGCTGTAACATTATTATTCTGCAAGCCTGGATTTTGAAATTACTGTCTCTGAGACCTGAATCTGAAATATAATGAATTCAGCCTCCATGGTGTTTCAGTCCAGTTTCTTATGTCTGAGGATGTCCATAGACCCATTTCAAAAGCTTACACAGTCCAGAAACACAATTTTATTTCTTTCTTTTTGCCTGAAATGTGCCTTGACATTTTAAAATCATTAAATGCAATCTCTTTCAGATGCTCACAAAGGTCACAAAGACTATGGGACTACCCCTGTTATGCTATACCACCACAGCTCTGATCCACTTTAGCAGGGGAACTAAGTGCTCAAGGCATTCAAAATTGAGCTTCTAATGTATTAAATGCATTAGTAATAGTCACAGCTTTGCTAGAATTTCCATTACAAGGTCTAGATTACCAAGAGGAACAGGCTGCTTGGGATGCAGTTGACTTTAAAAAAGGGTGTATTATTGTGTTGGATCAGAGCCTGAACAAACACTTGACATTTTCAGGATTATTTTTTTTTTCTTGAAAAATAGGATTTGATCTTTTTTTTTCATGGGTGGGGGCGGGGGGGGAGGAGGATAAGATTTTTTTTTTAAATATGGTTTGGGCACAGTCTGAGGGAACTACTAACATGACAAAACAGGGTGTGGATGGCTCATGATGTGCATTCTTGTTGCACGTAGCACATTGCATGTATCAGCAGCTGTTTACAAACCTCTCTTTAATTTCACACCAAAAGTAGCTGATGACAACCTAAGAGAAAAAGGAATAGCACTATAAACCACAACAGCTGTGACATGAATACCTTTCTTTCATACATGGCAATATTGTCTGTTTGCCCTTAAAAAGACGATTTTTCAAGTTGCTGAAAGGAAAAGGTTCATCTGTTCAGAGAATACAATCCAGAATGCACAAAATTTGCTAAATTTAATCAGTTTTGCCTAGCACTGGACCAAATTTTAAGGCTGCCTTTTTCATTCAGTGACAGCAGGCGTAAGCCCTAAATCTCTTCTGGCAGGTCAGACTATGGCCAGAGAGAGCTTTTAAAGAAATCCTTGCTCTCCTATTTCCAGCTTTTCCTCCTTCCTCTGGCTGCCCACTCTTCTCCATAGTGCCAGACCACTGTTTGCCTGGCCATGTGGCGAAACCTATTTCTTACCGTGATCCTGTGTTCACGGCACATCTGCGTGAACAGCTATGCTGGCACAACAGAGGCGGCTGTAGAGAGTCACAAGTGGCCTGGGTACTACCAGCAGCGCTCCCACCGAGAAATACCTACCCAGGGCTAACAGCCTAACTTTCACTTGGGTATTTCCATGCCCCAGTAGTAATATCACAGTCTTAAATAACAGCCACCAGAACTACATCAGCATTGCTGTAGGAGAGAATATATGTTATAATCTAGTTTATCCAGAGCAATGCTTGCCAGTCTTGCAGTTTCTCACAGCTCTCCTCAGCTAACAGATAAGGCAGGCATCAGATCCTGGAGATACTTACAAAACCACACAGACTTGAGCATTTATCTGTGCATCTGGGATGTACTGAGGCTCAAAAGCAGTACATGGGCATGCTGAAAGGTCGCAAGCACAAACATCCTGAAAAAAACCCCAGCTATTCTTTCCAATGTATTTATTTTTATGTATTGCACTATTTTGTCAGAGTAATTCCTCCTTTCTGAAAGTGTTTAAAAGTGTTTGATTTGTCGTCATCACATCAGCAGGAAAGGATGTAGCGTGACCTTCTGTGGGTGGTTTATGTTAAACATTGCAAATCTTTGTGTTCCAAAAACTGAAGTGATACTGCTGTTCTGAGCACACAGTGCCAGTGACAGGGGCTGAAGCATGTATGTGACAGCTACGTAAACATGGCAAAATACGTTTGGAGCCTCCTGTTCTGGAAATGTGTGCAGCCTCGTAGGTGTACCTTCCTGAGAAGTTCCTCTGAATCCATAACGAACAGGACCAAAAATAAGTGAGTTTGCAAATCCACCTGTGTAAAAACATGCAGATGTCAATTAGGAGAAAGCTGGTGTGAACAGGCACTCTAAATGATTTGTGTCCACTTGACTGCAAGTGAGGATGACAAAAAGCATCTACCTGTGGAGAGCTGAGGTGCTCCCCTGTTTCCCTTAATATCTGTTGTCCAGTTCTGGTCTTCTTTCAGGTAATAGCATTAACTGAGTCTATTTTTACTACTCTGTGTCACTTGTTACTTTCCTGGTGTGCTCTGCACACAATCCAGTCTTGTCCTCCATCCCTGCTGCTGTTCCTTTGCACTTTCTTTTACACCCCAGTATCTGCACACAGCACCCACTTCTGCAGCTTATGCAGAGACTGGTAATTCATTGATTATTGTGAGTCATACCACTGGAGCTTTTTCTTTCTAACAATATCTGAGTATCGGCTAGTAGTTTTTCTTCCTTGTCTTATCTCTGGTTGGATTCATATACTGTCTACTATGCAATGTGTTTCAGTGTGTAGGTCATCATGTGATGATTTTTCCGTGAATTTCCACTGCTTAGCTAGAGTTCAACCTTCCTTAGAAGGATTCCTTATATCCAGGTTTCTGTGTTCTATTCTACAATTATTTTTTTAAAAACTTTTTAAATGGGAACAGATAACAACCTAACAAAATATTTACTCACATGCTTCCTGAGTATCCCTACTGAACACAGATAACTATTTGCACAAAATTAAACACTATTAATCAAATGTTTTATTGCATTGACACCTTAATTTGCATTACATGTATCACCAGACGTGTGATGTAGATGAATATGTGAATGCTTGTACTACCTCTGAACCTTGTAATGAAGAGCTGATTGGTAACATCCACCTACCCTGGTAAAAATCCAGTCTTTTTTGCAACTGAGGAGTAAGAGTTCAGTAAAGTGGTATGGACTGATATTAGTGCAACCAAAACCAATGTTTGGATTTAAAGGTTTTTTTCCAAAATGTATACACAGTTGGTCTTGCAGGACAAAGGACTCTTGCTTGCAACTCTCTTGACCAAAGCCATAATAAAATGCTACTGCACAGCTTGGAGAAGCCCATCCATACTAGCGATGTTTTTTGCCAAGTTCAGCTCCAAGGGAATGCAATTTGCTGTATGTATATCTTACCAAGATAAAAGCCATAGTGCACCAGTGTAGACTGCCACTGGCCTTACTTGTACAGTAACATGATCGTCTGCAGAGATTGCAAGGGCCACATTCAGAAGAGAGAGGTTGAATTGAGAGTTCAGAAGAATGTTAGGTTGCAGAGTGAAAAGTGACATCTGGGAATCTCACTTCAACCCTTGTTTATAATCCACAGCCATGACTGAATTTGTCTGGGAGAAGACAGGTGATGGAAGTGAAGGTCTGCTCCACGCAGCAACTCTCCTAGGGATAGAAGAGTGAGATCCCTCACTCCTTGTTTAGGAGTTTACAGCACAGACTTCTGTCTCTGAGCTAATCGTCTAGACTCCCTTTATAGTCATTAGAGAGAAACAGGCACTTCTGAAAGGCAATTTATCTGACCATTTTAAATGAGTCTGTGAGGAGAAAACGCGCTGCACTTTGGAAATGCCTGTTTCTCACTGGAGACCAGAAAGGGTGTGTGGATGATGACAAAGGCACTGCAAATCAGGCAAGGAGGATGCCACTTCAAATTAAGGATTCACAGATAAATTTATTCTGGCATTTCCCAGGTTTAGACAAATCCCCATTTGTCTTCTGTTATGGGTGGGCAGGAGGAGATGACATCTTACAGACATGTTTCTCTGACCTTTGAAAAGCATTGCACTTTCTGCAGGTTTGTTTCATAGGCATCCAGATCTGTAAGCACCCTTGTGCTGACACCTGAGAAGCAAAGCAGTGCAGAATACACAAGCACTCGCAAATGGAAACTGTTGATAAGTGAAATGTGCGTGTCCTAACATATCAGCAGCTATACAGTTAATACTATTGTAGGCTGGGGCAAGCATGATTTTGTAGCAAAGATCTGGCAGTGCCAGCAACAAATAAGTACAGGTTTATTCTGAAGAACTGATCTGTAGAAGCAGCGTGCAACGCCTACAGACACCCCACCATCTGACACCCCCCTTTACTTGATCATCATGTTTCCTGATCATCAGATTAACTGTGGCAAAAGTATCACTTCTTACAAGCTAGTTTTGCACCCAGGAAGTTTACCTGGGGTTCTTGTAGCCAAACAGCTCCTGTCCTGTGCCTCACCACTTGTAACAGCTCTCATGAGCCAGAAGAGGCATCTTCAGAAACCTGGTACCATCAGGTGCCCTGTGCAAGCTCATGGCTTTCACATGGTTCTGTGCTGCCGAAGGCTGAGTTCACAGCGGTGCTCACAAAACACCCCTTGGCACACTGTCCTTCCTGCAGGCTGCTTCCCCCGCCTCAGAGACAGGCTTTTGACTAAACCTGTGAAGAAGCTGGAGACGAAAACACTTCCCCATGGCAGCTGTTCCCCTCTCGGCCCCTGAGTTTATCTGTATACAACACACGCCTTTTCCAGATCTTCTCTTTGTTTACCTTACCCTTGGATAGGTCTTGTCATGATTTTGAAACCCAATACTGAGGATGAATATTTATGTGATCAAAATACAGAAGGTGGATAAATTCTACATCTGAATAAATCTACAGGAACTGGTTCAGAAAAAAAGAAAAAGAAAATAAGTGACATTGCTAATATTTAGGCTATGTTTTGGAGTCTGTACAATTAATTCAGAAAGTCATCTATAGCAAGACAGCAAGATATTTTTAGCATATAACACTTCAATACTACTAAGCTTCTGTAATCTTCAAGTAGTTCTTTTATGGTGCACTTTTTAATTACATTTTACATGTATGTATGGCAGCTTGTAGTCTTCTTAAAATAAATATTTCCCATAAATCCATATGCATGATCCACACTTATTTTGTAGTACAAGATGTGCTGACAGAGATTAAAAGATTGCAACACAGCAGAAGGCGTTGTGCCATCTTGCAAGCGTGAAGTAGGTACCTTTATCTGGCTCAGATTTTAGCATCTGTCTTCCGATTCATTACAGTTCTTGTCCCACATAAAACTATAATCACCTCTCAAGCCTCATTTCTTCAGGTACTGACACTGTAGGCTCTTTGGGGTTGTAGCAAATAAAAGCCTAAATGGAAGTGTAAGTCCCAAGGGTGAAAATGCTTAAACTGCAAAGTTTTCTTATTGCAGTCTTCAATAAAGCCTTTGTGCTGGGGGAATACACCAGAGCCTTTCAAGTAGGTTAGACAATAGCTAATAATACCTGTTTTCGTTAGAAGGATGTGACACCTTGCCTCTCAGGGTGCGGTTAGCAAAAAAACCCCTTTCGTTAAAACACCTTTTTCCTTCCAAAAACGAGTACATTGCATAAATCTGGAAGCAGGGGTTTTCACTGAAGAGAAGGTTAATGTTTTATTTATTTATTTGTTTACCTGTTTACTTGTGCCTCAATATAAAGGTAATCTGATTAGCTTAAAGCTGGGCCCAGGCTCCGTGAACAGTGAGGCATGCTGAGCACTGCAGTGAGCAAGGAGGTGACCCAAGGAAACTCACTGTGCCTTTTGCCCATCCAACAGGGATGCCGGTACCCAATCCTGCTGCGAAGACTGAGGAATCAGGGCACAGCCACCTACAGATGATGTGGGGTGCCCATCCCTGAGGAGGCTGCAGGAGTGGAGGCTCCCTGCAGGGATGCCCCTCGGCGTCCTGCCGTAGCCCTGCCTGCTCATGGCAGCGCTGCCCCTCATCGCCCTCTTGTCCTGCTATCAAGTCACTGGCATCAGCCCCCCTCGCTCGCTTCACTCACCAGCACCACTGATAGGGACAGTGCTGTGGATCTGTCCCTGAGGAGTCATGGGATGTGTTTTGTTTTGTTTAGTTATCTTTAAAAATATTTTCCTGCTCGATCTGGAGCCTGGCCAAAGGCTGGCTCCATGGAAAGGAGCATGGTTTTGCACTACTGCTAATGCAGTGATGGCAGTGGAATCATAGATATAAATTACAGTAAGAAAAGTCTTAATCCTATATTTTGTCTGTTTCCACCTTCACCCCTCCCATTGCTGCCAGCACCTCCTTTTCACACACTTGGAAATGATTTTATGAAGTTTTTACTGGCAAATAGCTGTGGTTTCTGTATAACAGTCTTTCTTGTAAAGAAAGAAAGATCAAATAAAGAAACAGTATAGACAAAACTAGTACCAGAACAAGTAAATGGGTGAGACACTGAACTGTGGTATTTCTATGGTACTTCCTAACACAGGCTAAGAAGTAGGTCCCTCACCTCTCAGCTTGTCACCTCACACGGTCCACAAGGGAAAACCCCTGGAGGCTTGCCACTGTTTTGGACATAAAGGTTGAGAAAGAACTTCGCATCCAGCAAATGGACAGGACCTTCAGGTGTCTGACCTTCCCTTGGGAATGTGGTGGAGCAGGCACACTTCACTGGGATTGCTTGAGCTGAGCATGGGCTTCCTTACGAAGGAGAGACTCTGTGAAGTCTTCCCCGTATACTCCGTGCTGTCTTAAGCAAGTGAAAAGCAAGTAGCATGAAGCATCGCTACCGAAGCATGAGCTACATAAGCCACAGTCACATCCACTGTGGAAACAACACCTTAGGAGAATAAGAAAATCCTTTAAAATATTTAAATATTGTAATTAAAGTAATAAACAATAGAAAATGTGGAAATTAATAGTTTAGTTGTTAAAAATACTTTTTGAGCCACTAACTTGCTAGGGAATTTTGTGAGAAAAGGAGAAAAAACAAATCCCACATTTTCTCCTAAAGGAAACAAACACTCTTAAATCCTTGCTCATGAGATCCATGTTCCCCAGCAATAGGAAGAAAAGAACCTGATATGGAAGCCTCTTACTTCGCATAGTTTTCACAGATTTTTTGATAAACTTCCACTACCTCTGAAGGTATTTCACAAGACATTATATGATTAGCTGTTGAAACTGTGGTTCAGCCAATATTTTAAAAGACTAGTACTGAAGTGGAAAATTGAGTTGGTGTTAGTAACCTTGCAAAGAGGAGAAAACCTACCCAACAGTGGAAAATAAATCTATGACAGGACACTTATCTAGGAGGAAAATAAATCATCCCTACAATCTGTTTTCTGACTTTTTTAACATTTTAAGCTGCAGTGTGTGCAGATCAATAGAAAACAGTGGGCATTCAACTTGGGTCCCACAGTATGAAAAACACTCTTCTGAAAAAGGGCTTGGCAATTTTTAATGCTTTTGTAACTCCTTTTTCCAGAATGAATGGCCTTTCCAGGTCAGTAGTAGATAAACAGAAAGAAATTCTAAAAAAAATTAAGGTCACAAGGTCAAGCACTGTTAGGTCAAAAAGTGACAGCTAGGGTTTCTAGTAATTTAATATTTAATGTTTAATGCAATACTGAATTATGCTTATGGCGAAGATTGCTGCACACTTAATTTTGCACAAAATTCCTGCCCTAGAAAACAAACAGTCCTTCCCTATTAACAGGTATTCTGCATTTTACTTTGGTGATTATTTGAATCTAGACCTCATTCTCTATGCTATTCAAATTTAAAAAAATGGATTTATTAGATTCTTCTTTGTATTTTTCTTTTCTCATCACAACCTAGAGGTGCCAACAGCAATTTGTGTTGTTGCTACCTAATGGCATATAAGAACATTTGTTGATTGTCTCTTCCGATAAATTCACGTGGTTTACTGAACTAGTACCCCAGGAACTAAATGGTAAATGCTGCACAGCTGCGTTAATCCACATTCTTGGGCGAATGTGGGATAAACCAGGCACAGAACAGGCAAAGGTCACAGTCACTGAGAGCAGCCACCACTGCCTTTCACTGCACTTGAAGGCTCTGAGTTTGGCTGTGCTGGCTGCTGCAGCCATGCTCCTCATTTCCTCACAGCTCTTGAGTAAATAATTATGATTCAGGGCACAGGAGTAACTGCCCTTGCACATCTAGTTATTGTTGTGGACATCAATGCACCTCCTGATCCCCACCTCAACTCCTGCTGGTAACCCAATGCCCACCCCCAGCCTTGCATCCTGCACCTTCACACCACAGTCACCGACAAAGACAAAAGAGGAAAATAAAATGCAGTTTTCCCTCGCACTTTGGAGAAGATTTGTGCTGAAAGTGGAGATGCTAATACAGCCAGGAACCATCAGGGGCTGTGATCTTTTAACTTGGAAACCAAAAAAGCTCTCTTCCTGGCCAATTTTACTAAAGTATGTTTGAGCATCGATTTGGTGAGAGTAGAAGGCACACGTGTCGTAGGTCTCTGTTAGTAAGTGAGAAAAACAATGGGAGATTTCAAGGCAACTACAGTTTAAGACAACAGAATCTCTCACATATTTATGGCTTTTGCTGGATTGTTCATAAAATGATAGCTAATCCTAGCTTGTAAAAAAAAGCAAGTTCATCAGGAGTTGAGTTTGGCCAAACTTCCCAAATGTGCCTCCCTACCTGGGAAATTTACTCATGGCCCTGAAGTATGGGTAAAGCGGAAAATTAAAGCACGTATGTCACCAAAGTACCACTAGCCCAACACTCCTGAGCCCCTGAAGAGGAGGGAAGACCAGAATCGTAACATCTGTATGCTTCTAATACAGAGATAATACTTAACCTTACTGTGTATTGTACATGCTTGTGCAAATGACACTTTATTCACAATAGCAGCTCTTCTGAAAGGAGCTCAGAAGTGCTACAGCATCTGTTTCAGATAGTGAGGGAAAATACCGTGTGCCCAAAGAAACTGGATAGAGGGGTGGCATGGCTGAGCACTAAGAAAATTTCTCAGTCCTCTGCTGAGTCTTCCCAGGTGAAGCAATGTGCCTCTTAACAAGTAAATCCTTTGGGGTTTATTCCCTTCTGATCCTTTTACCTAAGAAGCTGTGGTGAGACATGCCTACGGGGATAGCTGAGCCATTTGTGTTAGATCATCAACATATTCATGTTACCAGCTGAGCAGACCAAGAAAAAAAAAAAAACACCACCCACACACAGCAAAGGAGAGAACAATATTTGCATGTAAGGTAATTGTGTCAGGAACACAGCATCGTTTCTAAGCCACAGGCTCCTCACGGGGGTTTGTTTGTTGTTGTTATTGCTTTTTTGAAAGAGAGATATTGAACTCTGAGTCTTACCCATGCAATATTAGCAAGCTCTCACAGGTAGGGGTGGTAATTATAAGGCTTCATTCATTGGGAAGAATGTCGAAAGCCTGAGGGACATGGTTTCTTGGTATGGTGTAATTGTACTTCCTTCTAATAAAAGGATGGTGCTTATTTCCCAAAACAGTCTGGCAAGCATAAACAGTTACCTTTACCAGACCCAAACCACTATTCATGTCAGGGGAAAGAGTTTCATTGTCCTCACTGAGTGCTGCTGGATTGGGTTCATAAACCCTGTCAAATAAAGCATTTAAGCATGCAAATAGACTCATTGCTCTAAATGGGAACATCCATGTGCTTTGCTATGCTAATTATCGAGATCAAGAAATCCGTACAACTAAATGAACAATAAGTCAGAAACAAGAAGAGAATTGCAAAGACTTCATTTGGAACCAAAATCTACAAATCTTCAGCTGGACAATATTGAGCTGAGATCCCCACCACATGGGGCCCCTGCACCTTCAAACCTTTTTTTGACTTGAGTAGGCTGCAGCTTTGTCCCTTTCTCTGGCTTTTCTTTAGTGTTGAGGTTCTTTAGGTTCTTTTGGTTGTTTCTAGGGTTCTTTAGGCCTTTTAGTAAATTGTCACCTGACTTTGGCTCCCATCTGAAGAAGGACATCACATCCCATTTGTGAGAAGATCTGAACCTTCTCACAAAAATCTTCTGAACTCCAGAGCACTCTTTCCCACAGTGCTCTTGTGAGGGATGTTCTGGGTCCAGAGATCCAACATTACAGTCAAAGAAGACTACAGACTTTATCAGGGATCCTGTACCTAACTTAGAAGAGAAATGCTGAAGATTTAGTCTTTTCTCTACCTCTGGGTTTCCAAAAGTCTTATTTCTTGTGATTAAGACTGTAAGGAAACAAACATTCTTTCTCTAGCACATATGCTATTTTCTGGAAGACTGTTTTTTTCATCTCTTGATCCAATCTGGTATTTTTTTCTGTATCTTTCCACCTGCTCTCCAAAAAGAGCAGTCTGACAGCTTGTCTTCTTTTTAGGAAACTCCTAAGTAGTCTAATCAAAAGATGGTAGTCTCCCCCCCAGATATCCTATTGCTCATCTCAGCCTTCCTCTCTAAGGTTTAGTCAGTCACAGCTACTGTCTCTGAGAGTGATTCATTTGAGTGGACAATCATCAGATTTAATACCTCTAACCATTCTCCTGATGATAGCTCTAAGGATTTGTCCCATCAGCTTCTGTGGTTTTACCTCAAGATGGAGGAAGCTGATAGCAGAAATTACAAACTCCTTCTTCCCATCTGCTGTCCCATTCAATACAGCAGCAGCAGCATTATAGCACATGCCTGGGGAAAGTCCTCTGTGTCAGGCAAAATGAACTAATCATATGCATATTCCTCAAATCCTTACTTTGGGTGTTAATGTCTAAATAAAAGCCAAGAAAAAAAGCAAATGCATTAAAATCTGCTTTTTTGGAAATCTGGGTAGGTAGGAAAAAACACAGCCAGATGCCAGGAAAATTATCCATTCATCCACACTGCAAGTCTTGAAGCCATGGGGAAGGGACTGCATCACCTCAGGGATGCTCTGTCCGGAGCTATCCTGAGAAGGGAACAGTCCCCATTTTAAGCCTGCAGCTAAATGTCACAATCTGGCTTTTAATTAGCTTCTTGCATTTAAAAGCTTGTTCCATGGGATTGTATATTTAATAACAACTGAGGGTGGTGCCTTCTAAAATGCTGGGTGTGAGCAGAACCTGAGGGCTCTTCTGTGGTATTCCAGCTGGATGGTACATCTGAAAGCAAACCTCAGCCTGCTCTAGAAAGATGTATTCCATGCTTTTCATCACCTCCCCATTTATTCATTCATGTACTAGTGGCCTGTGGCCTGTGACTCAAAGCCTATTGAACTCCACAATAGTTGTTCTTATGAACCTCCATGGGTATTTGATTTACACCCCCCCACACACACACACCAGCAATTTGC
This sequence comes from Falco peregrinus, assembly GCF_023634155.1. Classification (NCBI taxonomy): domain Eukaryota; kingdom Metazoa; phylum Chordata; class Aves; order Falconiformes; family Falconidae; genus Falco; species Falco peregrinus. Next base: position 49,685,391 of record NC_073726.1, read on the forward strand.
TTTGGAAAGTTTTCCTTTCTAAGCATTGTTACTTTATAGATATTTAAATAAAAGTTTTCAAGGCTCACAATGTGTCCTGTAGCACATTTGGGGAAGAGAGGGGAAATTGCAATACACAAAAAGTGTAAAACTCAGCAATTCTTTTTTAATCTGGACCAGGAAATTGTTGTGTTCTTCTGGTTACAGCTAAGAAGGTGTTGACACAATAGAACACTGCCATGCTGCTCAAAATTAAATTTTATACTTTTCCATAAAAAACTTGTAGTATTATGAGTCTTATGATGGGAATACACTTTAGTCAAACCGTAGTCATATAGAATAATTTCCCTGTAACAGAAAAAGAGACAGAATGAAATAACTATCTGTTCTTTTATTAAAAATAAAGTAGATAAAAATCTGTCAAATAAGAATTTTTAAGGAGTCCTTCTTAGAAGTTAAGTTTATTACAATTAGAAATTGTTTTAAAAGGGATATACTCAGTTATTAAATGTGAAGGGGGAAACAATAAAAATTGCCTTCTAAGTAGCAATAAGACTCTTAACTGTCAATTAGTTTTCAGGATATTCCAGTATACTTATTTTAGAACTAATACTTGGCACAGCTGTAATAATGGATCACATTTAATCAGAAGTAGTTAATTTAAGTGCTAAAGCTTAATTGCTTGCAGTAGATTGAAAATTATGATTTACCTAAATTTTCTAAATTTGAGCAAGAACTTTACTTTATGCAAGTGAATCTTTAGCAGCATGCCTTTGACCAGGCACTGTAGGTTCAGTCCTGAAAGTGGTGGGTCTGTGGTTCCCACCAAAAGTTTTTTGCTGTTGTTTCACTGCAGAAGGTTCAAACCAAGATGTAATCCCAAGTATTTCAAAATCTGAAGGGAATTTGACTTTGGAAGAAGCATGGGCAGAAGACAGCATAGTTTTGTTCACATGGAGCTTTGCAAGAGCTCTTAGCATGGTCTGTGTCAACATGGGAAAGTCTCTAAAACTTGTGCTCCTGATCTGTTACACTCCATGAGGACTCAGCCAGAGCAGCTGATGTGAAATAACAAGCCATCTCCTGCCACATGAGCAGTGCCCAGGTCCAAGTCCAGGGCTGGAGCCCTTCCACCTCCCCTGGAGCCCCAGTGGGCTATACAGGGCAGGCAGGTGCAGAAACCACTTGTTCACCCTCTGGAGCTGCACTCTTGGTTGTGGACCAGCAGGATGTGTGCCAGGCTGGGCTGGTGGCTCATGCCTCCCTCCCCTAGAGCTGCCCCCGCCAACTGCAGGAATTGCCCACCAGTTGGCCAGCGCTAATGGGAAAAGAGCAAATGTATGGATACAACCCTAAAGTGGCTGGTCATATGCCAAGGCAGACTTTGAGCTTGCATGAAGACACTTTGTGTAGACATAACAAAGAGCAGCTCTCTCCCATTCAGTCCTAGTCAGCCCATGGAGCTTACATCTGTCCCAAAGACAGGAGATTGTTCCTGCTGTCTGGTAATAAAATTAAAAACATATTATTTTCCTCCTGAGTCCTTGCAAGATGTGTGTGTATGTGTACATGTGAATGTGAGACTAAGCACAAGCAAATGTGACCTCTAAATACGTTAGCATAGACTAAGCACTTTGTACTGTTTAAACTATTCCATTTTCTAATTTAAAAAGTCAGGGCATTAGTTCATTGTAATTCTATCTTGGAAGGAAAAAAAACCCCAAAACCCAGCAAGCTTAGAAAAGTAAAATACATTAAAGTCTCAATGTAGTGGTGAGCACACCACTGTGTGCAGACAAAGCAATCCCAAGTCTCTGCTTGGATTCACAGTCTGCACCTTATATAGGTCAGATTGCAGCAGTGATCTGTAGGCATGAGTAGGGAGCAAGTCAGTCCTGCACCCGTGCTTCCAGCTTACCTATATCATATAACCTGAGTGGCCCACCTTCCCTTCCTGCTCAGGGTGCAAAGAGAAAGACACAAACATCCTGGGGAAAATGTAACAAGAAATGTGTAAAACGTAAAATAATTTCACAGGCTATAGTTTGCTTTGTGAGTGCCAAGAGTTTTATGAATGAAGTCTTTATGGTGTTTGACTAATAAACCATGAACATTTGGAGGCTTTAATTACTGCTGTGTTTTTCTTTTTCTTTTTTTTTTTCTTTTTCTTTTTTTTTTTTTTTTTGGTGTTTCATTTCAAATACCTCTGGCGGGACAGTGTAAATCATAGAGCTCAGACCTTTGTGAATAACATTACTCTTTCATGTGGCTCATCTATATTACCCAACAGTAAAATTCAGTGTCAATATTTCTGAGACAATGTGTACTTAACTTCTTTCTTTTTTTCTGGTCAGGTGCTAATTTATTATTCCTGTGTACCAGGACCTGTCTGTTAATGATGCATAATAGGACTACATTAGCCCACAAAGCGGGAGGAAATGCATGTATAAATCATTCTCGCCACCACCACCCTCTTGGGAAGCACAAAGAGCATACATTAATAATGGCTGTAGTGAAGACTAGCACTTTGTTGGAGCTAACATGAAGAAGAAACATGGTTTCAGGAACATTCAACATTTGAAGTAGACATCTGCTAAGTGGTATTTCTGCTGGTTAGCTAACAAGGCTTGCTGGTTTCCTAGGGATGGTTGAAGTTTTGTTGTGCCTCTTCATTCCTGGGCCGCTCCTAGGGCAGTGATTATTGCAGCCAGGTTTGTTTCTGGGGCTCATCTCCTCATTTTCATTCCTGGCGTCCTGCTACTGTACTTCTCAGTAATTCGGTAATGTGATAAGATTTCCCACCAAGGCACCAAAACTTTGTCCAAGGGACATGAGAGAATCTTTTCTAGCTGGAAAAGCCAGCAGGAACAAATCATGTCCTAACCTCCCACACAAAGAAGAATTTACCTACCAAGTGATGCATTAAAGGCATGTGATCTTTAACCAAGTGCTCTCTGACCTAGACCTTTCTTATTTAGAACACCTTGGAAATAGATCCAGAAATCCTTCCCAGCACTCTGGAGTTCAAATTTTCCTCCAGTAAATGACAGCAAACCTGTCCCTCTCCTCTGTGTCTGAATGTGCTGCTGTGGGTCTGTGCTAGCAGAGGGAAAGCGCAACTGCGCCGTGTCAGGGCTCAGTCCTGTCCTTGGAGCCCATTCCCAGCACTCACCCGCAGCGTCTGCTTAGGGAAGGGGTGAACCAAGGTGAGTGTAGTAAGATCCCTCCTGCTTCCAGCAGTTGGTGGTTTAAGGATTTCTCATGTTGGAGGCTGCATCCAGACTTCCATGTTTAATCTGTCCTCCATGGATTTGTCTACAGTGCACCCTTATCTCCCTCAGACATTCCTGCAGTGAGTTCTCATTGCTCCTCAAATGGTAGCCATTCGATATTGCTCATCATCCTGGACAACCTTCCCTGTACTTAAATAGTGCCATCAAAGATGAGATAAGCAGAACTGCAAGCAGTTTTCAAGCTATGGGCACATCAGATATTTATATAGTGGTCTAACAACGCGCTCTGCTTTGTCCTCTGATCCTTTCCCAATAGTTCATAATATTTTATTTGCCTTTCTGGCTGCTGCTGAACACTGAGCTGGCAACTTTCAGAGAACTTCACAATCACTTTCCTGAATGTGGTAAAATAAAATTCAGTTTTCATAAGCTTCTCCTGCACTGTCTGGGTTCAATTATACTCTCCACTATATTGCTGGAGGCTGGAGAGCTTTCTTGGCACATGCAAGACTTTTTTTCTATACATACCCCCGTTATTACCAACCCTTCAAGAGGCTTGTGTAGCTGACATGGCACTGTGCATTTGTATTCTTGGGATGTTCTGGAGCAATATATTGTGAATGTGTCCTGCAGAAACACCCGTTAGCTGTGGCTTATTCAAAAGACAGTTTGTTCTGTCTTTTGCTGCACTATTTACTGCTCTCCTCCAGAATATTTCCTCCCCTCAGCAGGGCACTTAAATTCTTAACTTATGGAGGGTAAAATGTTTTTTTCAGGTGGGAACTCACTTCATAAATCTGTGTTTGAATCTTTCAAGTGCATCAGACTTGATATTTTATATAAACATGCAGATTTACAGCCGTATTTTATGCAAACATGTACATTTCATACAAACATTAATGTATGAAGTTCATTAGTGGCTCTTGATTGGGTCTAGACAAAACAAGGATGTCTTCAATGGATACAATGGGAAGAGCTCATTATGTATATGTAGTTAAGTGTGATGAGATCTGTAAGCAGAAGTAATATCTTTCATTAGACAACTGGTATAGTTTGAAAAATAAAAACCCAAGCTCTTGGGCACATAAGATATTCAGATCTGAAAGAAAAACAGCAGCTTTCAAAGCTGAAGAAAAGCACAGACCAATTGCTCAGAGTTTAGTTAAGTATGTATCAATTAGATCATCTCCAGAGAAATGACAGCTGGTATCAGTGAAGTAGAGGTAGAGTACCACTAGAAAATGTAGAGTTAGGGTTATTTTTTCCTCAGCACTTGGCTTTTATCAACATTGAATTTAATTTGCAATTTTATCACCCTGTCTCTCCAGTAATGTGAAAGCTTTCTGCAGCTCTTCACAGCTCGCTGTAGATTTCATTATTCTGAATAACTTTGCTGTCAGCAACCTTTATCACCTCACTATTCCTTGCTTTTACCAGATGATTTACACTGAGTATCCATACATCCTGCTTTATTGCACAATACTGGCATACTGGTACTGTATGGTAGTACAGCCATAATCCGTGCTGTACTCATCAAGTTTTTGTGAACTTTGAAGCGTAGCAGAATTTCATGAAGATGACCATCACATAATGAGAGTTTTTTCAAATACTTGAGGATATCTGAGGAATGATTCACTTGACAGCTCAATTTAAAAATAAAAAAAAAACAAGCCAGAAAACTTAGGGCATGCACTATAGCTCCTCTAATAATTTTTTATTTACGTCAGCTGAAGATCTATCCCTGTATATTTTCTGCTTTTAATTATGCATCACGTTCTATAGGTTTCCAAAGACCGTAACAAAATACTTTCTATTTCACTCTGAATTGTAAATCTACTGACCTATACCTCCCTAAACTTGTGAGCCAGACACCATATCCTTTGACTTAGAGTCTCATAACAGAGTGAACTTTAGTGGTATTACATCTGCTGTGGTTTTGGACCTAACCTTGATTTGAACACCAGGCAAACAGAGCTATGGAGGATTTGTTCACCGCTATTTTCTGTATCTCAGAATGGAACTAAAAAGAAACAATTCATCAGTAAATAAATGAGTTGCATAATGGATTGGTGTTTTTGGCAGGAAATGCAATTTCATGATTGGACATAGTATATCCACATGAGATTTGCTTGGGTTTCTGCCAAATATTTAACATAGTCTACATGTATTTTTGGAATTGGACAAGCTATTATTTAAATGCTGTAATCTGCACTTCAGATAGAACAATGAGCCTGACAAGGATGGTAGATAGTTGAAAAAATACTAATTACCATTATTTTAAGTTTCAGTAAGATCTGATAGTTCTTTTTCTGGAACTCTGTGCCTTCCGAATTTTGTGTTAAAAGTTTGGGAAACACAAGAACTACTATTTTCTTTTTTTTTCCTGAATTTGCTTATTACCATGGAAATATGAATACCTATAGACATAATAAGTAAGACATGAGTCACAGTAGACTGCAGACCCTGAATCTGTCCCTGGGCTTTAGACTTTCTGTGCTTGTCTCCTGGAAGGGAAACAATAGATGGGCACCTCTCCAAAACATTCCCTGCCTGGCAGCAAAACGAGTCTTCGCCCACTGTAAATTGTGCAGAGCGATGCCATGCCCTCTAGTTTACAACAGCTGGAAATGTTAATACTTGATCATTATCAGTGGACAACTGAACTAAGACCTCACCAAAATGAGTGAGGGAGCTGATGCTGCTCAGTACCATAGTGCCATGCCCTCTGTTAACCCACACTGTGCCAGTCTATAGTAGGCAACAGTGTGCAGAGGTCCTGAATATGTTCCCCACTATGGTCCCTCCAATACTAAAAGCCAATACATTAAGTCAGTATAATGTTCAATCAAAGCTCATTTAACCTAATGGGAGACTGAACTAATTATGCTGCAGCATAATGCCCCCAAGCATTTCTACATGTAGATTTGCTTTTAAGCATTTCTGTATTTGTTACGCCCTCTTCAGATCTTAGATTTTTTTTTAGAACCATGTAATCTGGGAAATTATTATAAAAGAAGTGTGGCCAGCAGGTCAAGGGAGGTGATCCTGCCCCTTACTCCATGCTGCTGAGACCCCACCTGGAGTACTGCACCCAGCTCTGGAGTCCCCAGTACAGCAAAGACATGGATGTGTTGGAGGGGGTCCAGAGGGTGGCCACGAGAATGATCAGAAGGATATAAGGAAAGGCTGAGAGAGTTCAGGTTCTTTAGCCTGGAGAAGAGAAGGCTCCAGGAAGACCTTATTGCAGCCTTTTAACACTTAAAGGGGGCTTACAAGATAGATGGGGACAGACTCTTTAGTAGGGTCTGTAGCAATAGGACAAGGGGTAATGGTTTAAATTAAAAGAGAGTAGATTCAAACTAGATAGAAGGAAGAAATTTTTTATGATGAGGGTGGTAAAATACTGGAACATGTTGCCCAGAGAGGTGACAGATGCCCCATGCCTGGAAACCTTGAAAGTCAGGCTGGACGGGGCTCTGAGCAACCTGGCCTAGCTGAAGATGTCCCTGCTCATTGCAGGGGGGCTGGACTGGGTGACCTTTAAAGGTCCCTTTGAAACCAAACCATTCTGTGATTCTACAATTTTAATTTAATTTTTAAAAAATAAGTGGAAAATGCTGAAGAACAAGTTTTGTAAATGTATCTTTGAAGATATTTTTCATGGAAGGGAATATTATCTCACCCTTGTCACTGAAGGATCTAAACCTCACTGCTTCAACTTAACTTTACATAAATAAACATGTAGTCTGTCAGAACTACTTTATCACTTTGTTGGGGGGTTATAAGTCATAAGAGAAAAGAAGTGGTTTGGTGTCCATAGTATGAAAAGAATTATTAGCTTCCTGATTACTATTTTTCTTACAAGTTAGACCTATTTTGTGGAGATATATTCAAAAGGGAGGCTAGAAGCATGTATGGCAATAACTAAGATCAAACTTAACAGATTCTGCTGCCTGTATTTAAACACTGTTTCATTTTGGTTTTAGATCTAGCCAAAAAAACGGGGCTTATGTGTCTAAAGGCAGAAGTGTGAGAAAAAGCCCTGTTCATCTGTTGTCCAAAACTGAAGTCTCATAAATACAACAAATGTCTTCTTTTTCTATTTGCAAAGATCTCAAGAATGGAGGAAATGCAGCTCTTGTGAACCTGGGAAAAGGATACATGGTATAAAGTGAGGTTGTATTGTATTTTATTTTATTTAATTATCAAGGAAATAGACTGCATTTCATGTTTCTTTCCCAAGATAAGATGCTGGAAACTTTAAAGAAGAACAGATGGAAATTTGTTTTGAAAGGATATAATTAAGGATCAAGAGAAAACTAATCTGGATTTAAGTAGCTTAAAGATGTTGTTGAATGTATTAATGCAAAAAAAATTAAACTGCAATACAAGTCAGAGGCTTTTTCAAAGAAACCCAAGGACTCCAATCTATGAGCAGTCATGCTGAAATTTGGTGCATATACAGATAATCCACATGCATTGTGCAAAAAATTATTTAAGGAATTTTCGTTGCAAGATTTGACACTAATAACTTTGACATTCAGGTATTTCTGGTTTAAGCTCCTCCATCCTCTCTTAGGTCTTGAAGAGAATCTAGGAAAAGAAAAATAACTGGGAAAGGCAAGATCCTGTGTGTTATATATATGTAAGTATATATAGAAAATAAAGGTAAGTGTGCACATAAGTATTTTGCTGAGCAGAACTGGCTTGCTGAGTCGTGGGACATAAGGATCATCTGGTTTCAGATCTTTCCAAGATCATTAGCAAATTCTGAAAATTAATGCAAGACTGATATTTACAGCTGCTTGTGAGATTCTGACCAGTGAGCCAGAGCCTGAAGAAGCAGCCATTGTGCTGCCATGGGCGTTGCTCATTCTGTAGTTCAGAATATATCACTTTTGTACTGAAATTTTTCAGTAAAACTGTGCTGAAATATGGTGTGATGCTGTTTCTGCAGAGGTTCTCAGCAAAAAAGAAGTCTCCCATCAACCTACATGGTGAAGGATTGTCGAATTTTCTTTGATGAGATCATGTCCTGTGTGTAAAAACAACAACAACAACGAAAAAAAACAACAAAAAAGAGTCATATATGCAAAAAAGTGTTCCAAAAATTAGGGTGACACCTATGTCAGTATCTTGCTAAGTTACCTGACTGGTAAAGAAAAGTGCCAAGTTTCAGGATACTTCCAGAGAAAGGCAGAGGTAGTATGAGTCTAAAAATCAATTAAATTGTCTGATTGGTCACTTACTTTCAGTAGTGATTAGTAAGATATTCTCCATTCTCCAGAGTATTTGATAAAACTTCTGTGTAACAGGCTGAGGGTTTTAAATTTTATTTGTCAGATGTCAACATCCTGGTTCCTAAATATAAATCAAAATTTTCTTGGTTTTCTTTTAGTTTTATTTGCTTTAAGTTCACTTAGATTGTATTTGTTGGAAAACTTTACTTACACATTTATAAGCTCTTATGTTTGAATTTTTGTATTCTTCTAGTGGGTGGCTACATGAACAGATGATTTTGATTCCTTTTCTTTTTGTCATGATGAGGTGTTTAAGGATAAAAGATCCAAAGTTTAAGGGTAGTTTGTAATGGATGGTTGTAGGGTTTTGAGTAGTGCTCCATTTTTTTATGAAATTAAAATTTTAAATGACAAATAAATAAGAAAAAAACCCAAACCTAAAACATCCACACCTTATCCCTTGCCTTAATGAAATGCTAATTTAATAATTCTAAACATATAGCACTTTAAAATTATGGATCTGAGATAATAGTTCCAAGTGCAATAAACCGTCATGTAAACTGTGATTAAGCACCATAATAATACAAACACCCACCTTTGTATTAGAGAACCACTTGTACAGCTTGTGTCAGCGAGGCAGTATCTCAAAAGACTGGTAACAGCTAGAGCCAACCCTCTCCCCCGCACTCACATGTGACACAGGCAGGATTTGGACAGGTGAGTTCAGGAGAGCGATATGTTTTCCTGTTGCCCTCAGTGACTCAGAGAGCAGAAGACCCTGGTGGAGGATGAACAGTGGGCTCTCCTTGCCACATGTCTTGATGGTGGGCTGCAGGATGGTGGTGCTGGTTCTTGGTGGTTCCCCTCAGGCAGCCAGCTTCACTGCCTGCTTCCCACGGGGAGCCTACCTTGCGGTTTCCACATACGAAACTATCAGTGGCAATATCTGCTTATGGGATTCCTCCCTACACATCAGGGTGTGCTGTTTGCTCACCCAAGCCCTTACCACTCTTGCTGTGCTGTGAACCACATCAGGGAACTTACCTCTCCAAAATTAGGCTCCGAGAAAAAAAAAAATAAAATATATATATATATATATATATATATATGTTCCTTACCCTGAAATCATACATTCATTTTTCCCCCCAACATGTGTTTGTTACTTGTGAGTGTCCCCTCCAACTGTTGCTAGGGACAATCCTGGCTGAAGAAGGTCCCACCTTTCCTTAATCCTGCATGCCCATCCCTGCAGCTGGGCATGTGCAGCTCTGTAGGGCTGTGCTACTGCTTGATCACTCATACAATTTTGTGGCATGGCTTCACAAACAGCTGAATCAACACAGCTGAGAAGAAGGAAAACTCAGGAGGGTGGTGGTGGGAACAAAACCCTCAGGATGGGAACCTCTCAAACCAGCTTCGCCAGCAGAGATATTGCAATATGGAACCATGCCCCTAGGCACTACATGCATCTTCATAGATTTCAACGGAAAGCCAGCACCTAATTTTCAAACACTGTAGAACTGAGCATTATCACACCAAAAGCCTTTCTTTTCCCTTTCTTTGTTTATTTTTTTTTAATAAATCCTAAATAGCTTGTGATAACAAATCTACCATTTTAAATATGAAATCTCTAATCTTAGAAAGGTACAAAAGCATCACTTGTGGGCTTGTTAAAGCTGTTTAATGGAATTATGCCATAGCATCTTATTTCCTTCTCTACTTTTAAAAATATCATTTGGCATTGGGGCCATAAGTATAAAGAGCTGTTGCAGCTGCTAATCAGAAACAAAGAAGCAATGGGACAAACCAGTGCCCAGAGTTACTTTCTCAATTAATAGTGATGTGACTTCAGGGAAGCCTGCACTTATATATTTCCAACATGTATGACAGTGCCCTAACCATTAGATCATTCTAGATTTTCCCTAATTCTAAAACCAGTAGTTTAATTATAGTTTAATTTAGATGCTTTGTAGAAAAGCTCACTGATGATCTTTTTTCCCTGATAACAGGCAAATCTGGAAGGTCAGTGGTGGCTTGACAGTTATGGTTGATACATTTTTTTCAGTCTTATTTTAGATTAAATCATGAAACCAACTAGTTTCTCAATTCAAACATTGAAGTCTGGTCTATCTCACCAGTCTCCTTTTGAGTATGCCAGTGATTCCTTAATGAAGTATGAATTACTGATTATGAAACATGAAGAGATAAAATAAAATCTAAAATGAAATGCACACACCCTCTTAGAGCTGAACAGGAACCACCGTCTGATTGTATTAATGAAGAATATGATTTTTTTATGGATGAGAGGAATAATTTATTGAAATCCATTTGATTATTTTTTAGTATATTTCTTTAACTGTATGGCTTGTAATTTCATTAAACTAAATGAAAACTGTCACAACCTGTAGCCGCGTGTGTATATACATATGCACAGACCCAGGTGGGAGGTATGAACTCAAACCTCCTTCCTGGAATTCAGCCATTCCCTGGAGTGGAGAGCACTATCACTTGTGCTTGAGCAGCTGGTTCACCACTGCTGGAGGGGATGTCACCAACCCTACTCCTATCAAGAGCCACTTTGCCTACCTGGGGAGGAAGGGGGAAGAAGGCCATGCAGAAGCACAGTCCCTCTTGTGATGGGTTCTTGTTACAAGGAAAGAAAATCTCCTTGCAGCCCCTGTGTAGTTCTTTAAAAAACTCGAATAAACTTTGAAAATAATTTGCCACTTCCTCAAGTGACAGCTCCATTTCTGGTAGCCCAGAAGTCTGGTCTGGAAGGCAACTGCCCATCAGGTCTGTCATGCACGTTCAGTAGGTCCAGCCTGAGAGGTACTCAGTTTATTGCTTCCTGGCCTGCTACTGTTGGCATGACTGCATTTTACTAATTCCAACTCAATACATAAAGAAGTACTACGCCAGGCCAGCTTTTAGGGTTGCTTCTAGGCAGAATTTGACCCCTTGTGCTTTGAACAGTAGCAAGCACAAGAAGGCTTTGATCATGGCTGGAGTTTATAAACATACTATTTTTATTAGACGCAGTAAATCACGTGTTTTCATAGGTTAGATCTTAAAAGAGAAGTTCCCACATGGGTATTTCCCAGTGTCATTCTCAAACTTTGCTGAAGGTAACTAAAGAACAGGGGTAAGGAGGTTAAAGTAGCAGCAGACCTGTAGCATGGTTTGGGTGGCTCCAGGTGGGCTATGACCACTCAGTGAGCACCAGGCAGAAGGTTCAGCTGCCAGGGCTGGACACTCTCTGGTAGATCTCTGCCATACCCAGGTGCTGTACCTTGTTTCCTGCCCCTTCTGCTTCTGCTCTGCAACAGCTCCTCCGAGCATGAGCTGGGTCTCTGTGAGCTGAAACCCATGTATGAGTCTCTTTTTCGCTGTCTGAAGCTGAGACGAGGTCCAGGAGGAAATTTGCTTTGCCCCCAGTTCTTAGAGAGACTGAACTCCTCAAATCAGTGGAAAACAATAAATGTTGAGCCCTCTTGGGTCACAGCTCCCTGCGGTGCAAAAAAGCAACCTTAGAAAAGTTGCAAAACACAAACCAATTTTGATTTCATGAATGGCTACTGCTTCATTGTAATTTTTCTATCTTCTTCTTTTGTACCTTGTTTATTTCCCCTCCTTGCCTGTGAGACTTAGCATTTGTTGACAGCAAACCTCACCTACTTACCTGAAAATCCTCAGGGCCATGTTCACTTCAAAGCCCGGCCTCCCTGAGTGTTTATAGCCTCTCCAGTTTTGAAGTTATCTGGAAATATCAGCGTATTTGAAATAAGGCTATTAAAAGACTCACCAGCAGTAAACACTGTGTTCATTCCAAGTGCAGAGCTGTCATAATTTTTCACTTCAGTTTTATCTAGTTATTCTCTGGAATGACTACAATTTCTAAAAATGAGACATCTATGTGCAGATCACTGGTAAAATTGTTTTCAATTTCTTTTTTTTTTTTTTTTTTAAATGAAAAATTGACTTTCTGAAGAAAGCAAGTACAGGGATTAAGTCTGATTAAATCTTGCCTGAACTGGAGTTCAGGTGCTTAGAACCCAAGTAATTCCCACCCTTGTGAACCACCTCTGCTTCTTCACTAGGACTGCCTAGCCCTGGAGCTATTTGTATTCACTAGACAACTCCCTGCCTGGTTTGGGAATTCTTTTGGCATGTAACTTGGTTTATACATATGATCTAGAAACAAGAAACAGAGACTTGTATGCTGTATGGTCTAAATTTTCCATTTAAAAAATCAGTGAAGTGTTGGCTAAAGTAGATAGAGGGAAATGAAGGGAAGAATAAGGGAAGAGCAAGTAAAGGAGTCCACATATAATGTAGTAGTTTTCAGATTAGTTGGGCCAGATCTGCTTCATTTTAGGCTGTTTGAAGCACTGTCTGAATCAATCGCAAAGCTACTGTCTTTGAAAAGCGGTGGTAAATGATGAGGTGTTGAAAGATTAGGTAAGGACAAACCCACTGTATAACTTTAAGGAGTCAAGAAAAAGTCTGATCACCTTGATATCAGTTCCCAGGGAAAGTCCTGGAACAATCAGTCAAACAAATATTTGAAAGCAGTTGTTTTAAGTGCATACTGCCAAGCAAGCCAGGAACTCAATTTTGAAGAAACTAATGTAAGGAAGGTGCAAACCTATCTGTGTATGCATAACCAGAGCTCAGTTACTTATGGAAATATTCAGAACATAAAAGCAAAAAAAATATTCTATAGAAAACCTTAGAAACCAGATTTAATTTCATCCAATGCTTATATTGCTTCCCAGATAATAGAATAAAGATGATCTTTGGGGGAAGATTGAAATAATTGGTTCTTTGTAGCCTAAAGGATGGAAGACTGGAGCTAGTCAGGGGAATAGGGGGAAAGACCAGACTAAGCATGTAAACATTTTTGCCAAGAGGATGAGAATAATCATTTATCCATGTATGGAATTGGTGAAAAATAGGAAAGGATGAGTTTAAATTGCAGCAAGAAATACTACAGTTAGACATTAGAAGACTTTACATGGAAAGATTATGAAATACTATGTGATGACCAAGGAGGCTGTGAGTATGCCAGTAATAGAAGCTTCTAATGTTAGATTAGAATATGCATAGCTGGCCCTGTCTTGTAGCAGAGGAATGCAGTAGATGATAACCTTCTGGGATCCTAATTTCCTGTGATATTATTACTGTATGAAAATAACAGAAACACATCAGTTCACATACAAAAGATAGCCCTTTGCAAGTAATTTATAAGTGGGTGAAAAAACACAAAAGTCTTTATCATGAAAGCTGAACCCACTGGCCTCTGTTTCCCATTACTTTTCTGTTAGTCTAAAATAGACTGATGTTAACAAAAAGCCCCTTTTTGTCCCAAGGAGGAAAGGCTTTCTGTCCCATGCACCAAGAGAGCAGGAATGATAGAACAGTCCATACTCCACACAGGTCACAGGAAGTTCTCAGCAGAGGAGAGCTGTTTGTTACAGTAATAAAGTCTTAGACTATAGATAAACAAATAGTGAATAACTGGGGAAATAAATGTATGTGGATACACGACAAGCACAGTTGGTGTCCAGTGGCATTGATGCTGTAAGCTGAGCCAGGTGCTCTGAACTCCTGAGGAAGCTCTCTAGGTTCTGTGTAGCTGCACCATAAAGTATAGAGCCCAAAGTTAAGAAAGGGGGAAAACTTCAAGCTCAGGGACTGAAAGAACCTCCTTTAAGTAGAATACATCTGGTTTTTGATCACAGCAGTCTTCTGGAAATTCAGTATCCAATGATCAATGCAGGATATACATGGAAATGAATGTTTCAGGGAAGAAAAACATTGTTGTCAGAAGAAAACATGGACATGACTTTCTTTTCTTTTTCCTTGAAAGATGAGCACCATTGAGCTCTTTTGTTGTTTTATGTATTTAAAGAAATTTACTCTGGTAAAGGTGAGACAACACTTGGTCAGCACTACTCACACTCATTTGCATTAATGTCATAATAAGAATGAAAAAGAATAGATTTACTTATTGCCTTTTGCTAAAACAAAGTACCAGATAAGTATTATTGTTGCCAATGGAAACACTATTCCGGTGCATAAACGTGCAATAACATCCCTACATTATCTTTAGCACAGACCAATAATTCTGGTCACTATGGTTTTCTTGACAGTTGCTGAATTTCTGCTGATGTGTTTGGCATTTGGTTGTAATTACCTATTCAACTGAATTAAAAGATTGATCACTGCAGTCAACAACTGATACAAAACAACATAAAAGAGATACATTAATACTGGAATTTTATGTAAGCATTGTTCCAGAGGGAAAAGAACATATGCAACAGGAAAATTGAGAAGACATCTGTCACAGTAGTCAAGCCTCTATCAAGCTTGATAATGATTATGAATCCATTACCATTGATATATTGCATAAAGCTGTGGGAATAGGAAGCTTTTCACATTACACAGAGAGTAATCAACATCCAACAGAAGTAGCCCCATCACACACACACCTGCTGCGTGCCTCACATCAGAATACATTATTTGAAAATCTAGACATTATTGGCATGGCAGAAGGAGACAGACAAATAATGAGATTCACTTATGAGCTATTTTATTCCTCTGCTGATGAGGTTTTCTAGCAACAATACAAGCTTTCAGTATCTTTCATATATTCCTCAGAATGTGTCGGCATACGTAATTTAATCAACACATTTCAAACACAGTCGAGTAATATTTCCAAACTGTTTCTTATAAGGAAAGTCCAACTGCTTGTAACAGAAATACATATTTCTTTCCTATATATTTATAGTTATGTATTTTCGTGTGCATTTATAATATTATGAAAAAAAAAAACCCAAACCCAAGAAAAAACTTGGGAATATGTGGGCATGAGTGTATGTCCTAGAAATCTGTGGCTCCAAAAAAATCTTATTTCAAGCTGAGCAGAAAATGCCCTTATTTCAACCATTTTTCCAGAGTTGAATTAAATTCAAATATGTATAACATGAAGAGGAGTCTGTGTTTTGAAGACAAGAAAACTACTCGAAAATGGAAAGAAAATTAATTTCTTCTAAGAAAAACAATGTGCAGCTCAGAAACTGGTTTTTTTTTTTGTTTGTCTGTTTAGTTGTTGTTTTGTTTTTTTCTAAAACCATATAAAACACACATCTCAGATGGCGGATTTATGTACGTGAACTGCAGTCTATGTTTTTCAAACAGTTTTGAAATTTGCCAAAATATGCTCACCAAGCATGACAGTATACATGCACAAATATTCATATGCACATACACAGACAGGATGTTTCAGCATATACATATATATAAACAGAGTATTACACATAAATATATACACATTAATATATTGTATATGTTATGTTTCAGCAAATATTTAGGTACTTTTTTCCTATTAGGTGGTCTGACTTTATAGATCTGCATCATAACAGTTAGGTAACTTAAACCAAATGGTGTGATGTTTTAACATTTTGGTTACAAGAATTTTTAACACTTGAATCAACAAACAACCTTATTACTACCTTTTTATTGCATTTATTTACGTCACTAAGAAAAGGGAGACATGCCAGTTACATAAACTAAAATCAACCCAAAACTTTTACCTTCTTGAATTATGAATGAAGTTTTAAGACGACTATAGAAAATATGCTTTTTACATGTATCTGTTACAGAGAAACATTGTGGTAAAATTGGCCATCAGAGATGAAATCATATGTTGTCAGGGAAAAAAGTCTAAAGAACAATAAACAATTAAAATGGGTTGCTGGTGTGACAGACAAAAGCTAACACAGGCAACAAAAGAAACAATAGCACAACTAGCAACCCAAAAGTAATTTAGATATTTCTCTCAGACATAGCAGCAGTCTGTTCTGAGTGAAAATGAATCATAAACATCACTTCCATTGCAAATCACCATAGTCTAGCCAGGACGAGACAAAGGAAAAGCCATATAATTGTCACTGTTCTATAAAAAGAGACAAATGTTATGTGACACAGAAAAGGAATCCTAATTTGGCCAATATGTGGAAAGTTAGGGTAGCAGTTGGGGTTTTTTTCTTAATTTCTTGTTTCGCAGCATAACCCAAGAAATGTGTATTGGTGCAGGGTCTGCTCTACCAGACATGCTCTGAAAATGACCACTGACCTTTAGTACATGTGGTCTGTGAATCACAAAAGCCCTTAGCTCCCAGGCTGCTCAGTGCTGCCAAGGCTAGGAGACAAGCAGGTCTTTAGGAAACTTAGGCAGGAAAACTCAGAAAAAAGGTTTGTCAGCCTCGTAGGCCTTATGTAAGGTGAGAAGAGTTTGCTTCAAACCAGCGGTTGTTAGGGAAGTCCACTGGTGCTGGCACTGATAAGTGGGACAAGAGTTTTTTGTTACTTCTTTGTTAAATCCCTTTTTGATACAGTAAACAGTCATGTTGGGTATTGGATCTTGTTTACACATCTCTTAAATTCAACCTAAGAACATGACAGTATCAGCTAGGTGTTGTTAAGAAAGATCAGTAAATACAAGCAGGAGTAGAAGCAGGAGTAAAAGTTGAGAAGAATTTAAGATGGTGAGAAAAAGTGAAGAAATAAAAAGCTGAAGGTTTTTTTGTTTTTTCCTTGGCCAGGAAAATTTTGTGCTTATGACAATGAATTCATGGAAATACAATGCTCCCTTAAAGAATGGTGTTATGAATGGTATCAGCTACATATGAAAAAAACCTAAAATGCATTTCTGAAACCTTTGTAACCTATTAGAGAAATGTGTTCTGTAATTTCAGATCTTGGTTTGTAACTTGAGATCTAAGTCTTGGGAAAAAGATTCTTTGGAGGCTCTGATTTCAGCTTCGAAGAAACAATCACGACTGGAAGGCCACACAGCAGAACCAGAGAAGAATGAAAGCTCTGGAGATAAAAGATGACAGTTCTGTGATGGTCTGTATTACTCAACCACAAATTTACAGAAACATGCAGTAACACGAATGCACTGAAGACATTAAGAGAAAGTCTGAGAAGCACAACCAGACTGAGGTTGCAAGAAGAAGAACACGCATGGTGTGGAAATTATCACAGCATGTACCCTGTGGATGGAACTGTTGCATCTGCTAGAAACTAATGCAGATGCCCACAGGCAAGATAGCCTATCCCTCTAAAGAAACAGAGTAAGCATGCATGCATTTTCCATAGTGATGCAGGTTTCTGTAGCACACCCTGCAGCAATGCATAGCTCCACCAACATTTAAGGGAATATTCTTCAGCAGCCATCAGCATTTGTTTGTGGGAATTTCTCAAAAGAGATCGAGTAGAGGGATTGCTGGTTAGAGTAAGAATGGAAGATGTACAATATACAGAACACAGAGGTCTTTTGGAAAGGGTAGATCTAAGGGTAAGCGGGTTGGTGAGAGGCTGGAACATCCTGCTTCAAATCAGCTGTTGTTCATAAGGTCCATCAGCAATTGCACCTACCAACATGGGACACTTCTCTTGCTGTTCCTTGTTCACTTACATCTTATTTTTTCTCTAGTGACCTAAAGAAGTCTTCCCATGTGTTCTGGCACAGGCCCTTCATCATCACCCAAAAAATGTTACCTAGTCCACTCTGCCCCATTCAGCACAATGGTGAGGTCTCCAGGCTGGCAGCCACCAGTGCCCCGCTGGAAGCAGCGTGGCTGTGTGTGAACTGCACAGCTTGAACTACCAAACCCAGCTGAAGGCAGGGGGGCACCTTGGCAGGGCTTCCCATCCCCTGGTGCCTTTTTACAGCACAGCATTGGTCAAGCCAATGTACGAGCTCTCCCAGAGCTAGTTTATAGATCCCTAAAAATCCCTCCAGACTGTGTACACATCCTCACAGAAACACACACTTGTAAGCAAGCCTCCGTGTTTCCGTGGGGAAAGAAGTGTTTGTGAGCCAAACCTTGAAAGCAGCACTGAGTCTCTTAAATCCTGCCTAGTCCTCTGGGGTTCTAGCATAAAGTGCTTTCAAGCTAGCTGTGTGAAAAAAGTAGCAGCAAAAATCCTTGGCTGAATTTTTCTTTTTGTTGTTATTTTAGTGAGATTGAAGTGGATTGAGCTTTACAACTTGCTTCATCCAGAAAATATTTCCTTACATTCATTTCTTTATTTTTTAATAGTAAATACTGCACCTAGATGACTTTTGCATAAAATGTTGAATATAAGAATTTGAAAAAAGTAGTTTTGAAATTCAGTTCACTACAAATCCATATCCCTAAAGAGCAGCATTTGCCTCACTAACAAACACATATTTTAACTTTTCTGTTGAATGAAATTTGATGAAATCTGGGGGGAAAAATCTAGTAGTTAAGCTATGAATGCACCTTTCTGTCCTTGAAAGAACTGCTGTTGAATCAAAATAGATGCTATTCACACATTCATTAATGTAGTGCAAAATTTGCCTATGTAAAATCATCACAGGACAGCCCAGACAAATTATTATTCCTCAGACTCTCTCTTCCTGCTGGCATCCCTGAAAACAAAATGCTTCTCATACAAACATTTATGGAAACTTAATTTGATAAAAACAAAAATGCTGGTTCTTTTCTCCAAGCTAATTTTATTTGGAGGTTCTGCTGCCTTTATTGCTGAGGAATACTGCAAACAGCTTGAATAGTCTTGAAGAAATTAATGTGTCTATTTAACAATAAGGTTCTAATTAGTGTAAGCAACTGGAAGAGAATCTGGACCTTACAAATTTGTCTGTGCAATCTTCATCCATTTTGTTTCATCATGGTATTATTAATGGCTGGAGATTGTTTTGACATTTACATTAATGATACCAATCCACAAACTCAGTCCAAATTATCTGAAGGTAGTGAAATCAGTTCCATTTACTTCCATGGGATTTCGATTTGTTCTAATGTGTTATATGAATATATTAAAAATTAAATGTGCTTTTTCTTTGGAATGGAGAGAAAAGTTAGCATCTTTTGTGTACTTAGTGCACTTTAAGACCACAGATAAGCAAAAGCAGTGTAACTTTGGCCATTACGAACTGAATCTCATATTTGCTGGCACACAATTTTGGCAGGAACATAATTGAGCTTACAGTAAGTTTTACCAGTGCCTCCAAGAAGGCTAGGATTATAAGGACTACACAGGAGCTTTTGGTCATAGTCTTTATAGCCATCTCCTTTCATCTGATAAAAGTACCATAAAACAGATTTAGAGCTTTATTTTCTTTATCTTCTTTCCAGTTCAGGCATACAGTAATTAAGAAGTATTTTTCTTGAGAGGTTCAATTATTGCTATGAGTTATCTGTAATAATTGGTTTTTCTAATTAAAGTAGCATTTAACAAAAAAAAAAAAAAAAAAAAAAAGAGAGAGAGAGAAAAAAGCCTCAACCAAAAACCACAAAGGAGCCCTACAGATAACATTATGAAGTATGGCCAGACACTGATGTTTGCCTTCTCGTAAAGGGGAATGTAAATGCATGCATTCACTGAGTTTGATAATTATATTCATGACATAATTATCAAGAGAACATGCTGAATCTCATTGCTGAATGCTTCTGTAACTTTTAATGATGATTCCCTTACTAAAGAAGCAATGTCTTAGAAGCACGTAAATATCAGATGCAACTTGTCCATCGAGTCTTTGAAATAATTCAAAAGGTCAAGATTTTATGCAGACTGCTTTCTTACAAAACAGTTAAGTAAAATATAGAAGCAGTAGATACCCATTTTCAGTGTTTGTTTCATCAGGCCATGCAATGTGAGATGGTTTTTTTAGAAAGCAAATTAGTGTGTGGTCTGCTATTTGAAAACTAAGTAAAATAATACCTTGCAGAAAAGCACAACAGGTTTCAATTTAAAAGAAGAAAGAGCTTTTCTATGGACTTTTGGACCCTCTTATTAAGCTTAATAGAAAATTATAATCTTTAGAATTCTAAAGATGAACATAAAACACTGTAGCATGGACATTAATGCCCTCAAACTTTAACCAAAGATTTAATTTCTACAAAACATTATTGATTTCATCCTTTTTAAAAACATGCTAAGATTCTTAGGTTGCATGCAAATTACTGCTGACTATATTTATATGGTTAGTCAAAAATATTACAGGCAAAAAGCAAGACTGGGACCACCTGTGTTAACAAGTTCACTTCTGTTCGAAGGCAGGCAGGTCTATAAGACAATATATGCTGATGTCTCTGTCAATTCAAGGGCAATCTAATGGAGTCTATAGATAAATTTTGTTTTAAGCAGCAATACTGATATGAATGGTTTGAAACACAGCACGAAGCAGTCTTCGTATTTCCTACTCCAGTTGAATAAATATTCTTGAGGGACTACCAGCGTCTTTGATGTTATTGCCCTGAATTCAGAGACTGGCACTGTGCGATTCACACTTTGCTGAAGATGCAGAAATTCTGCTTTCTGAAAATCTGCTCAGTGACTTACACACAGCTGGTTGGCAATTTTCTCCTGCTTTTCTCTCCCACAACAACTGTGGACTCATCAAAAGGACACGTTTTTCCCTGTAAAAATGTGTAGATTTCATTACTCCTGTTGCCTTGCACAATTCTTTGCCTTTTCTATCATTGGGGTCCCAAGAACCTGAGCTTGATGATAGAAGGGCTGGGCAGACACCACAAAGTGCCTCTGACAGCTGTGACCAGGTCTCAGGTAGCAGGCACAGAGGCAGCTGACTCTGTTTCTTTGGTTTCTTATACTCACAGGGTTAAACTCATTGGCCATGGGTTTCCCTATGGGCTTGGAAAATACATTGCAGTGCTGGTTTGGAGCCGTGCAGACCCTGTGAGCTATCCCTTATCTAGCCTAGTATTATTTCTTTTATAATAACCATAACCTATGAAAACAGGATAAACCCTCCCTGTGACTTGTTGGTCCTCCCTTGAGCCTCACTGAACTAAGTAATGTTTTCCCTGGCACAGTACATGTTGTATCTGGGGGAAAAAAATAGTAACCATAAACAGATGCCTAGGGAAGACTAAGAATAGAGCAACCCTGTATGATATTTCTCCTTAACAGTTTTCCCATCTCCAGTCACTTTCAGTTAAGGAGATTTCCTGAGCCTACTATGACTCGTATGTTTGGTAAGTCAGAAAATCTCTCTCTTCCAAGACCAGTCTCCCCTTGAACTGTGTTGACATTTTTGCACCCTTTGACGAGGAAGTCAACAGAATGACTCTCTGCTGTCTGAAAAGCCATATCCTTTTGTATGTTTTGAACCAGGTTTCTGCTAGATCCATTTGACCATCAGTGGTTCTTGATTGAGGGGGATGAGGAACAGTCGACCTCCCTCCAGCCTCTCAGTACTACACATGCTTTGGTTGATTCCATCACTTCTTCTCTAAACCATCTGTGAAGGTCCTTAGCTGTTCCCTCTGTGGAAGCAGCCCTAGATCTTCCTTGCAAGTGCTTCTCTGTTTCGCCCTTGAATAGTGCCATGTCCTTCTAGCACTGCTCAGTAAGCAGTCCCTTTTAGATGTCCCTTTTTGTTACTTTTAAACACACTCCCTCATCTTGACACATATGTCATGGAAGCTGAGCATAGCTGTGGTGCATCTGTAGAGAACCCCATTGGGATAGTGACCTATGAAACGCGTGCCCACTGTTAGAGAACAGCACTTCTACAACCAGATTTTTGAACCTGATCCTGGACATATCTTGGCATCAAATTAAGGATGCTACTTTCTCTTGAGCACTCAACCAGCAGTCACAGATTGCACCTCAACATTTCAACCCTACTTCATGCTCCCCTGTGACATTTGCCCATTTAGGATGGAGGTAATTGAAGTAATCCAATAAAGCTGTTTTCTGCCCTTACTGCCTCTTTGACCTGATCTGTCTCCACACATTACAGTCAGTGCTGCTGTCCTGATTGGACTGTCAATGATATAGACCCAGCACTATATTCTCCTTGCTGAGGCCCTGGATTTCAATCCATACAGATTTGGTGTTCCACACAGATGAACCCACACAGACTCCATTGAAGCAGCTAGGGCATTAATTTGATTTGACTTTAAGCTCTCCTTAGCGTATAGTACTAAGCTACCGCTGGCACAGTTTCTTCCAACATTCATAATGGATTGTCCTGTTGATTGTCTTCCCCCCACCAAGTTTTCTGTGACCAGTGCTTTTGCTGGAAACTGTACATCCTTTTTCCTTCATTTCTGCTACCATTTGTGCAGAGGTGGATGTACTGCTGTTTTGGGTTCCTTCTTGGTGTTGTATTTAAATGACAGTATTTCATGAGTTTCTGAGTCACCAGGGGCATGAGTTCCTCTGTTTGGGACAGAACTAGGCTAAAAGCCAATATATTTGGGCAATCAGTATATTCTGATGTGAGTACATGCCCTGCCAAGACCTGAACCTGAGCCTACCCGACCGTATCGATAGCTGATCCAGGCTTCCTGCCACAAATCTCAGAGTTTGTGACGCCTGGTAACCCTGGCAGTGAGCAATGCATCCAATTCAATTTAAAATGACTGACTGCACAATCACAATTAAGATATGCAATTTAGCATAATATAAGGCAAACTAGCATAAAATAACTGATTTGAATTTGTAATGGGATCATAGAAGGAATTAATTCCTCCTAAAACAAAAGTATGCCTAAAGAACAACTAAGCAAAAAAATTTAAAGGGAAAGAAGTAAAAAGCCTACCAGGGAAATCTTGGGTGACAGAAAAATGTTAGCGGAGGTAACAAAGTAAGAATAGTTCAACATGTAGGATGTATTAGTGCCCAGGGATTTTTTTTCTTCCCTGTAGCAACAGTCCTGCACTGCCAATATTTGACAATCTCCTACCAGAGGACTTCTTCACTTTCTGCCATAAATCCTATGTATCAGGTGCATACCCTTCAAATAGAGGAACAGGGAAAGCATGGGAGCCTATTTATTTCTTTTCTCATATACACAAGCAGATTTTTTGTCAGAGATACCATACCACTCACAAAGGTATTTCCAGGCACACAGGGCAAATGATGCCCTTAACAAACCTCAGCAAACACCAAACAGGTTGCACATACCATAGCATAGACCAGGGGTCCTCAAACTATGGCCTGCGGGCCAGATATGGCCCCCCAGGCTCCTCAATCCGGCCCCCAGTATTTACAGAACCCCCTCACCACCACCACCCCCCCACCCCCCCCCCCCCCGCCAGGGATTGGGGGGGAAACCAAGCAGCTACAGATGACTGCCTGCCACTGCATCCGCGCGCCGGCCCCTTGTTTAAAAAGTTTGAGGACCCCTGGCATAGACCCTTGGAAAAGGATCCCAACTAGAAAGATTATTATGTGAGGAAATACAAAGATATTGGGTGCAATAGGCTGCAGACAAATTATTAGTTGTTTAAGAAAATATTGGTCTGTCTAGGATTTAATTATCAAACTAGTTAAAGTAAATGCCTACATGTACACCTGCAAACATGAAATGAACTACCTTGGAGAAGAGTATTTTCCTTTCTGCTTGGCATTCAAACTTCCCAATAGTGCAGCTCTGTGTAGTTCCTAAACTGGCTGATCAGGATCAACAGGTAAAATCCTAAAGTTCATAATCAGTTTGTAATGAATCAGATCTCACTACAACTCAGAGGGCCTTCTGCCTTAATAGGCACTTCTGCATTTTGCTTACAGGGAAGATTTTACTTCTTACAGATGCTAAGAACATTTTTTTCTTTTGTGGCAGAAAAGACAAGACCTCTCAGTTCTGACCTCCAGTTCCAAAAGTGTCCTCCTTCCCAACCCATTGTTTTATGGCTGGTTTCTAACCATTGTTGTTCTAGGATGATAACAGTTGCAAATGGGATTTCCAGGATTGGTTTCCAGGGTTTGCTTAGCTCTGTTCCCACTGCGGTTAGTATGACTTTTATTGCTGATTTCAGCAGAACGAAGTCAAGACAACAACAATCTTTTGAAAATTTTGGATTTTTGAAAATCCAAGTTTACAATAGGAGGGACTTCTGCCAGGCTTCCTAGATACTGTAGGTCATTCTTTAGAAGTAAAATCAGCAACTGTTTTTCATAACTTTCTTTCATAAAAGCTTAATTTCCAAGGCAAATAAAGTCATCTTTATGCCAAAGAAGCATTAATTTCCATGCAGGAGAAAGCTTCATCTCATTGGCAAAAGGAAAGGAACAAGGCTGAGGTTTCTTTTGGGATAAAACACTTTGCATAAAGCACTGTGGGACTGCAGGCAGGCAGACCCACACAGATTCACTGCCATACATCAAGGCCTGTATAGCAGAAACTTCATTGACTAGGAGTCACAGCATGAATGGTGAACCAACATAATGCCAACTCCAGCCTAGCAGCAGTACTGAATGAGACCTGAGGAAGGGTTGTTGTACTGCAACACGGAGAACAGTGGAAAGGCAAGTTTTGCAAAAAGACATGGCAGAGGAAATTAAACTGTGTCCTCAGCCCATAGAGCAGGAATGGTGGAAATGCAGGATATGCTCTTCCTGAGATTGATTGGGTTTGTTTTGGCCAAGGATGGGTCATTTGACATGCTTTGAATATCATACTGGGCTCGTTTGCTACAAATAATGTTTCAGCTGATGAGTGCTTATATTGGTAGGGCTAACAGGGCTAATGGTGATGTGGCTGTTGGTTACTTAAAGCCACTGAACCCATTCACACTGAAGGTAGTGTAGCCTGCCAAAACTGTAGACCCTTTGTTACTGGGGATGAAAATACTTTAGAGGTACATGATCATGCCACATGTCAGGTGGGTGGAATAGAGAACTTTGATGACTCTTCCAGCCCTGTTTGATTTTTTTTCTTCATTGAAAATTTCTGCTTTATGCCCACTTCAGTGTCCAGCATTGCCTTTTGGCAGGACAGCAGTCATGTATTATCACCACTCAGTGTAATCTTAGATAGAAAAAGGGGTAACTTCATGACGACAGGTTGTTGCAGGGTTTCCTTTTTTAGATTTAAAGAAAAAAGAAAAACAGAGATTGCATTCCTGCAGGTTAGCTAACCAAAACAGGAAGTCAAAGTAAAACAAGGCAGAGGATGACACAGGGGTGAAGCAGTGGCAATGTGTTGATGTTAAACTCTCCTCTGACTGTTGTTCAGCTAACTGGATGGGAAATGTCACATTTTGTCCACATTCTGCTGAATTTGTGGGGGTTTGTACAATAGCCTTTCATCTGTTTAAGATTAAGGCAATATATTAAATTCATTTTTCACAGAAAGAAAGAAGCTACTGTTACATGAAGTAGCCTGCCTTATCTGGAAAAGCCTGAATTTTGAGTTTTCCCTAAGCCTTAGCATATCAGATAGTGGCAGGCAGTGAGTGGCCTAATATGTTATTCTCTGTTCCCCCCTGGGAACTAAAAACTTTAATTATTTCCTAATGTTTTGACTGATACAGGAATAACAGCCTAATTTCACTAGAATATATATGTTAGACGTCAGATGTTACATGAGAGCATAGGACCAGCACATGCATTATGAAACCACTGGAGCAGACAAGAACTTTAACCTGAACTTTACCAGCACGTTTAAAGCAAAATGTGTCCATGGCAAGAAGAAATGCAAACAAACAAAAACCCTCAACTTCTTCTGCACCTAGGCACAGCACAGAAAAACCTTGACCCATGATATCATGAAGATGGGGACAGTTCAGGTGATTCACAGATTTATTGCCTTCAAGGTAACCTCAGCAACAGATTTCCCCTCTAAGCAGCAGTGTTACACTCAAAGCAAACACATTGCTGTCTGAGGAAGAAGATTTCTCAGTCTGAGCAAGCTGAAGTTATTAGTGTGGCAGCTGCAGAGAGCAAGTTGCTCCGCCTGAGAGACAGGACAGTTAGATATACCACGTATGTAAACAGATAACTTCTCTTTCCAATCCCAACTGCAGGTGGGATTTAGGGAAATGTGGTATCTCACACTTCCAATATTCCAATATGCCTTCAAACCATCATTAGTGTGTCCTCTTCCCCTTCTTTTACACTGATAATACATGGAGGCTTTAGCTTTCAGGAGATTTCTGATCCAAATCCCTAGCAAATTTAAGCTGCTTTTGTGCAAATTTAAACATGGAAGCTCAGTAGGTTAGATGGACCACCACATAAGTTTTTTTTCTTGTCATTCAAGTAAAGCCTTGTTGAGGTAACAATGTACTTCCACGTCTAGTAATAGATACTCTTGGAGACCTTTGTCTTTGAACCTGTGTATTACATTTTTTAGACCATTTTTGCACAAATACTGTTATACAACTTGTACCATGAAGTGACACTCATTAAACAGAGGGAAATATTTACTTTTTCACAGTGCTGAAGATAAAAGGAGAAAAGCAACAGAAGGGGTGTGCTGCACATACTGTCACCCTGTTCTATGCAGTTGCCAGGAATTATTTCACTGACTTCACTCAGGCCACGATTTCATCTCAAGTTCATCTCTGACAATAAGAGAGGCTAAACAAAATAAAGGCGAATCTGTTACAAGCCTCCTGAGAATGGAGGAGGACTCAAAGTACATCTGAGAGTTTTGCAGCCTCTCACCTCTGGAACTGCATTGCCTAAAAGAGTATGGAATTTTAACTTTCTGTATCTTATTAAGAGCAAAAAACCTCTGTGCTATTTCTTTTCTTCTTTACAGTTACTGTTTCTGAGTTTTGACTTTCCTTCCTTCTCCCATCTCCCACAATCTTTGCACAAACCTGGCAATGGGGAAATCAGAAGGCAATAGTTATTCTATTTGTATATACTGAGCTTACGGTATTTAACTGACTTTTCAACTGTTCGTTATCTTATTTCATGGCTTATATGGAAGCTGAATTGTACTTCACTAGTTCTGCAGTATGAGGTGCTCTAAACCAGGACTACTCACAGAGGCTAAAATTAAACTAAATCTCTTTATTTTCAGATTTAGCAGCATTACAACTTTTAAGAATCCTTTGTTGTAAAAGAAGTAGGTGAGGCATAATGAAATGAAATTAATAGAAAATAGCCCTGAAAGGTGAATCCATCCACAATATGCATCATCAGGTCGCTCTGGAATTGGTGATATGAGCTAGAAGGAGGAGCCACTAGCTATATGACATGCAATTTAAATTGATGGCCTTTGAGAAGCAGAAATTAATTTAAGGAGAGCAGACACATAAAGCCTCAGTCACTTGGAAGGCAGTTTTAGTCCCTGTTGACATTAAACAACATCACCAGTACTGAGTCCAAGCTATGTTTACTGTTGTTTCATTACTTGCCAAAATTCACATTCTAGTATCTTGGCACCCCAGAACTTGGAATCTGTTAATGCAATTGGAAGAGAAAAATAAATGAAATGAAAGAAAAAAAACCCTCAACCCTCTAAATAGCTGGTTTAAGTTAATAATAGAATTACAAGTATCTAAGAAACTAAACCTTTTGTGAGAGAATGTATCACCAACTTTGCTAGACATTTCTTGTGAAAGGTAATAGATAGCTGCAGCATTCTTTTTCAGCATGCTTCCATAACAACTTTCTTTACAGAAATGAAATCAATGTTTACTGAGCACTTGTGTTTTTTAAGAAATAGAGACTTGGGAAGGTTTTCATAAATGCTCATTATGTATAACGTGTAAGTATTAAGGATCGGTTTCTGAAATACTTTCGCAAATCTTTAAGAAAATGTTGAGGAACAGTCCTTTACTCTTCTTTCCACACTTCTCTTATTGCTGGCATGAACAGAAAATGATGCTTTAACAGCAGCTGAAGAACTGTGGGGGTTTTTTTAATAACTTCACTAAAGATATTTGTGTGTTTGAGGGATAGAAGAAGAAGGTGAAACTTTTAAATCTTGCTTCATATTCCAGCTTCCATTTGAGATTAGACAGCAGCAGAGCCAGACAAATCTTGAGTAACTGTTTGGGGTTGCAGGGCCTCAGCACTATGACAAAACTTGCCACCCTCACTTATCTCCATATAAAACACAAAATATAAATATGATAATATAAAGTTTTAGAATATAAACCACCAATTTGATGGTCAGGGTGAAGGGGAAGAAATACATAGTAATACTGGGAATAATAAAAGATTAAAAATCAGAGCATCTACAGATTTTACATGCAGTTGGCCAAGGAAAGGTAACGTACACCACTGGCTAAAGAACACAGGCACTTGTGAAGTCTGTTTTCTCCTCAAATTATATAATCATTAAACAGAATATGCTGAGAGTATTTTGAACCAAACAAGGAAAAGTGAGCAGAGTTTTCATAAGATCCTAGATTTCAGGGTGGTGGTAAATCACATGAATATATTTCCCAGAATGATGTATTTATAGCAGTAGATGAAAACTACAACAATCCTGCTTCTTTTAAAGTTATTTTAGGAGCTAACACAGTTTACAGCAGTGGAGGGAACAGGGAGACACTTTTGCAGAGGGAAGAAAATGCCTGAGTACACAAACCATAAATTCAGATGACAGTACTTATCCTGTTCATTATGTCCTGTTCACTTATGTATAAAAACATGTGCCAGTTGCCTAAGACCATGAGTATAGTTACACGCAAGATAAATCGCCTCTCATGAAAACTAGCAACATAAAGATTCCCTTCCTACCACCACCTCTCTTTCAAGTACTGCTGCAATCTCAAGAACTTGAGGCAAAGCCTCCACTCAGATGTACAGCTTGTTTTATTGTGGAACCGCTTGAAGTCATTAACTGTGGAAGCGGTTATTGAGCAGCTCTTTTTTTTTTTTTTTTTTTTTTTTCAAAAGTCTTCCTTGTTAGATACCTGTCTATAATTGATCAAAGACTTTGTACAAGTTAAAAAGCTTTATACATGTTGTCTTCTAATCTGCTAAATCAAAGAGTTAGCCTAATATAAATAGGATTAAACATAGCAAATAGTGATAGTTCTTCCTCACAACTCAAACTTTTAACTGAATGCTATTCTGGTGATATTTGGAATTGCAATAGGACATGTATACTCCTGTAACTATAAAGTAAATGCATCAGTTCTTCAAGAGGACTAGTTCTTTTCTTTCTGACATTG
The DNA here is from genome assembly GCF_023634155.1 of Falco peregrinus. Classification (NCBI taxonomy): domain Eukaryota; kingdom Metazoa; phylum Chordata; class Aves; order Falconiformes; family Falconidae; genus Falco; species Falco peregrinus. The sequence goes on from NC_073726.1 coordinate 49,714,794, forward strand.
ACACATAAGATCCTGGCTGATTTGAGTCAATAAAGCTTTGGCTAATTATTTCATCAGAGCCAGACATAAAGTCTTCTCTCACGTCCTTTAATCAAAGAAATGTGATCTGCTGGAAGAGATCAAAGTCTGTATGAGCAGTATTCACTGATGCCAATTCTTCTGATTTGTTGCTGTAATTGGAAACTCATTAAAATGCAATGGTTTTAAAATGCATTTTACTGGCAATTGCTTTACTTCTCCATCTAGTACAGCTTTTCCTTATGACTATGTGTGTATACAGTTGATATAAACCTAATTAAGGGATGCAGCTGTACAACAAGATACATCTGATGAATAGTAGCTATTTAAAGCTACATGGTATGACCAGTTGAGGACAGGCTTGATGAAAAAATTGAGCTAGATGACTATCTTAAAGACATGAGAACTTTGAATCCACATTTTATTTTTGTGGAGAGCTATGATCTATTAACTGGTTGACTGGCATTAAAATTAAATCCAGAACAGAATCTACTTTAATTCCTCTGATTGTTCTAATTTTACTCTCATTAGATAAAAAGTATAAATTATCCCATTGATGTGCTAGTTAGAAAAACTTCCTTTTGTTATTTTGACACTAGGACGCTAAATTCAGCTATTGTAAACTGAAGGTGTTTACAGAATTCAGTGGTTGTCTGCTATAGCTGATGTTTTGATCCAGCAAGTTCATAGAAAATACTGTGATCTACTTTTGTTACTAATCTACTGAGTTCCTTTAGCGTTCACCTAAAGCATGAGGTACTTCAGAGTAACCTCCTCAGACGTTCACAGAAACGCAGCCCAGAATAATTCGGCCTCTGAAAATACTAATTTAGACAGGTTTTTGAAAATGAACTGTTTGAATGGTTTGCATATGAGGCCTTACTACTGTCTGCTGACTCAGCTATGTCATTGACTCACTCAGCAAAATACCAGGTATCTGTCACTCAGCAAAATACCAGGTATCTGTTTCAATGGGTAAGGCCACATTGCACAGAAAAGCATAGCAGGTTGCATTACCTGTGCAACCAAGAAAATCATGCAGCATTTCTTTGGCTGTTAAATAAAGCTTAGAAGTGTAAATGCTTGTCTCCCAGCACTAACTATAACCTCCCAAGAGAAAGAGGCAAAGAGAATTTTCCTGCTTGTGTGAAAGGCATAAGCATCAGAAAATAATATGGCTACATAGCACAATATTTTGCAGTACAAAATCAAGGAAATTTAAACAGTTTGCAACTGTAACAGGGACTTTCTTGTTGGTTTCCTAGGAAACTAAGTGGCCTAGACTCCTTATGTGCCTAGAAGCAACTGGGACATCAGGTCAAAAGTTTAATTAACTTTTAATGTGAATTACTCAGCAGTAAAAACCAGTTAGCCTGCTCAGGAAAGAAGATGCTTCTTGAGTCAATCAGAAAAGCACTTAGTTAGGTAGGAAAACCTCCACAATTAAAAGCAAAACAAGCAAAAGGGAAATGCCAAGATATAAATGTGCCTTCTTTATACTTTAAGGAGCTAAGCATAATAAATATTTCAACCCTTTAACTCTTTCTTGCAGATGACCATGACTTTGATGCCTGTTTCTTAACATCAAAAGAAATGACCTAAGAACATGAGGAGGAGGCAGCTCCACATGTTCATATGATACGTGCCATGATCATGAAGTTGAAGAAAACGAGTCTCAGATACGTTATTAAAATTCATCTTCATGCTGTCAGATGAAAAAAAGTGTGTAACAGACTGAACAGTAACTTCTTTAAAAAAAAGATTATCTTGAAAATTCTCAGAGGATCTAATCCTCACAAAGTATAAGGAAAGGGGCAATGAGACCTGCCCAACAGACATCTCTCCTTGTAGTTTGGAAGCTGGCTTCTGCTGCTCCTGTTCAGCAAATACATTTTGACTGTCACAAGCTACCCTTGAGTGGCAGTTCCCCCACACAGGCTGCCTTACCTAAACTTCTACAGTCAGCAGCTTTTATCATTGCTTGCTTTGTGTGGTCCAACAAAGTTTGCACAGGCAACAGGGCAGAACCTGTGAGCCAGATTCTGTTACCATTTCACTGCTGAACTAGGGTTGAAAGCCAATGGATCTACCCTAAATTTACACACATAAACAAAGTGAGATTTTGGCATCACCCTTTAACTTTCTTGTTTATAAGGGATCCTTGTGACACTAATGACTGACAGTTTGCGTTAATAGCAGATCAGCTTAACAGATAGTGTAAAACCACATAATTACACATGAGTGGGATGCAGATGTACCAGTTCTTTGCAGATCACATTCCAGCACGTTATACTTTTCCTGTCAAAGTCTTGTCTAAGTGGTCACAATTTTAAGGGGACTTCTGTGCACATACAATGTAAAACATTTGTGGGTGCCTATGGAAAAGTTTAATGTTTTGCTTGCTTTTAAAGAAATAGGTAGGAAAATGTAGGGAAACATCCAAATGATAGGAATAAAGGTCTTTCTTACTGACTGAACTTCTCAGTGATGCCATAATATCTAATTTTGAGGGTATCGTCTCTTGGCAAAGAAATACCTGTGATATCACTCTTTCTGTACTATGACTTCATTGGCAGACTGGAAGAGAACAGCAGATGGTTTGAAGAAAAAGAGACTTCTTTAATTAATGAATATTTTTAACAACTAGCACCCCCAAAAGTCACAGATAACATTTCTGATAAATGAATGTGTTGAAATATTATTAGGTCTATCTTTAGAAGCATTCTCCCACATAGACCTTCTATTTTAAGTCAAATTCATTATTTTGGAAGAAAGATTTAGATTAATTTCATGTCTGAGAACACAAGGATTATTAGAACAGATCAAATGTAATATACAGTCTCAGCATTTCCAGTTCCTGACCTACATATGGCTATTATGCCAGTTATTGGTTTTCCCCAGATTTCTATTCTGCTGGTAGCTCACGATTCACTGAGGATTAATATTTTACCAGAGAATTCATTTCTACTTGAGACTGAATATTGAATTCAATTCCAAGTTGTGAATTTTAGACTTGGCAATAATGTGTGACAAGAAGATTCTTTATTTTGATAGGGAAATCATTCCTTTATGATTAGTTTTCTACATTTTCATTGCTATTAGAATCCGACTTCTGTATTTCAAATTCTAAGCACATGATTTTCAGGAAGCATTTGAAAATACTGAGGTGAGTATGGTATGTATATATGTCTAAGGCATATACTGCTTTATAATGTATGTGCAAAATGTGTTTATCTTGGTTGCAGACATTATGACCTTATCCAGTTTAAATTCAGTATATATCTTCCTTTCAGCAATAAGGCCTCAAGATTTTTTCTCAAAGTTAACCTCTTAACACCCCAATATGGACACCTCATATTTCTTATGACCACCTGAGGGAACTTCACTCCAGCATGTGCAGGGAGTAGGCAGATAGAGATGAGAAAAGCTCTGCTCACCTGCACATTTTGGACCAGCACTGAGACCAAAGCAATCTGACAGCATCAGTTTTAAGCCACCAAACACAGACACAAAGGCAGAGTAACAAAGGAATCGCATCTGCTAGAGACCAGTGAAGTGCCTCTGGGGAGAGCAAGATTTCTGATAACCATCAAAACATATATTTTTTCTGTAAGACAGATCACAAACTTTTCTTATGCTATTGTAAAATCCTATTGGGAGCAATAAATTATTACCATGAGGTAGAATACATAAGGACAGTTATGGGCACGGTTACAGAAGTGTTAACACAGTTACAGAATCCTGTCGAGCTACCTCTCTAATAACTGCAGAGTTAGTGTTCATTTAGATTGAACCATAAAACAACTACTTTGCTTTTATTATCTCATTGTAAAATACAAACCACTAAAAAAGTGCAAATCTATCTTCCGAAGCAGTGAAGACAAAGATAACTCTTTGGTCAGTTCTCCTTGCAAATGGAAAGTGAGCGAGGGGCAAGCTGCAAAATGAGTCACAGTGAGCAAAGGAAATAAAAGGGAAAACTAAAGTTTCACAAATGCAAAAACTATAAGAGGAAACGTAGGCCCACCTCTGAAGGAGGAAGGAGGGTGAACAACTTATGATCCAGGGAAAGGTGAGGTATTTAGTGCTACTTTTTTCATACTGAAGTGTTTATGTAAACTGTTGTAATAAGGCTTAGCTGTGATCATCAGTATAAACAAGGCAATAAGAAAAATAGAGGGTAGTATTATTTGAACAGAATCTTTTGTCAGAGCATATGACCAACAGTAATGACTTTTATATGAACTAGTAAAATAATAAACATCGGGGAGTTCATAGAAGAGGAATCTGTGTTGGCCAGAGAGTCAAACTATGAACCGTATGCAGCTTTAAATACAAATACTTTGTAGAATGTTGCATGTTATTCTAAATCACCCAAAAGAATAGTTTTTATCATATGGGCCAGAATTCTGAAAGAAATAACATTTAGGGTAGTTAGATCTTTCTGACTAAAGATTCTGTTGAAATTCATTTCAGAAAATCACCAAATGAGCATTTCAACAACTAGACATTATCTTTGAGACCTCACATAGATGATATTCAATGGCGTTGGGAAAAAAAGTAAGAAAAACAAGTGTACGTATCTTATAAGACACAGGGCTAGAGGGAAAGAAGCCAATAATTTTAAATATCTCGGGGCAGGGGGGGGGGCGGGGGATAAAATAAGTTCTCATTTTATAGGATGCAGAACAGACAAGATGATTTGAAACATCTACTGTAGGTTTTTTTTTTTCAAGAAAGTAGACACAAAATTTTTCCTGTTTCTGCTTTTTCAGGTCAATGTTCCTTCAAGAATGTTCAGCATGCTTATGCCTTCTCTCCCTTCCACTCACCTGCCAAAATGAAGTTCATATTGCCTGACTTCTTATAGACCCTTTTGGCTACAATCTTCCCTTTATTTTACTGTCATTAACTGAAGTCTGTGGTTCTGCTAAAGAAATACTTTGCAGTACCAACATCATGGTGTTCTAACTGTTCAGTCAATTCCAATTTTCTTTGCAAATAGCACTGTTGATTCAGCTTACGTTATTGAGATTAAGATATTTGTTGTTTTATTATATTTTTATGCAATATATTGTTTTCCTTTAAACAATATGTGGCTTAAAGTAGTCAATACAAAATTTCTGCAGGAATAAGAGCAAAATTACTCATGTTTGTAATCACTGATAAGATAAAAGGTTGCTACAAGAGGAGCATGCCAACGTTTTTATACCTTACATCATCAATATAAAAGCAGATTTCTAACTGTTTGGGTACTTATCTTTTTAAAAGCTTAGATTTCCTGAGAACTGAATCTTGACTGAGCATGCTTCCGTTGGTTAGCTGGTTTGCTTTCTACAACAATATTGCTTTAGTACTTGTGACAATATTAAAATACTACTGGAAATAGATAATATGGTTTGTGTTCACTAACAAGAGGCACAGAAATTATGTGATGTACTTGATGGTATTCAGAGGTTGCATCATAAAAGGAAACTTGTGCAAATGTATCTTTCAGTTTTAATCCACAATGGCAGTATCGACATGATAAATTATCACCACCTTTAACCTCTCATCTGTGTTCTGCACACTAATCCATTTCTGCCATGAATGTATTCAAAAGTCTGGAGCAGTTTCAAATGGAAGTCATTCTAATATTGTTGGGGATGCTAGTCAAGCAATAATTCTGAAGATAAAGCAAATTTAAAAATCAATCTGTAAGATTTTTTTGTTTATTCTTCTGGGATTTTTTTTCCTGATTCAATAGCTTCTCGCCACATTGTTGGTCAGCAGACATACACTGTATTTAATTGGAATTTCTGCAATATTCCTGTTTTTCACACTGCAAAATCAAGATACTATCTAGAAAGAAGTAATTCTGAAACACCCACCTTTCTGTATGTATGCCATTGGTAACAGTCACAGATGTATCATTTTTTTCAGGAAAGCATAATGCAGCATTCAGGTCAAGAAGATTATCTGTACATAATTCATATTTTCCTTCCAATTACTGAAACAAAGGAAAGCTGTTTTGCTAGCACATACAGTATGAAAGGTGGAATACCTGTGATACAATTGCAATAATGTCTATTAAGCCTACGCAGGTTTTACTCATGTTGATGTAAAAGCTTATTTGCATATGCACATACAGGAAAATTAGTGTTGAAATGCACGGTTGCAAGACAAAAACCCCTGGTGCTCTGCATATGCAGGTTGGGTTCAAATGCCTGCACACTTTTGTCCAATGCTTTTGGAAATCTCCCTCTTTTCAACTTACTTTGTGCCTTCATTGTCATTTCACTGCTTGGATGACTGATGTGAATGAAGAGGAATACAAATGGCATGTGTTGCTGAGAAGTAAACCGGATTTTTATTGCCAGATTTTCTCTCCAGTTACATTACTAGCTTCCAGTGCCGTGAACAGAATGGCTATATATGCATGGGTGTTGGTGAACTGTGACCTTTAAAACCAAAGCAGTTCTGAGTAATACAGGAAAAAAGGTACTGCTTTATTCTTCATTTCCATTTTGAACTTCAGTTCTTTTGAAGAACTTCTATATTATTCTGGATGCTCTGAACTACTAACATGGTCAAGTTACTAATACCTTTTACCACTCTCTTTCCTTGAGTAAACTGTCTTACAAAAATGTATTACTGCCTTGAAACTGTCCTGTGTTCTTCCCTTGTGCCATCTTTGGAAATGCCTACAGACATGAACAAATGATGGGCCTAGAAGATGTCATAGACCAGTCTGCATCGTTCGGTGTGGTTATTTCATTGTTATCTTTTTGTGGTACACACCTGCATGCTCTTACTTGAGAATAGCAAAGCAAAGAGTCCATACTTACAGACTTATGTTTTCTAAAGGTTACATTTCTGTGGATTTCAAAATTATTCTAAAGGCTATACATTAATACTGGATTATGAGAATTCTTTAATCCCTAGATCACACAGCGAGCTCACCACAGTATTTCTAGAACCCCAGTTCACAACTCTCTCTTAGAAAAAAGACAAGAACTTGATATATCCACTTAGTTACCAGTAAAATCACTGTAGAACAATAGAAGCATCTATAAATTAACAATATGAAAGCCTCTGGCAAGCAAATCTTCACATGGCATAAACCCCTGCCTTTTAACTGTTCCAAGGAAGGTCCTGTTGATTTTAGTGAAACATCTTGCATGTGACTTAACACTAGTGGTTGTGGCTCACAGGTTAATGCTTTATTCAGGATTCTTAAAGGAAGCAAATCTAAGTCTGCAATTACATATATGGATGGGAAGCTGAATCAATTGAAGGCTAAAGGCAAACACCCTCACATATATGAGGAAGAGAAGGAGATTGGGACTCAGCTGTTTAGATCATGGTCTCCTTAGAGATTCATGCTTCAACCCACCCCCCCCCACCCCCCCCCACCCCCCGCATCACAGTTAGCTGCCACTTCCAAAACTGAAAGCACATAGTTTTGATCCACAAAATGTACATGCTGATAATTAAAAAATAAGCATGCAAATAATTCAATTGGCTTTGATATATTGCTATATATTATGCTTATTCCTCAGGTTTTTGTTTGTTTGTTTTAGAAGAACTGGGACACAAGTAATTGAAATCATCCCATGGGTCACTCTCTCGGGCACACAATGACTCATCTGCCGAGCTAGTAACAGAACTGTCTCTGCTGGATCTGTATTGCTTTCCCTTTGTTTCTGGCATCACGCTCACTGCTAGCTCAGCATGATCTGCAAACTTAACATCACCATCTGCTACCACTCAAGTGGTACAACTCTTTCCCAGCATTCCTGATGTTTCATGTGCCAAAAGCAGAGATTTTAGAATTTGTCAAGTGTTTTGAAGTTGGAAAGCGCTAAACTACATCAATTTTATGTCCAGTCTGCCCCACCACTTGCATAACCCGAGTTAGATTTTTGAGATCTCTGAATCTGATTCTATAGAAACCTAAAAAGAAAAGGAAGAAAAATCAGGATGCAAAGGTCATTCTGGGGTTGTATTTTTATGGTGGTTGTCATAGGATACACACCCCATGTATTCCTACTAACTGCAGCCTAAGAGAAAGATTGAGACAAAACACAGTTGACTTAAATCACAAGAAAACAGTGAAGCAGATCCTTGCCACTCTTGAATAAGAACAGTTGATATAAACACAGAGGATTTTGGCAGGAAAGTTAGCACTGGTAAAAAACTCAAATGAAAATTCCATCCATAGAAAGATGGAATAAATTCCAGGTAAACCTATCTAAAGGAAGGCTTAAAAATACTACATTTCCACTTTAAAGTGCCCATATGGAAAATCAGGAAGACTGCAAGAACAGAAGAGGAATTTGAAAAGTATAACATTTTGCAAACTGATATCCTTTGTTCCATGTCTATACCCTCTCTTGTCCCAAACGTCGACCATGGTGAAGGGTGGGACACAGCGAGTGTCTGAAAGCTGTCGACCAAGCTGTGAGAGGAAGGGAATATGGAAGCACCTTTATATCCTCTTGCAAGTGCAAGACCGTACAAATCATGCTCTTAACACAGCCCCCAAGAGACTTATTTACACATCTCTTCAATCTGATGGGGAAAGAAAGTGGAGTGCAAAATCCTATATTGGCACGGTAGTTTTAAGTTGCAAGGACAATAATACAGTCTAAGCAATTCAGTCTAATGGCAAAGCCTTTCTCCAAGTGAGAGGCTGGACCAGACGACCTGCAGAGGTCCTTTCTGTGATTCTAATTATCAATTGCTTTATCTTACTACCACACAAATATGTATTGCAAAGGGACATTTGCTCCTTGAATGTTCATACATTGACAAGAAGAGTGTGAAATTACTATGATGGCCATGAATATGAGTGTCCATACTTGATGAGACAAAATGACTGCTACAAACAGTGCTCTATACCTCCAGCATCGGCTAGTCATGCATCATAAAGAATGGGATAAGAATGGATCAAGCAGTTACTTCTTATTCCTATTCAAGTTTCATAATATAAATGATAAAGAGAAATAATAAATGAAGCACTGTCCTTTTAATTTCCAGGCATCTCATTCTTTCACACTAAAAAAAGAGGAAAAAATAGTTTAAAAAAAAAAATAAGAAGTAAAAAAGTATTTAAATGAATCTGTCTTGATTATATCTCTTATATTGCTTTGTTCAGTGCATACTGCTGTGGACAGCATGCAATGCCCTATGGTAGGCAAAAGAAGACCTCTCCTTTGCTTTGTCCTGTTTGTCGGTTCACAAATAGCTGCCCAAAATCAGGGAAAACTGCACCTGAGTGTGCCAAGGCTGGAGGAATTATTTGTAGTGCAGGATGAGACAGGCAAAGGAGGAAACACCTTGCCAAGCCTCCTAGGAAAGCAAAAACAAGATTTCTTTTTGTGATTTGAAGGAGAAAAAGAGTGGCTATTGCAGTGCAGGCAGCTACTGAAAAATTGCTGGCCTGAGAGCAAGCAGCGTGGAGAGAAAAACATTGTCTCTCTCCTGGGAGATGTTGGGCAGAAAGAGAATTGACTGTCATCCATTCTCTTTTCATCTGTCCTTCCTGCCTAGTACATCTGACTTGTCTGTTTAAGAACAGTTAACCCTTCCCAGCACATTAGATTCTGAAAATACTTTTGGTGTTCTTGGTGAACTCAATTTAAGTAAAACATACAGAAAGTCCACCTCCAGACTTGTTGGTCTGAGGTATCATGTTCCCCCCTTAAAATCATTGCTACCCGAGAAGAACCCAAATGGTTTAGACACAAAGAAATAAAATTAACATGAACATCTGGATCTAGAAATAAAATCCTGCCCTTTGCTTGGACCTACATATGTTGAAGTGAATATAAAGATTTCATTACGATTGTTATTCCATTAAGAGCTGAAAAGCATCTGTAAAGCTTTTGGATAAGGTCTAAAATTAAAACTACTACCTCATCCTCAAATATTTCCCCAAACTGGAAAGGTTTTTGCTTGACATGTGCTAGGAGATAGGGAGGATGAACTGGCCAGCCTGACATATTTCTGTTTTGCTTGCTTGGTGTTATGTCCCCACACAAACTGGGGGCACAGACCCTCTCTGTAAGTGCTTCTGGCTTCCTTCAGAAGCTATAGAAATCCCAGAAATCAGTGGATTTCTTCCCACAGCCTGCTCAGAGCCAAATCTTCCTTCCCAAAAATAGCTTCACATGAAGCTTTGTAGATAAGATCTTTCCCTTTCCCAGTTCAGCCTCCCAGACCCCATTGGCTTTTCTGCAGGTTGTAATAAAACAATATATAAGAAATGGCAAAAGACATTTGGACAAACTTTACAGGACCCTGGCAGATCTGGTAGTGTTTGTAACTTGACCTTTTCTGGCTAGCGTTCTGGGGTGCGGGAACCCTCCCACAACCATTTTAATTCCTTTAACGAGAGCCAAGGAGCCAGTCCCACGCTGTGACCCATTGCTCAATACAGTGTGTAGCTGGAGCTGGAACTGAGGTCTCCTCCTGGGGCTTTAGAGCATGACAACATCGCTGCCGGGCCCACACTGCTAAAGAGCACGCATTCAGCAGGGACCTCTGAGCTAAGTGGTAGTCTCTATGGATTTGCTTTGTTTGAGCAAAACTTGCATATGCACATATAGAAGTGAAAGCCACAGCCTACCGAAGTCAGTGGGAGTCGTCCCACTGTTCCCAGGAAGTTTTAGAGCTGATTCAATAGGTTCCTAACTTATTTGGAGAAAACATGCACGGAAACATCAGCATTTCTGCCTAGGGCTTTGCAAATGAATTCTTCCAATCAATGAGACATTTCTCATGTATAGCACAAATCCCTCTGGTTCCTATCCTTACTTATATTTTTCCAGTATTTAGCACAAAAAGACCCAAGACATGATCATGTCTTTTAGCTACTACTGTAACACAGAAGATTAACATAATCATCATCTGAGGCTGGTTTTATTATTCCCCACCATTGAAAACTCATCTTGAATATTGTCTTTTGGCTGCTGAGTTTTGTGTGCTGTTCAAGGATCTTTGGAGGATAGAAAGATGTTATATTTTGATATAATAAATTGAGCTTTCTAATACATCCAGCTGAAAGGATAAAAAGAGCTGCCTGATGACTTCATAAGATAAGCAATCATATCCACACAGCCATGCTGTAAGAGAAAGGGAGATGAATTAACTGCAGGCAAGATTCTTAAAAGCTATCAAAAAATTAAGACGTTCAAAAAATGTTCTACCTTTAAAAGTAAAGATCAGGTTGGAAGAGATTATCCATCTTTTACTGAGCCTTCTGGGTATGAAATTTTAACTCATGGTTGGAGATATCCCTGGTCCTTTTCAATCACAACGATTTTCACCAATATTGTATTTGTATGGAACTACATAACAAAGATTTACAGAAGGGGGGAACAGACAAAAAGTTGATGTTCAGTTGTGTACCTTTAAGTCTTCACCTCATCACAGATGCAGCAGATAACACAGTGATTTACCTGTGTGAACCTTGTCAGCCCTGTGAAGCTTATAATTATTCCAATTAGACAAGATTATGGAGTTTGCAGAGAGAAAAAAATGGCATGAAAACCCTGAGTTCTTGTTTTCTGTATATTTCATTGATAACCCAAATTTTGTCATGTCTAGATTCTTCAGCATTGAAATTAAGTGGAAAATATAGTTTGGCAGCTCACTAGTGGTTTCGCTATTTGCAAGAAAAGTGGCCTGAGGTAGAAAAAAGGAGTGTTAATAGTTAATGTTCAGCATGCTCTGCAAACCAATTTGGCTTTCAAGACTGGCATGGTTGGTTTCATATTATACTGATGGATTTTTTTGCAGCTAGAACTAGTGCTGTCAGACATTTCACTTTCCTTTGTTTCATAAATATATTATGTTGTTCCATTTTCTGCAGTGATAAAGAATGGTAAGATTATTTTCAATATTTTCAAATTTTAAATCTATTTCATATTAATTTACCAGAGGATCGGTCATGTTTGGTTTCAGGTTTTAACATAAAGTCCCTGGAAAAATGCACATTGGAGTGATCTTTTCCCCATATGCATTGTGCTTTCAACTCCTTGGATCTCAAAACAGCAAAATGATACTAAACATTTCATTGTTTCTGTCGCAATGGAAAACCTGCAAGGACTGGGGTTCTGTTTGGAACTACCACTTGTGCAAAAAGATTTAATAAACAGTAGTGAAGAAAAAAGGCCAGAGAGATCTGTATGGAGAAACAAGTTGATCTTTTCTGCAGCATTCTGAATAACTTCGCTAGGTTTATTCAAGAAAGCCAGGGGCTGTTCCTGCTGGAGCTGAGTGCTGTGCCACTTGCCTTGCAGCAAGACAACTTGGGGTATGCCATCTGTGGGGGATAGGGTGCAGGCAAGCCTACTGCCCTTCAGAAGGTCCACCCAACTCCATTCTAAGCAAGTGCAGCTCCTGCTTGGGAGATAAAGTTCCATTTTGCTGCTGATGGGTGTTTCTTCAGTGGCAAAGGTGAGTCCTGAGCTGCGAAGCAGGCAACCCCAGGCAATCACAATAAAAAAAAAAAAAGGTGTGCTGATAAACAGTGAAACTTGTTGAACCTCAGGGAAAGTAAGAGATGCTATCATCAATGGTTCCACAGGAAAAAAGGAATCCGAAACTCAGGTTTTGGCAAATAAATATAGGCACAAATATTCTTCAAACAAGTAAGTCTGTGTTCTCAGACAAGCTGAACTAAAATATGCCTTCTCTGTAGGGCTTTGAAGACATAAATACCTCCAGGTAATAATTTTTCTACAATTTTTCCTTTTTCTTTTTTTTGCAGACTTTTGGAAAGGGTCATCTTTCTTTGGCAAGATCTGACGAGCATCAAAAAATAAACTCTTGAAATGAAACATTTTAACAAAAGACATGCAAGTTTTGACACTTGGTTCTAACCAGCTGGAGAACAGCCCGCATCTTCTACCCTGTATAACTCAAAATCCAACCCCAAAATATTTTTAATGAGATTTCAGGAATTCAGATGGCTTTGAGACCTCCTTCTGAGGCCATCAGGCCCCATATGAAATGCACCTGTCACTTTTTAATAGACGTAGAGTGTGCTGTTCCTTCCTATAACAGTTCAAATATTTAGCAAGGTAGAGGAAAATCAGTCTGGTTCTCTGTTATCTTAACGATTTTTCCTGCTCAAAGCATTAGGATATGGAGAAGGGATATCACATCTGTTGAAACTGTGAGTGCAAGAGAGAACACAGCTCTGCAACCTGGAGCCTAAGTGCAGGAGTGGACAAAAGGGATCCTGGATTCCTGCCTGCACTGTGAAAAGTTAACCTGCAAGAACTGATTTGAGAAAATATCGGGGGTTTGTTGGTTTTGTTGTTTTTTTTTTTTAAGGAATAATTTATTAACTTACTCGCAGGGGCAGATATGTGAGACCAGCTTAAATAGGTAGAATAATTTTGCTAAAGCGTTTAGCAAGAAGCTAAGTGTACTAAAGGAGACAAGATTCAGGATACATCATTCTCATCACCTAGCTCCAGGCTGTGACTACCTTTCTCACACAGAAGTACTCAGATTGCCTGTAAACCCAGCTTGCACTCTGTATTAGGAGGTTAAGGTACATCAGTGTCCATAGCCACCAGCACACCAGGAAGCAACATCTTAATGGTGCATTGGCTGCTGTGCTGAGCGACCAGTTGTGCTCACTGGGGATGACATGAAGCCAGGGAAGCCTTGACCTTCCAGTAGCATAAAGTAGTTTGTATTATGTTAACATGGTGAGATAAAAGTCCCTCTGTAATGCTGTGGTGACTGGTTTCTATTCTTAGTGAGGCTTGAAAATGTTTAACTAGATATATCTATAAGAAAATGGCAATGAAAACTGAAAATTATTTATTTGATTAAAATCGACACCAGCAAGAAAAAACAAAAATAAAATTCGAGGTTTACACAAAAAAAACTGTCTGCTAAGACAGGACGTTCCCTCATATGTGTCACAAATTTTTTGCCTAGGCTACTTTTACAATCAAAACAAGAACCCAACTGAATTTTAGAGGACTTTAATGCTGGCTTGCTCAAGGAAGACTGCAAAATTGTTTGGGTTACCAAACATAAAGCACAGTTTTGAAAAAAATGCAAAGGCTGATATAATAAGAATTCCCACTCTCAGAGACCCCTCTGAAATCAGCCTAAGGAACCCAGGAAAATCAATCACACTTCAATTCACTTTAATTCCCTTAACAGGATAGACCAGTAGATGGGGAAAAATAGTGAAAGACACCATTAAAACTAGAATTATTTTGAAAAGTGGATTGTAAAGAACACCATGTACTTCAGCTTTGCAAGCTACTACTTCTCTGAATTGCAGTGGCTGTGATTCTTATGTCTGGAGAGAGTTGGGATAGCAGTGAAGAGAAGCCCGCTCTTTCTGCCTCTGCTTATCCGTGAGTCTGCTAGCCCTGCTGCTGGAACAAAGATGATAGATTTCTGTTGTTCTTGGTTTTCTTCTCATTTAATGGAGACTCTCTGGGCTGTTTTCTTAGCCTCTCAGTTTAAACATCCAATCATTAAGTTGATTTCTTTGGAAGAAGAAATCCAAAAATATGCACTTTAAATAATGACTCAAGCATGGCATTCTTAATTCCTGTGAGAGCCAGGGAGATTATTCAATGCATTTCAGGCAAAAAAAAAAAAAAAAAAAAAAAGTCACTTTCACCACCAATCTGAAAATACAAGTCAATGAAAAAAAAATAATCAAAAAGAACAGTATTTCTTTTGTTGCCTCAGGATACTTGATAATAAGCATCCTGTGAGGGATACATAGAGATTTATAATAATGATCCAGGGGCCTGTCTTGTGCTCATTCCATACACGAGCAGGACCATGGAAATTAATGGATCTAACCAACAAGAGTAAAGGTCTGCTCCTGCTACCTACCTCCTCCAGGTACCTGATCAGCAGCATACTTCTGCTCTTTTTGGAGTGTACAGGGCTTTGGAGTGCGTGGGATGCAGAGAAAAGGGAAATACCATAGGACCGGGAAGGTCATCTAAATAAATCATAATGAATGAGGCATCTGCCATTAAAAATAAATCATCACCACTTTGTCACTATCTGATTTCCCATTAAATTAGTTTCCAGATATGACATCAGGTCCAATCTTTTCCTATCAGCACTGATGGTTTATTATTGTGAAATAGGAGCCCTGGAAGGATGGAAATGCTCAGTGTGCATTAATAATCAGATTCAGTAATCTGGCTGTTTGGATGCATGTTCCTTTTGGTGTGTTCCCATTCCTGCTGGCATTTCTGAGATACAAAATATAAATTAAACAACTAACTCCTACTTGTGCACTTTTGGCAAGACAGTTTATTCTTCACATAAATAATTATTGCTTGATTTTTTTTTTAACTTGTATACACTATTAGTAGAAAAATTATACTGTGACAAAGACTGTCAAACCAAGAAATTCAGAGCAATCTAACAATTTTATTTTAATTAAAATATTTCCCTGGAGAGAGTAATTTTCCCTCAAAACACTGCTCATGTGCTGGATGACATTATCTTCCTAATAACAATTTAAGAAAATGCTGTCAATATCATTGTCTTACCAGTTAATCTAGTTTGCCTGTTCCCTTGTGTCCTCACTGCAGGTTTCTTATTTTATTTGGAATTACATTTCTCTGAACTATAACAAACAGTTATATAAAAGGTAAAAATTCAGTTTGATCAGTTGCTGGTGTTTGTATAACTAGCATATTGGTGGTTCTCTCTTTCTCAGTGGTGGGGTAGGCTCACTTATAAAAAGGATTCTTCCAGGCTTAAACCAGTTGTAACAGAGAGCAGAACTTGGACCATCATATAGTTAGCATATATTTATATAGTTCAGATTGTAATTGCTAACACGTGACAGTTGCAGCAACACTGGGCACGTTAAATGAGAAAATGGCATTGCTAGATTAACTGCACTGGGGACTGTCATATTAGATGGATGGCTGAGGGAGTGCTTCTGTCAGGACTCCCTGGAACTCCCTCCAAAACTACTAGTTTTGAGAGTCGGCACGCAGTAGTGAGCCCAATAGTTTGTTGCAAGACAAGAAGAGTTATCCAGAGAAGACAAAACTCAGCAGGGCTGGGAAACACTTTGGGTTACAATTTGGTTGTGACTGATTTCCATTGCCTCATAAGTCTGCAGCTCTGACGGTGCTTGAAACTTCTGTTTCTGGGGAGATGGATTTGCATTGTGCCTTACCCACAAAGGGTGACAAACCTACTGAGCAAATAGCTTTTGCAACCTCAGTGGGGCTGCTCACAAACAAGGTTCCTAAACCTTGCTGTACTTTCCCAGTCTGATTCACAGTTGTCTGTGGCCTTTTAAGAAATACCTTTGTTAATAGTCCTCAAGCCCAAAGCCATAAGCCGTCTGTACTTTAAATCCCAGGGACAATCCATCCATAGCCCAATGAACTTCCAAGGATGAAGAGGATTGCTTACTTTCTTGTCTGTTTGTCTAACATCTTAGTTGGTGTCTACAAACATATCCTGGCTTTAAGCTCAGGAAAGCTCAAGAAATCTGCCAGCTGAAATCCCACACTTCCTTTTCCCTGTGTTCTGATTTTCTGCAGTTTCTCCATAGCATATAGGAGATGAGTTGGACACCCACCATTTTCCAGGATACTTTGATTGACACAGCTTGTGGAAAACATGAGTGTATTTTGGTACTGCACTTGGAAAACATACAAGGCAACATTGGAAGCTTTGGTGAGAGTTGAATTACATCATGAAAGTAGGGGTACATGTGACTTGGACCAATGAGAAAAGACCTCTTGGTTGTGCCTAACCATCAGTGAGGATGAAAATTTGCATGGCGTTTTCTGCAATCCTGATCTGACGGTAACGGGTGCTTCCCCTTTGAGACTATTCCTGATTCACATCGGCTCAGGTCCAAAGACAAAATGTACATTAGCAAGAAAGCTTATGCAGTAGTTTGCAAGAGGCATGTACCACACTGCATTGATAACACAGCATGAAACTACTGCACACAGTGTGTCAGCTAACTGCTTGGGAGAAGTGTAGGCTATTCTCCATTGAAAGCAATTGTTACTGTGAGGCTTTAAGAGCCTTAAAACACAACTGTTACATAGTTGTTTAAAGAAGTTATTGAAAACCTTCCCAAAAGAGTACACAAGTAACTCCATAAGAAGGAATTAAAACTTTAAATGAAATGAAAGGAGTGCAAATTATTCTGAACATACACAGAGCAACTGAAAGCCAGTCATGGTCTAGAGTATCAGAAGACCAACACAGACATGTCAGAACAACACCAAAATCTTTCCTACAAACTCAACTTCTGTTCACTCCAAGTGACAGTTTAGGACAGATCTACCCTGAGCCAGGTTGTCATAATGCTGTGTTTTCAAAGGTATCTTCCACCCATAAATGTTTATGTCGACAGGTGCCCAGAGACTGAAGCTCCAAGGATGACCAAGGATGCATTGAGGAACTTCTTGCCTGCATTGCTCAAAGGTCATTCCCAAAACAAGCTGTTATTGAAATGCCACTGCAAAGCAGTAACTGAAATTGCTGGAGATAACATCTACATGTACAGAACGCTCCTAACATACCTCTGCAGTATCCATCCCTGTTATGTGGATGGGGCCCCAGGGCTGAGGATTTACCCTCTAGTCCTACCTCTTTAAAATGCTGATTTAGACTATATGAATGGTACTTTAGTCTTGTGTAAAGTTAAATTAGTGGCATTTCAAGGTTGCAGGTTATTCAGCGAGCCTGATATGTTGGTGGGAAAATAAATCAGTTACTGTATATCAGGAAAAATAAAGTATTTACAAAACCTGTTTGTGAAATTTGGAGGATGACCCACTAAGTTTGACTTGCTTGTTTTATAGTGCTCCTGGGGCTATGTTTTGTTTAGAGTTTGGTATTAAATAGTCTAATTGTGACTGTAGATGGGGGCCTTTTTAATTTGCATAATCTTCTCATGGGACTACAGCTGCTAATTTGGTGATTAATTATCCATATTACACACTGTTTATTTGACCATGCCTAGATTAATTTTTCTTTCCAAGCAAATCACATTTAGATATGAATTTGCATATCTTGATTACATTTTAATGCCTTGGCTATCATTGTTTCTTCCCTGGATACCTCATCAGATTAGGGAAGAGTGCTCAAGCAGGGAATGATGGAATGTCTTAAATGACATTGTGTATCACTGGACAGACCATGCACATGACTATGTTAATGGAAAATGTGTTCTTTTTACTGTCAAGAAGGTTATGACACCTAGGCTGCAGGTTCTTTGTGAGTTTTGTGGCATTACTATTTAAGGAAATGTTTCAAGCAGGATATTTTAGCAAGGTAATATGAAGAAAATAACTAATGAATGCTTAGAAATTTAGAAGATACTGATATCCATAAATTT
The DNA here is from genome assembly GCF_023634155.1 of Falco peregrinus. Taxonomy (NCBI): domain Eukaryota; kingdom Metazoa; phylum Chordata; class Aves; order Falconiformes; family Falconidae; genus Falco; species Falco peregrinus. The sequence continues at coordinate 49,733,185 of NC_073726.1, forward strand.
TCATCTGCACTCCAGCTCTTCCAAAACTTTTCTACTTGTATAGGAAGAATAAACATATGTAAAGCTTCTCCCTGATCTAATAGTAGGAGTTAAGTCACAGGCATAGAATATGTATTTTGGGAATAAGGTTCAGAATACAACATGGCAACCCCTTGAATATATTGCAATAAAAAGCAGAAAAACAATTTGTTCCTGACATGCTTGTCTGAGACAAGTTCTTGCAAAAATTGCATTCTAATACAGCTGGAATCTGTGCAAATAACAGGAAAAACTAGATTAGCATATTCATAAAAACCTTTCCAAGGATCACTGCAGTATCCCAACAGCCAAGTAGGAAATTCTGTTTATAAGGCAAGATGCTTATTCTAAATACCTTCAAGTTTATGTACGCCTTGTATATTTGGAATTTTGTATATTTTATTTACTTTCACAGCACATGCACTACAGAAGCACTACAGCTCAGTATAGCCTTAAAAATAGAATAGTATTTATTGTAGGAAGCATGAATTTTTATAGTTCTTATGATTAAAGAGTTTTATCTTGCATATATTCTTCTATTTCATCACAGCAATTATCTATATGCAATATAATTTTTAAAATGTAATACATCACTTTTGTAATAGTAATTAATTCCATCATTTTTTCCCATAAGATGAAAGCAAAAAAATACTCTAACTCCAAATGTGGTTACACACAGTCTTGTGGAGGAAGGGAGAGGAGTATTATATACACTGACTATAGAAATGGTTAACACTAATTCTGTTTGATCTCTTCTAAGTGCTCTTCCAACACTACTTGCACCCAGGAAAAGAAACTTAACAAGTAACATTGTAATTGTTAAAACTTGATAACCCCAAACATATTCCTGTCTTTTGGAGGGGAGTTTTTCATGTGTTCAGAGCATTTTATCACCATATGAAAGTCAGTGACTCCTATCCACAAAACATTTCAGGAAGTATGTCAAAATATTGGGAGCCTAACCCTAAAAACACCTCCCTGTTAAAATAAGTCTGATTATTCACATGAGCGAAGCTATTCACATGTGTTAGTATTTGCTGTAGCAGACCTTTGACTTTTGGCTTTACGGGAAGACAACACAGTTGTCATGATTTCACAACATAAATAGACACTATTAAAAGACCCAGAGTAACAGCATAGACTTACTGGGATTGAAAACAAAGCATCATAAATGTTTATGGATGTCACAAATAAAAGGGCAACTTCAAGTTCATGTGAGCTCTGCACATTTTTTGTTTGAAGTCCAAGTTCACAGGCTGCAGCCCTCCTCAAGAAATGCCTGCCAATGCACGTATGCATATTTCAGTATCAGTTTGATCCTCCTTCTAAAAACAAACTGTGTTTTGTTGCACAATGAAGATGAAAACCAAATTAAACAAGAATTAATACACCCTAAAGAATGAGAACCAGCTTTGGAAATTGCATACAGACTCTTAATTGTTATTATATTGTAGTTTTAGTTTATAAAATGTTCAAAAGCCAAACTAACATTTAATAAAAAATGGGTGGGCAACTACATCATGAAGCCCCCAAACACAATAAATAAAACTGCTGGCAAACATGATGCCTTTCTCTCCCCCAAAATAGTGTTCTTTGTGTTATTGTCCTCAGTGAGGCATGAAGGGTTTGGATGAAATTCCTGCCACATTGAAATCAGTGGTAAAAACTATTGACTTTGAGCCAAAATGTGACCTTCTGTATTAAGTTAAAAAGAGAAAAGTGGGGAGAAGATGATGACTGAACCAACTGATAGCACAGAAACGGGAGCCTGCTGTGGGCTGCAGCCCCTGGCTGGTGGCACTGGCCTGGCCCCCAGGGTTGTCCCTGCTGAACGGTGGGTAACCTTGGTCCCTGCTGTCACTGGCACAGCCCAGAGCCTTGCACAACCATGGGAACTGCTCCACCCCTCGCTGGCGTCGGCGCTGCAACCAGCAGCAACTTGTCTTTGCAAATGTACTTTGCTAGCTTTGGAGAAGTAAACAGAGGGGAGGGCCCTAATAAAGAGCTTTACTGAACCTGCAGATGGGAGATTGTACTAGCCAAAGCCCTCAATCCATCCCAGAGGTATTTGGTTTGGTCCTGACCGTGGGGTGCACAATGTGGGTGAGGCAGTCATGTTTCACACTGCTGGCATACCTATTCCCCTTTTGTAGCTGAGAAAAAACTTCCCTGAAGAACCTTATTCACATTCTTTTCCCACCTGGAAAACACTGGGAGAGAAGTGCAATGACAGCATGCAATATGGAGTCACACTGGTTTATGCCCAAAAGGGTTTGAGAGAAACCTAGAATAAGGTGTGTTTTTCTGTCCACTTGAAGTCAAGAGGTGAGCTTTATTCCACTTCCAGGGAAAGCGTAACTTTCCAGATGATCTGGCATTTTGAATATGACCAAGCTATTCTTAGGTGACAAATGTAGGAGGGAGTTCAGTAAGAAGACAATGAAGAAAAAAGTCCATTGTTAAAGGGAAAAGTTGAAGAGGAAGAAAAACCAACAAAAACCTCACTCTACCAAACAACTCAAACATCTGCCTGAGTGAGATTTCCTGCATGGAGCCAGCGAATATTACTCTTTTTGGTGCTATACATTGGGCGTGTATTTGTCGCTTGTGTGTTTTCCTTAGTCTTATGTTTCTTCTGATAACAGAAAAGGAAAGTTAAAGAAATGACTGTACATTCAAGAAATTAGGAATGTTTTTCCAAATGTTCTGGAGGTTTTCATTAGCTCTTACAGACTAGGTTCAAAGTCCTCCTACTCTTTTTTTAAGACTTGCATAAAGTCTACCTGTGCTAAATTTGGACCTAACTACTGCCCTGAACAAACCAGCATGATGGTAAGCATTAAAAGTCAAAGGGACTTCAACAATATTATTTCAAAAGCCTATCTGTTGGGGTTTTTTTCTTTATGTTCTATATACTTCCCTTAGAAATAATGTCTGTATACCATTGTTCTGATTATACTCATATATAATATATGAACTTCTGTATCTGTGAGCCCACTTACAACAAAATGTTCTAAAATCTTTGATAAAAATCTTTAAAGTCTTCACATGCATGTAGATGTTAATGTTATAAGAGAACACCCTACTGTTTGGCTGGTAGATTCCATCAGTTACAGCTGCCCACACCTTTTTGGATGTTGTTAGTTCTTTCACTTTGCAAACAATAACTCTATGTCTACTACAGTGTTCCTTAAACTAGTACATACCTTTATAACCCTTGGAAGCAGCGGTCATATGTATGTTAGTTAAGATGTATTTCAGCAATTTCCTCGTGGCAGTGGCTGTAATAGTGAATGGGAAATGTGTAAACACACACGGATGCCATCCTGAGTTAGGAGATCAGCTTCTTGCAGGCAACCCCAGAAAAGCCAAAATTTTACATGAATTAATCTTTTGAACAGTTATTCACAAGACGTAAATGTTACCCTTCTAATTTCTGAGTGATATTCCCAGTAAGGGAAAGTTAATATATCTTTTAATTACATTTGTATATGACTCAAAGTATTAAAATATGCACGGTTATTTAAAACTAGCAAAAGAAGGTTTTTCTTATGACTAACATTTACGACTTGCATTCCTAAACAACAAGTTAGTCATTACTAAGAGCATATTTTCAGGATATTTTTGTATAAAATTTACAAAAGGAAACAAAGCTGGTTGGATGGTATAAATAAAGTAATATAGATTCTAATGAATTGCAGCAGCAAGGTTGTTTACTGTCTTCACTTGGGATAATGTAACTTTATAAAACAAGAGCCTGGGAGATTTATGGAGAAGACCCCTTCAGAAAAAAATGTCAAGGAAGTAAAAATTGAGTGTGTGGGCTGTTCACCACAGTAGATCAAAAGGAATGTTTGCCTAAGAGTTGCTACGTGCCTGTAGAATTATTCAGCACCCTTCTTCATCTGCTCTCTCTTAACCAGGGTGAAATTAAAATTTCTGCTAATCAGTATAAGACCCCGCTGGATCCTGGGCTATCAGCCGAGCAGTGATCTTGAACTAACCAGCCTCCCTAGGGAAGAAATTCTGCTTGGACTCCGCAACCAAACACCTATTGACCGAAGCAAGGTCAGAGTTGCACTCGATCCAGTCTCCCCTGTCTTTCTTTGCTCCTCCTTGCCAAGATGACTAGTGGCTCTGTGACCTCTTCACCGGTGGTGGGAGCTAGCAGGAGACATGTATGTGTACCTGGCCTTTCTTCCTGGCACCTTTCTAGCACCTTGTTCTCACATACTGTCACCTGCAGAGGAGTGCTGCACTGATATATACAATGGTTAATTCAGATAACCCACATTCCTGTAAATGTATTGTTCCTTGAAAGCAAGCTCTCAGATAACCTGCCATGGACCGTCAGACTAATGGGCTTCCCCATGCAGGAAGAGATCTCTTGGCCAAGCAGGAAAGCCCCAGCTGCCTGGGGTGAGAGCCATTCCCTCTCCCCTACCAGCGCTGCTGGCTGCTTGAGAGCTCCCATGGGGATGAAAGCCTGGCAGTGACCCTGTGCCTGGGCAAAGGGCTGGCTGGCACCTCAGGAGAGGCCGAGCTGCTCCCTTCAGAGTGGAAACTGGATGCCTTGGATGAGGCTCTGTTGGCACCTGACTGGCCATGGAGGATACTTGGGAACCAACCCAGAAGACAGACTGCCCAAGATAGCCCTGACACAATAGATTTTGGCATCTACATCAATGATGGTGAGAAGGCTTTATAATCCCCTAGCTCCCTCTTCCCCCCAAAACCTGGCAGCCTGAAGACAGCTTGAGAGCTTCAGCAAGTGGGTGACGAACGGCAGCTATGCTTGACACCTTTTAAATCCACACCTACCTGCCGGCAGGTAAGCTCCCTGTATTATCCTCCCACAAAGAGCCCTGCTTTGGAAGGATTAAAGTGGAGGAGCAGTGTGTGAATGTTTTTAAAAGCCCACGGATAACCTGTGGGCCACAGGCATGAAAAGGTGGTACCTCCCAATGTTATAGGAATTACTCTTCATTTTGTCAAAAGTTTCATACAGTTTTCAAAGCTAGTGTCATATTTCACTTGAACTTTTGCTCTGCCAAATTAGTAAAGGTTTCTGTATAAGCATTCTAACCCTGATTCAGCAGGTAATTAACATCTACCTCAAGGCCTTCTAAATCAACAATTTTGTGCTGATGGAAGAGTATTGTAAGTACCCAGGTTAATTTTAACCTACTGTACAGATCAGCATTTCTTTCATATTTTCTCACGCTTAAAGGACATTAGTTTTTATCTCCTTGCTTTCGCCAGCTCCAAAGGTACTAAAATATTTCTCCAAAGAGCACAAGGCACATATTGGTGTCTAATTAGGTCCAAGTCTATAATTTGGCTAGTGAAGAGTTGATATTGCTTCCGTTAAAGCAGGCAGCAAAGAGAAATAAGTGTTCAGATAGAGAGAGAGTCATAACTCAGCCTAACCTCACCTGGATGAGCTGCATATTCTGTAAATTGCATATAACCACTGCAACTGGCTGTGATGGCAGAGATCCCCTGTTAACCATAAAGGAGGTACTGGAAGGCACCAAATACTGGCCTCACGCATACAGGCTAACAGTACAAGGGAAGTGGAATATTAGGATTTAGGAACAAATAAAACCAAACAACTTACACCATAATAGAAGAGGTTGACAGAAGTTGGGGAGACAGAAAATTAATTTTATTTAAATATGCAAATTTAATTATCATATGAGCCACCCTAGAAGAGAAAAATAACCTTTCCTGATTGCTTCAAATAAGTAAATAATATTTCTGTCATATTCCCTGAAGTATACAAACACCAAATAATATAACTGGTATGGTGTCCTTATAAGTTTCTCTAAAACAATGCTGTACTTCCCAAAAGAGGTAGCCTTACTTATTTAACGAAACAGATCACTGTACTGGCGTAGAGAGATCCACTTACTTGAGAAGCCAGGCATGGTTTGCATTAAAATTGTCTCACAATCCAAATTCAAACTTAGAGGGCTTTAAATGCTTAGTTCACTAGAATCATGTTTTGGTCACAGAATTCAAAGCTGCATTTGGTGTTTTCTTAAGCTGCCTTGGCAATGTGTGTGCCAGGCATGAGGGGGTGGGTTGTGTTGTTCACTACATTTTATTTATTACAGCAAATGCTGTGAGTTAGGCTGTTCAAGACCATAACTGTTTTTTGTTTCTTTTTAAATATAAATTGAAATTAATTGCTAGCTTTAGTGTTTTATTTGTTTAACCCTTTCCTCTCTCTATTTTACTTTTCAAAATTTTAATTTAATTGGAATCTGAAACACTATCAAGAAAATTCTCTTCAAAATGGGTTTTGCAAACATTTGTTTCCATGGGACAATAAACAGGAACTTCCTTTCTACCTATCCTAATAATTAAGATTCCTTGCTGGGTGAATCAATGTAAGCAAAAAGCTTTTGTTGGTGTCAAAGCAGCCCCCTCCAGTCCCACGACTCATGGACCACAGGGAATTTACCAGCCTGTTCTTGAATAATCTGCTGTCTTGTTAGCTGGCAGTTCCAGTTGTTCAGAATTTGGATTGTTTTGATAATGCTACATCAAACAACTTGGGTTCAAATCCAAAACACACTGATTAACAAAATAATTTATTAAAATAAAAAGTCCATTTATAAGTCACACATGAAGTACCATAAATAGAAGGGATGGTGTTATTTCCCTGCAATGCACCTGGGACAAATCTTATTTTAAACTGCAGATATGTCTCACAGTATCATGCAATGTCATATAAATTGGATTTTCTCATCCTTTTTGCACACGCTCATGGGAAGCGTGTAGAAAGAAGAGTAAAGAGTGGAAGGGTACTGCTGTGAAACAACCTTTTTAGACAACCTTAGGATTCAATTTAATGTCTCCCAATAAAAAAGTGGAGCCAGTATTTAATTACTGTGACTGAAATTATGTATTTCATCAACTGTAAACAGAAGTAATAACATTTGTTATGATGAAAAATGATGCAAATACTTACTTGTGATTTTGAGAATGCCAGAAAATTAAAGTCCTGTTACATTATGATTAATTGATTCAGAATGGTTCTTGTTGAGTAATTTTATGTTTAATGAGAGTCCATCCATTCAATTTGTTAGCCATTCTCTTTTTTTTCATAGAAACTATAATGGTCTCAGGTGCAAATTTAAACTGTCTTTTGTAAAATATAGATCTTTAGAAAAATAAATTATATTTCCAAGATTTATGAACACTCTTTAGAATAATGCAGTTTCAAAGAATTCAGATTGATTCATGTGTTTCAAAAAGAAAAAGCTATTCCAGTGAATTAATATTTTTTTGCCTATTCACAAGAAGCAGAAAAAATAATCAAAATAACCTATTAAGAATGGCATGGTATACAGGTAATATCTCTGTAAGTCTGTATGCCAGCCTGAAATATGTCACATAGATACACAATAACCATATTGCACCCTGTTTCTGGCACCTCATCAGGAAACTATAATTAGTTAGTGATTAATTAAGGGAGGTACACCTGAAGTCATTATGACCGGTGGGTATTGGCAGGAATCATGTTTATTTTTTGCAAATTTCATCTTGTCAAGCTACATTAGGACACAAATTGTCATATTAACTTATACTTTATGACAGCTGATGTGATCATGCTATGACACAGTGCACACTGAACAGTGACATGCAATACACCAAAATATGACAGCAAAGATGGACCTTGGGGAAAAACCATGCATGTTTCTCTGAAAATGAACATGAAAACACACTGAACAAAAAGTATGCCTGTAATCAGTAACTTGCACGAAACAGAAACACCTTGTCCTCCTCACATGGCATGAATATATGTCACCAGGACCAGGAATGAACCTGAATCTCCTGTTGCAATCAGCACGAGTGGAGGAGCTGGAGGAACTGCCAGTATGATGCTGGTTGCACCAAGGGAACAGGCTATAGGTCTGTGGAGCTCCAGTTCTATAGCAAATAAAGTTAATGATTTCAAATATGCTGAGTGAGTCTTCGTGCTTTCTACAGCACTGAGAACAGACAGAAATGGAAGGACTCTGTGAGTTTCTTGAAATTTTACTTAACTTAGGACTTTTGAGCTCCACATGTACACAGCCACTCTGGAAGTTGTGCAACTCTACTCAGTAGCTCTCAGGCCATTCAAAGAGATACTGTCCTCCTGCTCCTGTAAACTCACCACTGTCTTTTGCCTCTCATGACTAAGTGAGAGACAACACTGGAACAAAAGGGGATGCAATTCTGGCAAATTTTGGCAGGGGATGGAAATACTCATAGCCCTTAAGTTGACCAGCTACCTCTGCGGTTCCTTCTGCCTTATGCATAACTTGGTCTTCCTAGCATATGAAAACTGATGTAATATGCAAGATCTCCTTTACCTTGTTTATTGATGCCTGTGGCAATCTAAGGCTTGCAGTGATCAAGCTGCTCCTGGCCCACCCTGGGAGCCCCTGCAGAATACTTTCTTAGGCATCCATCTGTACTCCCTCTTGCCAAACTCCACACAAGTGAAGTTGCTATGTGTGATTACTATTGTTTACAGCTGATGAAATGCATAATTTTATTCACACTAATTACGTATGAGCTCAATTCTTTTCTGGGAGGCATTAAGCTGAACCCTAAAGCTGTTTAAAAGAGGTCATCTCACAGCAGTGCCTGCTTCAGCATCTAACAGAGTTTGTCAGAGTTGGAGCTGAACCTGTTCAGAAGTGGCTTAACTATGCCTGTGCTTGCACCATACCACCCCGACATGTGTGTTCCTCCTCTCAGTCCTGTTGAGCTGCAACCCCTTGCTACAAGAAGAAAGGGCTTGTTTACCCCATCCTTGTTCCTTTCTCCAGCCTCGGTGTGAAGCGATGCAAACCCGTCCCCGCAGCACTGCCTTTCTGGGTGCGGCAGCAGCAGCAATGTGATGATCCCTTCTACCTCTCCTGTCAGACAACACACTCTGCTACACTGTGCCTACAGTGTGCTTACCACAGCTAAGAAATCCTCCTCCAGGAGATCGATTCTTGCAAATGGAATCATCCTGTGGCAGATGGAAATTATATGCTCAAAACAGCATCCGAACCCCATTGGTAAATGATCCTCTTACATGTGCAAATTCATTATCTCTGTAGGGGCAATACAGAATTGAGCCATGACATAATCCAAAGTTATCTTTCAGGAGGGGATGAAGCTGCCTGGCATAATGCATTGATGGATGAAGATAGAGTGTCGACAAATGAATATATGATCTGCCCAAATGAAAAGAAAATTCAATTCATAGGCTGAAACAGCATTTAGATAGCATTAAGGATGAGATAGAAACCAACAAGTCAGGAAATTCTGCAGTAAAAAGTATGTCCTATCTGTGATTTTTCTGGTTTCTGTACGTTTATGCCACAGATGTAATTCAGCTACAAATATCATGTGTGCTCTTATTTTTTCATTTGTGACACAGTATTTTAGAAAACATCTTTTTAGCATCAACTTAGTGAAATCATTCCTTTTCATAAATAAAACACAATGCATTTACCATACTCCTGACTCACAGAATATGTACCTGTGGGTGTTTTTTTGATGTATCTAATATTTTGGTATTAAGTCATTACCCAAACCAAGAAAAAAATAGAAATGCTTTTTTCAGAAGATAATTCTACATAATATTTTGATAACCAAGTGTGCTTATTTTTTTAACCACTTTGTATATACATAGATCTCATAATCACCAAGCTAGTTTACTCACAGAAACAGTGTTTTGGTTTCAGAGACCCATTATCATATAAATTGTATATGGTTCACATAGTGAACAAAGTGTTTTAAATGCAAATGTATAGCTTTAAATAAAGTGTGAAATTTTAAAAAGGGCAACATTTATTTATGCTGTATCTAGTCTAAGAGTTTCAGTAGCTGCACGCATTCACACACATGCAAAGACAGACAAACACTCCTTTTTATCTTTGTGATTGCAATTTTTTCAAGAGACATACCCCCCACCCCCCCCAAACTGAAAGCCTAGCACTGGCATTGCTCCAGCAGTGAAGGCTGAATTGGACGCTCATGTCAGTTGCACATCTGGCCCCTGACAGGCAACTCCGGCTTCAGTCTGCAGACCTTGCTGGAATGGCTACAGCCTCACCCAGCTTCCTGAAACAACATCCAGTGTGAGAAGGGATTTCAGATGCTTCGAACTGAGTGGGCTGGCAAGCTGGCCTTTGAGGGTTGGTCTAACCATTCCCATGGACGCTGCTTTGCAGTCCTGACTCGGTCCCTCTCTCCATATTTTTAAAATACATGTTGTCATGTAAAAATGTTACTACACCCAGGGGCAAAGACAGGACTTGGTTTGTTTCCACACCCTCTTCTGAGACAGCCGTGGGACAGATGAGTAGGATTCCCAGCAACACAAAGACATTTCACACCAGAATTCCAGTAACTGAAATGTCCAGAATGCCCTGGGATGTGTTTTTATATGAGGTCTTGCATTTTTTCCTGTAAAGAATCACACCTCATTTCCCCTGTTTTTATCCCTCGGACTTCTGCTGAATCTAAACTGCATTAGATATCCATCTCTCTTTAAATTAGGTGAGAGGTATCCTATCTCAGGCCTTGGAAGACTTCATGGGTCAGGGAAGAAAATCCTCACCCAAGTCAGTTATGCCTGGGCATGTTAAATAAAGCCTGGCCAGTCAGAGAAAATAGCACTGGAGCAAATGTCTGACATCTTTGAATACATATTTGCCAATGATGAAGAAGCTGAATTGTAGTAGATTACAGGGTTTTTTCTATCTACCCTGACATTTGTTTCCTTAGGTGTTTCAATTCAAAATTTTCTAGCTATCAAAAAACATGTTTGTATTTCTGAATTCTGTACAAGAATGTATGTATTTCTGCTAACTCTTCTATGTTGGTGAAATGGATTTTATGATCAAAAAATGTTGCTATAATAATAATAATAATCATAATCATTAATACTACTATTATTACTATTTTTTTTCATCCTTATAGAAGTGTCTACGGATTTAATGTTGGCTGCCCTTAAGCATGTATGTCCATTATGCTAACAACCTCTCTGTCCGCCCTTAGTGTGTTTAGCATCATTTTTACTTTGAAGTGACAAATCTAACACTTTTATGAATAATATCAACAACAATAATAATAAAAAATAAAATATTTTTGTTTACTCCACTGTAAAAGCATAATCCAATGAATTGTGGAAAAGAGGCACTTAGGGGTATATTTCATCTCGCCCAGAAGTAGAAGTCAAAAATAGGTCAGATGAGTTTCCATTTTATAGCAAGCAGTATTGGCATCTCAAAAAGAGCTACTCCTTTTGGAAAACGACTCCAAACTACCACTCCTGTGAATATTAACACAAGCTTGCTACCCACTGGGTGACAAGAGTGCCTGAGTCTCCCTTGTGAATCTAGCACAAAGGGCTTTAAACCATGCAAGTGCTGATTTAATAATGACCCTATAAATAGACTGTGCATTACTCACTTGAAGCAATTTGGTACAGAAATACAAATCTGGGTCAATAGTATCTTAAATGAACTGTACCATTCTAGAAACATAAAGCTTAATTTCTCAGCTAATGAACAGTACGTTGTTTGTTTGGGGTTTATTTTTTTTGTTTTGTTTTTTTTTAATAATTGGCAAAGTACTCATAACTATCTCCTTTTTAGATACAAAATACACACCTTGTGGCTGCTATGAACTAGAAGACCCCTCCTAAGAAGTGAGGGGAAAAATCAGCAGCACGTTGGTTTCAAACTTCTCCAGTTGCATGCTAATAATGTATGTATCACTGCTCTCACATCTTTACCATGGAGAATAAAGGTAATTAGAAACTACCTATGCCAGAGATATTTGTAGCTATAAAGAGGATATTGTGACCAATATGTGGTAATGAGATCTGCGCTACTAATATGCAGAATTACAAGAAAACAAAAGGCTTATCAAGTCCATGCATATTTTGGACTAGAGGACACAGGGCCAGAAAGAGTCAGGATGTTTCAGCTTTTCAGATTTTTGCAGGACAGGATGTGGCTGCTGTCATGGGGAGGGGGGCTCTGCAGCCACATGTGAGTAGTGGTACTATTGGGTGAGGGAGCCACAGGCACCCTTTTGCCTTGCTATCTCATTGTCAGTCACTGGGACACTTAGTTTTTACTGTTCTGGCATCAATGGAGAACTGAGAATCATACCTAGGATCCCAATGTGCTCAGTGGCCCTATGGAAATGGGACTCAGAGGAGACCCCATAAGTCCCAGAGCAGGAAGATGCCTTGTGCTACCCAGCAGGTACCACTGCTAAGGCTTGTGTCCTGTGTTTCAAGGGGGAGTCTCAAACATGCTCCCCTATGGGGCAAAGATGCCTTGCTCTTGGTTCACAGGCTGCAGGCCGTTTTGACACCCAGTCTGGAGGAGTTTCCCAAGAACAGGTACCTACTGGCTCTCTTTTGAGTAACTGAGCCTGGTTCACTCATCCTATTTTCCAACAGGGGCAGAGGAATAGCATTCATGCTATTCAAACACCATCTTATTTATGTTATGGCCTTGGGAATAGGTTATCAGAGGCAAGTGTTCCCCTTTCAAGCGTAACACTACTATATATAGGGCTACAGCTTGATATATCCTCACTACATAAAGAGTACATAAAACTCTTTGTTGGTTTGCCAGCTCACTGATTAGGGCATTCACCTGAAATATTTAGAAAAGAGGCTTAAATCTCCTGCTTAGACAAAAGAGCGTAAACCTGGGACATCCATTTGCTGGAAAGATAATTTAACAATAACACCACTAGACAGAAAATGATCATCACCACCCTCTATGTCTTAAAGCCAAGGGGAACCACAGCTTCCTTTTGGCAAGGAATCCTACCCAAAGATCCTCAGTTCACCCCAATGGCATCTACAGGATGGAGGAGCTGGATGTGGACTTCCCAGGTCCCACACCTTGACTTGATTAGACAGACCTAGGCACACTGTCGTTCGAGGGTGCTGAGACACCAAGCTGCATCCACCTAGAAAAATGTCTCAGCACTTCAAGCAAACACTAAATCAGATGCAAAAATGTGGGGCTTTTCAAGACTGATGTTTTGGACTGGTGTAGAATTACAGCATGTTTTAGATTTGGCTCAAAGTCAACAAACAACATGTCAACTCCTGATTTTTATCCCATTATAGCCAGCTCCCAGCAACAAAATTCTCTGTAGCTTTAACTAGAAAAGGCTGCAGCTCTCAATATTGTTGTTTATTTCAGCACAGTAACACCATAGATGACCTTGCTTCATAATCTCAGACAGGGGAAACAATACATTTATGCTGAGGGACCAAGAAGTACCTACTGGACAGGCCAATATTTTCCAAACTGGGCTTGCTTAAAGCATAAATAAATGACAAATAAAATCAGCGGATCCCTTTGTTGTGTAAAACTGGAATGGAAAAGAAAGCAGCCCAATTGATCACTGTTGTGTTCTGTCTCTCTGGAGTCATTATGCCTCAGGAAAAAAAGAAAAACCCTATCAAAACCAGAGTTGCATAATGCCCTTCGGGTGATGTTGCTTACAAGGAAAGATATGAATCACTGTGGTTCTCCTACCTGTGAGTTGAACCATTAGCTTTAAAACCTTATAGAACAATTAAATAACACTATTTTGTCTTTAAAAAAACCCTAATCTGACACAGAGCTAATTTTTTTTTTTTTTATTGTGGGATAAAAGAAGCTAAGAAGGATAAATAAAAAGGAAAGAGGAAGAATGTGAATTTGAAGAAACAGGTAGGAAGAAATAGCTGATATCCCTGAAAGAGTGTTTTGGCTCATAAAGGATAAAGGTAGGAATGAGGGTTTTTTTCTTTTGTTTATTGGCATGATCCCATGAAAAAGAAAGGACTTAAAATAGTACTGGCCTATCTTTAGAGTCATCTATTTCATTTTGCCTTCTATGGAAAAACTGAACAGAAGGGGAGGATCCTGGCTGCTGTCATTGAAGCTCTTTCAGTCAGAGTGAATAAAAAGCACAGCTGCTAGAAATGATACATTGCTGGCTAAAGTGTAAAGTCCAAATATTCATTTTCTCATTAAATTGGGTCTTTATTGCTAGTGGATGCAAATAGGCTGGGAGGTTCATTTTTCCCTGTATGGAGAAACTAACAATGTAAAACATCATTCCAGTATCAGAGGCAGTATAAATAAAGCAAAAGTTCAATCTCACCACCACAGAAAGTGCCGCAGTGCTGGTCCAGAGTTCACTGACGCTACACTGGGGCCAAACCTTGGAAAGTCCTCGGCAGAATCCCCAGCAGAAATGCCATAAATGCAGAGGATTCCTCAGTAAAACAGATTAGTCACAATATTTTAAATGTCTTCATCCTTCAGGTTTGCAAAATTGACAGTAAACATACAGATCATAGTGAGTATATGATTATCTGACTGGGTTTTTTGGAAAAGATTTATAACTACGTTGACCATAGAAATATGTGATTGATAAAAAATCCAAACACAACAAAACAACTTACTGCTGCTTAAATCGTCAAATTTGGCCAAACTAGTTTAAGGTTAATCTCTACTTTTAATCTACAATAAGCTCTGCAGGGGTGATATTTACACCGTTGTGAAATGAATTGCATGACTGAACTCTTGGCATGCCCCACAGGGACTGAGGGCAGGACTGCTCTTCCCGTTGGTCACATACAGCACAGGACGGAGGTGTCTCTGAATTAAAAGATTCTCTACCTGGCATTTAACAACCAGCTGATAGCTGAGAACACAGAATTAGATGCCTGCAATCCTTATAGGGGGAGAACTAGGTGACTCAGTATGGCAATCCAATCAAACCCACATAGAGCTGCCTAGAGCTAGGAAATAACTGCTCAGGCACAGACCTGGGAAGCACGTCTGAAACCGTTCCTTTCTCTCGAGTGTATTCAGCCTTTACAGAACAGCTCCGCTCAGGGTCACCAACACACCTTCTCCAGGTGGACATCTAGAGGCTTCCTTTCAAAGAATGGCATGCTTTCACTGAGATGCCCTGCTGGCGGCAGCTCCCTTCCATTCACAGCTGGATGCAGGCCACCAGACTCACGCGAGGACAGCATAGATACAGGACACGCACCCCACACAAACACTGGAGCGTTGATGTTCAGGAGCCAAACCCCTTTCTTATGGTAAAAATTCACATTTTTCCTCAATATAAACAATAACACTGCCCTTTCAGCTTGAAACAAGTTACTGGAGTATTACCGTTCTTCATCGACTGCCTGTCCTCCACCCACAGGCTAGAACACATTCTCCCTCTGCCATACCCACCTGGGCATTGCCTTCAGCTTTCCTCTTGTACCCTGTTTTCATCCTTTGGCTTCCTGCCTAATGTTCAGCCACAGAGCCTGTTACAGTATCTGTCTTCTCTGAAAGACTTGCAGTTTTGGTCCCAGCAGAACAGTCATGACAGCTTCACAGTCACAATTCAGCCATGGAGGACTTCAGCTGGGGCCAGGATTTCCCTGGTAGAGCTATCCTGCCTATAAATAGTAGAAAGGGGATCCAAGCACCAGAACACTTGGAGTCTAACTGTACATCAAAAAATGTTCAGGAAGGTACAAACGGCACAAAACTGGTTATTGCAAGCAACACCACCTGCCTGACTTTTGCAGATTAATGATCAATATGAAAACTAATTAGGGAATCCCCAAATAGCTCCTATTTCAGGTCCTATATAATAAGGGTGAAGTTTAAGCTGGCCCAAAGCATTCTCAGGGTTTCTTGAGTACCACAGATGTCCCTGATGAGGCCTGTTGGACTTACTTCAAAGAGAAGCTGCTGCTACCCTCCCGAAACTCAGCTCCCAAGTGACAGAAGCAGCTGGACTTAGTTAAACAGTTACCAAGCAAAAGCCATCTTCTTGCTCTGCTGTGCAAAAGGTTGTTCTAAATATTATTACCACTACTTATTTAACTCTACTAAAAGGGCAAAACATTCTCTTGAGAATAATGCTTTGGCTCAGCCAGTCAGTAAATAATGTGTTTTGAGTATTGCTGGCCTAACTTAAGCAAGATTTATCATCTAGGTCTTCATTCATCAAGCCTGTAGCTTTTGCTTTTTTTTTTAATTATTATTTTTTACAGAAAAGGATTAAATGCTTCTATAATTCATAGACTTACAAATAATTTATACAACAGTATTATCTATTGTAAAGCCTTCTTCATGATATATAAAAATGTCTCTTCATGATTTTCAAAATTTGGAACAAGAAAATCATAGTCTCATAGGAGACTTGCTCAATCCTCTGCAGTGAGGACTAACTTAAAAGTTCTGCATTTTGAAGACAGGCTTTTATTTATTTCAGTTTATATTCAGTTAAAGTCTTTTAACAGACTGTTCTGTTCATCTTGTGTTTGTCCTAAATTGTGGATTTCGCTCAATGAAAAAATCCCAGCATGTACTATTCCAGTTTTGGGTCAGCTTTCTTCACATCCAGATGAAGCAGAGTTCTGGCTAACAAGCGACATGTTCCTCACCTGGGATAATTTTTCAGCAGTCCACAAGAATCAAAGAAACTGATATTTATACCAGTGAAGGACCTTCATCTGTGTTTTTACTGATGGTACATTTAAGCAAATGTATGAAAATGTTTATACTCTACAGAGGACCTTGAACCCAGCTTTCCCCCTTGATAACATTTCTAGTCTTAACATAGAAAAAAACCATCATCCTGAAATTTAACACAGATGGATGTTTGAATTAGTTGCTTCATGTATTACAGAATTTTATTTTAGGTCTCTCGTTCCTATTTAGGTTTGGTTAAACTTAGCCACATGCTGACACTAGGGGACATTACTCAAGTATTCAAAACAAAAGCTATTTATTATCTCTTGGGTGGATCAGAGTTAGAATACTCAAAGAAGTGTTTTACAGTTTTGAAAGCAAGCTGAGGAAATGATCTATATGTATGTGATCTGCCTGTCTTCCTGTCCCTTCTGGGAAGGAAAGAAGGCAGCACGTGAAAGGAAGGTGCCTCCAAAAGGAGGAAAAAAGGCCCAGAAATGGGTAAATTAATTGCTTAATATAATTCATGCCGTTCTATCACTGACATTTTTCCATGCTTGTCTGTACTTCTTTGACTGTCAAATAGTATCTGGTAATAGTAGCAAATTATTTATAGTTGATTAAAAGCACTAATAGGTTCAGATATTATACTTTCTATTGACATTTAGCCAGCAAAGAGCAGACTGGAGAATGACATAGTCCGAAAGCACTGACACATGGTATTGATAAAAGCACTGAAACACACACTGAAAAATCAATCTATTGCTTTAGTGACTGATGCATGCTTATTTTGCAATTTTCACTGTTCTCAAATGTGCTAATTGCATTAGTTATCGCTATGGTGCTTGAACAAGTTTGTGCTGAATGGTTTTGTGGCTTCATAAATCATCATCAAGCATTAAAAAAAGCGTCACTCATATGAAGAAATCTGCAGTAAAATGCTGCCCCTAAATTCAAACAGAAAACATTTAAGAGTGAGAATTTGTCTTGATTTTTCCCACAGTTCCTGTAACAGATGCAGATCCTGATTAGGATTGGAAGAATTGGTAAAACCACTGGCTCCCAAACACTGAAAGTCTCAACAACAGAAGGAACGGATATCAGCACCACCAACACCATCACACGCCTGGTGCCTAAACGCAGTGTGTCAGGTCCCCCAGAATAATAAAACTGTTTTCAAACAGCATTGATAAACGCCATAGGAAGTACATTTGGGTGTCTAGCTCTTTCACCTCTATTTCCTGAGGTGGGCTCACACTGAGTGAAGGCTGAGACTCTCATGGATCTGTGCTGTCACACATTTACAAGACTTGAAGATTGGAGACTTTTAAAGACCTACTTGTTATCACAAAATTCACAGTACAGTTTTAAGAGTTAGCAACCTTGGATTCTTGCATTTTATGCACAGCTGAATAATTACTTTGCTCTGTGATTTGAACAAGTCATTCCCTGTCCAGCAAAGGATGGAAGGATTAATATTAACTATGGAATATCCAGGAGTGGTGATAAATTCAGTGACTCTGAAGAGTCACACCAAGCGAGTCCAAAAAAAGAGTGAATGAGTCAGAAATTTTAACATCAGAGAAAATAACTCCTTTAGATCTAGCCTAAAACATGGAAAAGTGATTTCTTCTAGTTGGATTTTTGGAATATACAGGTAAATATGTGCCATTTCATTTCCAGAATCCTGGACTAACAGACATTGAGGCCAGAAACATGGAAAGGAATTAACATGTAGCATTCAAAGAAGACAAACTGGATCCAATCAGCAAGTCCCAGTAAAGACAAGAGAAGGGGAAAATGGAACAATGCACAATTGATCAGAAAAGGAAAAGCAAAAAATGTATTGTAATTAAAGTGGCAAAACAGATATTTGATATAAATTGCAAATAATCTCTCTGTGTTTAGCAGCTCTTCCTGGACAGAAAAAAAATAATTAAAAAATGGTTGTTCTCTAGATTAAGAATGTTTTTACCATTTAAGACAGAAGTTTCTGTCCTGTCTAGAATTCTGCAATCACAGCCTTTTTAAACCAAAGCAGATGTGCTCCAGCTTCTTACAAACTGCAATACCCTTTCTAGAATAAAGCTGAAAAAAGATTTAAGAGCAGTTGAAAAGTAGCATTTTACTTGAATGTAGGTCAAGAATCGATAATTATTTTTCTTTTTCTTTGAGCGTGTTAGCTAGCCATAGTGATCTATCCTGTTGTTTCTGGGATCTAGAATTTTGATCTTGTTTCCTGGTGCCTGATTTATTTCTACAGTATATAATTTCTGCACCAGTGTGGCAACACCAGTTTTAACAACAAGAAGATTCTTGAAAGAGCTGTTTAGTGGTGAATCACAAAGCCTGCATATCTAGTTTTTTTCATTGTGTTTTTTTTTGCATTGCTTTCTGCAGTATTCAGACCTTGGATATAACAGCCCCCCCCAAAACCCAAAAAAACTACTATGGTAGCCTCTGAGTCACTTGTGATACTTTGTCACAGTATTACCCTATGGTATGCCTATGGCATTTTGCTCAATTTTTCTTCATTAGGCTATCCAGAAACCAAATGGGAAATTCAAGACGAGCCTGTTTCTGACAAAAACCTCCTCTAAACTTCAATTTGCATACCTGACAGGGAATGAAGGCTGCAGAGTACACAGTCACTGTTTTGAAGGAGCTGAAACAGTATCTGGAGCCAGGTTCAGTGCTTCACCTCCTAAGGAGGGGAGACAAGATACACAGGATGGTTTTACAGTGCTCTGGGAATCTGACTATGGACCTCCCCGTGCTCTGGGATTGAAAGATTATAGCATGTTGCCCACTCTCCTCTTCTGTCCTTTGGCTGGTTCCCCAGAAAATCCTTGTTCTGGGAACTACAGGAGAAGGTAATTGCATTTTATTTAATCGGTAATTTCTCTATTGTGTCATCTCTCCGTAGGGGAACTACTAGGGCCTCAGAGGACATTTAAGACCCTTGTAAATATTTGCAGGAAACAAACTCAGCCTTTTTCTGGCAGCAATATGTAGCTGTGGCTGGCGGGATGCTCAGAGCCAGGTTCAGATGTATGGGAGAAGAGGGAGACTTAAGTCACTGGCAGCTCAGTCTGCATGTCTGAACAACGGCTGGTTGCTGGGGCACCTTGTGAAAACGTTTCTATTAAAAGGAACTAGAGCTAAGGATGGGAAGCCACCACCAAGCACCTCTGGTGAGCGGTAAACATCTTTCACAAGTAATCATAAGGATGCTGGTTGAGGTGTGAGAGTGAGGGTGCATGGGTTCTCCTTCAGGGAGACTTGCTCTCTAACACAAACTGTGAAGGTCATCAGATTTGGTTCTCCACCAGCCTGCTCTGATGGGCAGTGCCCTTCCCAGACAGCTGGCAGGACATATGGGTACAGCTGAACTGCTTTTAGGCTCTGCGCTTGTCAGGTCACCCCCACAAGTTCCTGTGGCAGCAGAAGCTAATGCCATTGCTGATGATGCCACGGGTGTCAGCATATATCAGCAGTGGGAGAAGAGAGAGGCAAAAGGGTGCTCTACTCACCACAAGAGAGCCGGGTAGATTCCGGTGTGGTTGTTATGTATATATGCATATATTCACTGCAGGTTCCTGTGCCTGAGGTGGAACAGCACCTTTACAGATGCAATAATCACAAGAACCGTGAGCAGCTCCATTAATAATCTCAGCACAGATGACACCTCACTTTTCCAGACTCCAGTGATGATAACTGGGATGTCATGGACAGTGGCAAGTTAAGGAGTGTTTTGCAAAATTTCAATAACATCACCAGAAGGTACTTGACAGTACTGAACTGCTCATCTGTTCCCACACAGGTCTGGCACACCAAATACCCAAAGGGTGATACTTATTTCTGAAAGAGGCTGGGCCTAGAGAAAGAGGTACTTCAGCTCTGTACTCCATACCAACTCTTGGAACAAAGCCATGTGAACAGATTCCTGAAGCTTGTACCTGGAAAACAGCAACCCACTGTTGACATGGAGGCCAACAGGCAAACTTAGGGTACTGCCAAGATATGACCGGGCTGATATGGACAGTGGGAGTCTCCAGTCTTTCTCTCAGGGCTCAGGACTGGCCAGCACGTGGCTGGAGCTGGTACCCATGTGATATTGCATCCTTGAGAGATGACAGTGGGCTTGCACCATGGAAAGCACTCAAGGGGATCCTCCATGTGGTGGCTAGCAGATGGCAGGTAGCACTGAGGCTGTATAGTGCTAATATGTATGGGGATCCTCTCAGGATGGGCATCTTTCATAGGAAACCATGACCAGGACAGCCTTAGAATTAATTCAGACATGGCAGAGTAAATCCACTGGGGTACATTTAAAATGATTGCTAGCTTGGGAACAGGCACATGCTACCCCTGGTATGGTTGATGGTCAACTTTTAGGTAAGCATTTTTGATGTATTAAAGCACTGGAAAACACATTTTAATAAAGACTCGCTGTGATTTTTACTTGTATAATATGTTTCCACATTCAAAACCTAATCAAAAGTAGGCTTGATAAATTCATCATTACGGACTCAAAAATGACCCTGTAGCTTTAGACAACAAATAGCTTTCATTTCAAACAAGTAACGCTATTACAGTTCCTTAAAAGGTAGAGGGCTCTAATGTAAATATCAACATTTTTTTTTAAATGTGTGTACTCATCAAATACCTTCGAAACTATCACAAATCCTCTGCTTCTCTACATCATGAGTTTATCATTTCTACAACTAATGAATCCAAAGAGCATAATGGGGAATGGATGATGGGTGAGACAAAGACAGACAAGTGCACTAAGTCCATTGTTGCAGTTCTGTAGGAATTACCAAGGAAAGCCTTTGCATGTTAAAAGCCTGGAAATCTCCCACATCTACAGATTTGAAAGTACAGAATTAAAGAAGAACTGGGAGAGAAATTCCCCACTTTCCATTTTCCCATACCTTTTTTGGGAAATTGATTCTTGTGGTAGCAAAATACGGGAAATTAAATATATTTTAGCTTTTTTTCAAATATTTTAACATATTTTATTCTTGAGTGAATACACACAGAATAATTCAACCATTTGAATCCTTCTCCTGGGCTTGGAATCACCAGGTGTTCTTGAAAACCATGAGAAAACTACTGACCTGTCATACATACAGCACTAATCACCTTTGCATTTTGGGCCAATGCCATAAACTGGGGGGGTGATAACTGCTGACTTAATCACAGTTCACACAAAGGCAGTTGTGATCAGTGCCCAGCATCGCACCACCTTGAGTGAATTATCAATGTGCTGGTGCATTAATGCAATGACTCGTAATTTGTTCTATTCTCTTTCTCAGTGGCTGAAGAGTCCAACCTTGCTGTGATATCTTCTTTCTGTTTCAAGTACACAAACTCTTGGTCCAATTTATTTCCACTGATTAGAAACAGTTGTTGGAATATTATTCACTAGGGACTACAGTTTAATGCAGCATCACTACAGTGCAGATACATACAATAAAGCAAATAAATAAATTAATAAATAATATCTCCCAGATTCACACAAAAGCGTTGTGTGTATCACTGTGCTGTACAGTGTCACTTCAACCCGGCAAATCCATTTTCCTGTCACAATATTCATCATTATACCACCCAGGGTTCATAAAGCACAATTGAGAGATAATGGAAAAAATACAGGACACAACATGGTTTTGGCTGATAATATTGATTCCAGGTGTTCTGAGAGAAAATTAATTCAGTCATATGTTCCAGCTATAACACTGCTTACCCCTTTTATGGATGCCTGTTGAAACAGCTCCTAATATTCTGCAGACCCCAAACCACAGATCAAAAATAATTACAAAAATGAAGCTAATTGTTTAAGAGCTTGCAGCAGAGTGCAGATTAGAGACACCAGCAGCTGCACAATGCCACTTGACTCTTTTCTCACCCATGCGGAGTTTATGACAGGAATGATACTCAGCTCAAAATTAACAAATTCAACAGATATGGTCTTAAACTTTTCCCAGGGTATTGTACTCCTGGAGCCTAAGTAAGTCACAACCATGATGCCCCCTCTTTTTTCTTTGAATTTGCACATAACATATGTCAACAAATGAAAAACATTTCCATTTATTTCAATTGGTACATTAAGCAGACTTCTGGCTAGTTGGGCAGCTGAATTATTCATCACAGATACTGTCTTGTTAGTCTGCACATCTTCAGCAGATTCATATTTGTGCAAGTGAAAAAACCAATTTGCCAAGCAGTTCACTTGTGGCTCAGTCTGAACTTACAACACACGCATGAACTACTCTTTTTCTAGTTATATCACTGACACTTTTCCATGGTTGTTCATCATGTACAATGCGCCATCTCCTGCTATGTGACATTACCTTTGTCTCACAACTAACTGACATTGTTAAGTGTGATGCATCCATGCAGATGTTGAACAATGAATATTACATATTGGAGGTGAGTCCCTGGATGAAACTATATTTATGTTGAGTAAAATATACATTTCAAGGCCATGACATACACTGTTAAAATATTTCCATATTATTTTCCCAGGTTTCAGAAAATTAACTACTCATTTTCAGAAGGCAAAAAATTTAATCACCTCTGACTATAAAAGCAAAAATGCAAAAGAACTGCTGTGAAAGACATCTTTGCCTCTGGAGTCAGGACCAGCAACAACTTCCTTGAGGCAAACACTGAATATATACTGGGCAGGAAAAAGTGAGGATTCCCTTGTGCTACCCACAGTACTGATAAGGGAGAGTGCTCTTCCTTCAAACTTCATTCAGAGTTACAGCCATGAGTGAAAAGACAAATGTGCTCACCATGAAGCTCACTTGGATTTTCCAAAATTAATCTGCTTTCGTGCTTAAAGAGGAGTTGTTTTTCACGTGCAGCTTGTAGTCTTTCTACTATAATGGCAGGATGAGTTTGCTTAAATGTTGTAAGAAAGGCATGGTGGCTCTTGAATCAGATTTTGGGTGTGAATAAAAGTGATCCAGGATTTGCATGATCAGTCATTTTTAAAATTCATAATTACTAATCCTGGCTTTAAAAAGAACAATTGACAATGACATACCAGGTGGTGAATTGGAATTTCCATGGTCTTCTGCATAGGGTGAAAGTAAGCAAGTTTCTTCTGCCCTTCTACAAGAAGGTACTGAACAGCAGCCTGACAGCAAAGCTGTCTAGATATTCTTCTTGTTTACTTTATTTCTAGGTTATTCAAGTACAGATTTGCTTGTGAGATATAATTCTAATTTAAACTTATCCCTATTTTAATTTTGCTATGAAACTATTTTGGAGCTACTTCAGATCTGATTAAGTTGCTGTCTGAAGTTAGCAAGAAAATTCCACTGCAGAGAAAACAAAATAACCTAATTTTTGTCTATGAAATTCTGTAGTGTTGCTGTCCTGTATCTTTTTTCAGTTTATATCAGAATTCATCTGACCAGATATTTCTATTTCTTTGTCCTGCCTGGCTGAGAACTGTCAGTATGCAGTATGTATCCCAATATCATGGGAGTGAAACTGGATGCATTTTATGAAAATTTCCTCTCCTTGCATCGGATTCATACCTAGTTATATAGCATTTATCATAAATTGGCCCTAGTCCCATAACTACATGACTACAGAATTTATGTCTCTTCCTTGAGGTTTTGGGGTTTTTTTGGTTGGTTGGTTGGTTTTGGTCAGGTTTTTTTGCATTATATTTTAACACAAGCATGTGGGTACTTACAAGGCCTTCTGCAAATGAATGAAAACATATGCAAATGGACAATCTGGTGTACCTTTGTAGAGACATAAGGAGGTACAATAGCTTGAAATTCACATTTCTGTTTGCATTTGCCCTCCAATTTATTGAAAATACCCAGACAGAATTTGCTGATTTGTGTATTTATCAATCCTAACAGGCTGCACACAGAACCTTTTGAAGCCAAACCAGCCATTAGCAGCTGGAAGAACAGTGCTAACTGCTGTACTGTGTAATAGCTTTTACAGATTAACTAGAACAAACAGCCTGATCCTTCAGTATGGAAATTCTACCTCTGTCAACATTCACAGGGCACTGAGTTTATTTGTATTAGGTTTGAAAATGTACAAGATGTGCCACTTGTTACATTCATGTAGTATATTCATATGTCATGTTAAAAGTAAGGAGCTTCAAATTACATTTGTTAACAGCTAAAGGTAGCCAAGATTTTAAAGATTTTTTTAAAAAAGATTTTCCTTTTCTTGTGAACCTTGTAAATCTTTTTGTCTGTAGTGGGAATGGGCAAGCCAGAAACCAAAATGTTTACTTCCTGCACAAGTTCTTTCCAGGTACCTGCTTTGAAGTTTTACAAAGGTTCTTCTGAATATTCAAAATTAAAAAGAGGTGAATAGTAATCTCTGTTCACTGTTAGAACACCACTGAAAAACCATCGCCATTGGGGGAAGGAGCTCCCACTGGTCCTGAATGAAACTGTCACTGAGGTATGAAATATAGGAGACTGAATCCATAATCCGTATTATTAGTAGATTTTGTGACAGCATTCTTCTCCCCTGTTTATGAAATTGCATACCCTTCTTGTGATTTACTGCTATGTTAATCCATGAGATCAGATGAGGAGTTAGGAACACGGCTATCCCCAATAATAAACTCAACAACTTAACTACAAGTCAGCCCTCAGATTTTTAACTGATTAGACTATGAAAATGTAGAGGGAACAGGAATGCTGACTAACAGAGGAAAGCAGCGCTGGCATACTGTGACCATGAACCTCTCGGTCAGGAGAGTCCAAGCTGGATGGGGTGAGCAACAACAAAGTCTTGACTCCTTGTACAGTTTGTGAGGACAGCTACAATTCCTGACATGGAAAGCCTGATAAGTGCAGTATCCATAACAGCATTGTGGAGACCACGCTCTGACCTGCTTGTACCTGCCAAGAACTTATTAGCCAAGCCCCACAATTTTTCAGCAAAATAAAGGGCTGAGAAGCAAGGCATGGAGGCAGTAACATCCTCCACAGATTTATCTATTTAGAAGCTAGACCTCTTGTGTAAAGCAACTGCTTTGCCTTTCTACAGCTGGTGGAAAAGATGACACCTCAAAAGAGCACTTAATTCCACTTACTTCAGACATACTTTAGCTAGCTGGATTGTCCTCCAGAGGTTAGTCTCCCTCCATTGACCACAGAAAGAGCTTCAGTAACTTCTTTACACTAGATGTCTAACTTTTAAATTGCTGAGGTTAGTGAGCTGAATCCCGTTTCGATCCCACAGCTTCAGAAAGGTGGGGAGCTGTCTTGAATGATCGTTTGTTTCGTTATTTTGCCAGGGCTGTGCCTGAGCAGATGTTTCTATTGAGCTGTCCACAATAACTCCAGTGCTTGCCATTAATTTAAAACTCAGACATGTGTGAGTAGTTTAGATTGTTCCTCCCAAACGTCCATTACCTTTGTTCTGAATTTTATCTATTTAAACTAATACACCTATGCCTTGCTTTCTCTAAATGGCTGTGGAAACAGTATAAATAATCTGAGTCTAACCCATGATGCTTTTTAAAAACCTATGTGTGCTAGTAGTACACATGAGAAACTTTCTTGACTCAGGTTTTCACTGTAGATGCAAAGAATAACAGAGGTGCAGATTTGGGTGATGAAATTAATGGATTCACTATTAAATACCCAGTAGTCTTCATCAGAAATTCTGATATTAAACGATATTCTTTAAAAATATATAAACACACCTTGTGTTCATCATCAGACCACAAATAAATATTATCTGGAGACATGAAACCAGGCCAGATGGATCACAATCCCAAGAGGCAGTTAAACATAAATTAATTAACATTCAAATTAAAATAATTACAATTCTGATCACATACAAATATTGAGCTGTCAGATCTAAGCTTTGTTTGGAAATACAGCATTTGGCTGTATTGACGGATGGAAGAATCGGAGTAACTATTGACTTGAAAGCTCAAAGTCTATTAAACACATCATCTCTGGATTCCACCCTGTGTTCACTGACACATCTGAGAGACATTTGGTTAATGATTTGGTCTTGATGATATATTTAGTGTAATCTTTTCCACAATGTGATTAACTGTACCGGAAATGCAGATGAAAAGGTGTATTCCGTGTTTTGCAAAGGGTCACACATGGGGAGCATTACCTTCAGCGTTTGTAGCTATCTAGGCACAGGAAGAGATAATTCATACTCCGTGGTAGACTTCCAGGGCTTTTCACACTACATGTAAGGACCATACATAACAGATTTCAGAATAAAACCTAATCATCTCATCATGCAACCCAGAGGCAATAACAATCCCTGATCATTAAGGAAGGGGAGCAGCAACTCATTATATGGCACTAAATATGAAGAGTTGAAGGATATGAGTACCATGAGTTCTCACTTAGGTTCCATCCATAATAGAGGTCAGACACGTAAGAGTAACCTGATTCTGCAGAGAGAGGCATACATATGAATGCTCACGTGCACAGGCAGACAGGCACACGCAGCCCGTTGTGAATGGCATAACTGAAATCAATGGGGCTACTCACAGGGTCTATGATTTATTTACTCACTCTCTGGTTTCTCTAAAATGGTCTAGTAGCAAGACTGGTCTAAAAGTAGTCGTCAAGTGCATTTACATTCATTACATTGATGTAAAAAGGCCTCAGTTTAACTAGGAATAAGGTCCAGGGTACATTAAGTTAAAAACATACATAAATCCTTGCACAATCGGAGCTTAAGGGCATTATGCAGAAGGTGGTGCTTTCAAACGAAGTAATTAGATATAAGCAGTTAGCATAATTCATGTTGCTAAACAAATATGAATAATGCAAGAAATGTATATTTAAGAAAAATTACTCTGAAAAAACTCATTACTTTCTGATTGTTATTTCTTCTGTGCCATTTCCTACTTCACTCTTTTGTAAGTACATGTTGATACCTTCCAGGCCAAGGAAAATGAAAGCATGTTATTCTCTTTGCTTTAAATTTCTGATCCGTAATTTCATTGAGCAGGAAGTCTTCCTCTCCCCTTATTCTCTCTCCAACAGGAAGTGTCTTCTAAGAAAGACAGAAGACAAATTTAGTTACCATTGAATTTCTTATGGACTTCCCATGCACCTTTCCCAGCACAGAACTGCTGATGAGAAATAAGGATGTCTACCCTCCTTCCTGCACCGCTACACAAGGAGGACAGGTCTACGCTCTGTGACTGCAATTGCACATGACACAGTCCTCTCTCGTGTCCACACTGTGTCAGTAGCTACCCATGCATGAGCCATTTACCACATTCACAAAATATTTATTCTTCATATATACATTTGGCCCTTCTTGTGGAAACATTATTATGATGGTTTGCCATTCATGGGCTGGATGCAGTGGAAGTTTGGAAAATGGTCACATCTCCTCACATATGGAGAACATACATGAATTAATATATCTGCTAAAGGCATAAATTGAATCCATTTGTGTTCTATCAGTCACCAGTTACTAATCATGAACAGACTGGTCTCAATTTGGCCTATTAGATAGTGGTTTAGCTTGCTGGCATTTTTTCATTCTCCTCACCACTTTTTGACAAAAAGAATCAGACAGGGCAAAAATTACAGTGCTGTACCCATACTGATAGAATCAAAACTAAGGCAGCAGCCTTTCCCAGTCTGGGCAGGGTTACAGTGGCACTGAAGTATGTAAACACAATTATATGTGTGTTTACATACTTATCACTAGAAGATATTCCTAAACTGGAGGGGAATAAACTACTGGAGTGTGCATATTTATGATACTGAACCTATACCCACCCTAGTCAAGCTATATTAGTAAAAATACCACTATGTCAGCATATAGGAAAGTAAAACCTATAGGGTTTGGCAGCTTAATAAACTAGTATAATAAACCCTATATATGCCATAGCTGTCACAATTGCAAAGGAATATGTACCAGCTTAAACCACCTCTGTTGAAGTTTAACTGATCACATTTCACTTTGCAAACGGACTGGTTAAGCATATGCACATGGGCAGTTAGTGCAGCTCATCAAAGTTGAAACTGAGTACACTTATAGCTAGGCTGTCCAAAACGTTCAATTGCATGTCTCTATCTTTCATTACAATGGTGTGGGAAGAGCTAATGCCAGATTTTTATCTCTACCTGGACCAGTTGTGAAGAATGCTTCGCCAGCATACTTTGTAACTAACCAGCATGACAGTTTCAAGTTTTCAGGTTACAAGAATTAACAACTCCAAGAAGGGTGCATAGAACTGCCAGAGGCTGAAAGCTCAGATACTTAGTCCTGGCTGTTTAAACACACTGTTTATTAATTTTGATCACAGTTGTGGAGCAAGTATTGTATTTGGAAGGCCAGTACAAAGTACTGTTCTGTATTTTGTTGCCTTAACTGGGTATTCTCCAGGGAGCTCAATTCCACAGTAACGGCAATGTCCAACCCAGACGGACACCTGAGCTGCAGTAAGAAAAGCAGAGATCCACGAGAACAAATGGCCAGATTTAAACAACAGAGTTACAGCTGCAGATCCTAGAAAACTGGCATGGATCACATTCAGCACATTCATCCAGCCTATCACAAGTAATGTTACACAAAGATGACTAAGGAACTGGAGCATCTGACATAACGAAGAGAGGCTGAGAGAGCTGGGACTGTTCAGGTTGGAGGATCTGGCCTCCAGCAGAGAAGATGGAGTCAAATTCTTCTCAGTGGTGCCTAATGAGAGGACAAGAGACAATGGGCACAAATGGAAGTACAGGCCATCCCACTTAAATGGAGAAAAAAAAGAAAAGAATCATGTAAGAGAGGTCAGACACTGGACCAGGTTGCCCAGAGAGGCTGTCGTGTCTTCATTCTTGGAGATACTCAAAACTCAGCTGGACACAGGCCTGGGCAACCTGCTCTAGTTGACCCTACTTTGAGCAGGGAGGTGGACTAGATGATTTCCAGGGGTGCCTGCCACCCTCAACCATTCTCTGATTCTGTGACTCCACATTGACATGCTTCAAAGTGAGAGCTAATTTGTCTCTGGATCTAGAAATATTGTTTCTTTCCCTTCAGTTACCTTCTACTTTGAACTTTTATATCAGTGCTGCCGTTTGTCCAGACTGTGATTATTTCCCTCTACTATCCCACTGACTTCACAGGGAATTAGACCATGTTCTAAAGAGCGTGTTAAGGTGTCAAAGATGCCCATTATCTCCACTGAGGAAATAGTGGGAACAAGATACTTAGCCCACCAGTGAATTTCGGTGAATTCAGCTACATTTCTAAAAACTTTTAAAAACATTTTTATCCTTACATATAGCTGGTCTTAATAGTTTCCTGACCTAATTCAAATTCTTCTGTGGCTAAGAATTCATCCCCTTTGTGAATCTGCAGCTTTAGTCACAGTATTTATTCCATTCACTACTTTCCATTTTCTATATTATCTGTTGTGGCCAAAGTTATCTTTTAAAAGATGAATGTTTTACAAGCTTTTGTTAACTCTGTTACATTGACTCTTGTTTTCCCTCTTTACTTCATCCCCCACTTCCACCTACATTTTCTTACAGTTTCTGTTTTCCTGACAAGGTAGAATTTCCTTAATAACCACAAGACCCCTTTAAGCATGAAAAAACCATCTGCACTGCAGCTGAACTTGTACTATAGGAGTCAAAGTTGATTTTGATTCTGAGAGGAACCAGTCTGAGATTTTGAAGATCTTTGCATGAACTGACTGCATGCCAAGGAATTGTGAAAAATTCACACTGGGGCACCTCAATTAGAAGATATAGTATAGTCTTATTATATACTCTCTCTATATATGAGAGAGACAGAGTGCAAGAGATTGAGCATATGATTATATACATACATATACATAATATGAATATATAACCATACTTCATTCATATATATACACACAAATATATATATATGAATATATGCACACAAACTTCACTCAGTTCTAATTACAATATAGTTCATTGATTTTGGTAAATGTTGCCATTATTTCCCTGTAATGAAAACTCCTCTGCATAACTGATTAGAAGGCAATATTGGATACCGCCAACTCCTCTTTACTGTACTGCAGGTGTTAATGCACTTAGAAGTGCTGTACTTCCATGAATTAAATTTTCCCTCAGGAAAAAAGGAAGTATTTGTTCTTCATTAGCATTTTTGCTAGATGGGATCCCACAATCCAGACTCAGGAACAAATGAGGCATTTACACTCATCACTGCAGATGCAGTATATTTGTAAAATAGACTTTTAAGAAATGTAAATTAAGCAAAAGCTATGAAAACACATGCAGACAGGAAATAATCCCAAACTACTGATAAGAGTGCCACTCCTCTTTGGCAGAGTGCTCTCCTGGAAAACCCCACGGTGCAGGGCTTGAAGTCGTCAACCTGACTGCACGGGTGGCAGCAACCACAAACCCCTGTAGCTGAATGCCTGTGAGTTTTTAGTAATCTATATGAAACAGGCTACTGCTTTCAAGCATTCTTTGGTGGCTCACTGCTCCCATCACAGATTCACTCCACTAACCTATCTTGTAACCTTGGCAGAGAGGGCAATTTGTGGCGGCACAAAAGCTGACTGTCTCCTTTAGTCCTGAGGGTGGTTTTCCAGGCCATATTATAAGGGTAGTGTGGCGAATTTTTTATGGAAAAGCATCTCTTCAGACAGAATACATTCAGGCTGAGAGGCTGTTAATTCACCCAATGTCATGAGCAATGTGTTTGTTTAATTACGTTCCCAGGCTAATAAAGATCTCAGTTGGATGAGTCCTCATTCACTCCTCTCACGCTGACATCGCCCCCCCTGCACCCCACCCCCCCCATCCCCCCACCCCCGGCTATTCGCTAATGATGGAAAGGCCCTTAAATGTGGTCAGGTATCTCCTTCAAAGAGTAATTTACTGTAAAAATCAGCAGGCTTGATCCTGGATAGCATGTCACTCAGAGTACCAAGGAAAGACTGCGCATGAAATCAAAGATGGTGGGAGTTATGGAATCCTATTCTCTAGGAAATTTCAGTGTTTCGATATATGCCTTACTTCTCATCAGAAACTTCCAGGAGAATATGAAGTTCAAAAATAAATACTAACTATTAAGCATACTGAAGCATTTATTTTCCAGGAAAAAGCAATCTTCTTAATTTATGTAGTACATGATACATTGTGGAATATAGTATAGAAGATAATATTGTAATATGACTGAAAAGCCTAAACAAAAGGAGCTAGGAGTAAAAATAAAGTATTTTTATGTTATCAGAACAACTCCTTTGAAAGATTTACCCCAGAGGATTTCATTAGAACTGATTTATTCACTCAAAATATTTCCATATTTCCATTTCAATGAAATTGTGTTTTCAGATAGAAACAGTTTTCCTCATTTTTTTAATCAGCTCTCTTCAACATTTTGTTAAACCTGAAAGCATACTGCTCAATCTTTTCTACCTGGAGGGAAATGCTCAAGTCCAAGACACATTTAATTTGGTAAAACTTAGAGATACTTAAAATATATCTTAGCACATTGTGCACATTCCTTGTCAGAAAGCTATCAAAATGAATTTTGTTTTAAGCCATTGCTGAGGAATTTTTATTTAATAAAACTCCACTCAGTGACCTTAAACACTACATTTTCAGTCTCAATTTTATGTGTCTCACACAGGTGATTTCTGAATTCCTTGAAAAACTTCACAGACTGAGAGTCCAAGCTACTGTTTGTGTTGCTTGCCACAGGTATATATTGTTAGAAATTTAACACTGTTGCTAAATGCTCCCTTTCATCACACTCTCATGAAATATTGATAATACGCCCTGAAGAGGTCAGACCTCGTTCCTACGCATTATTTTTTTCTGTGAAGCTGTCATAAAATCCTTTTTTCTTACTTTATTATTTCATCGGTAATATCCTGAGCCCTCTATTCATTTTTTATGCATGTACACTGTTTTCTTTCATTAGGCACAGTTCAGGTCTCCTGCAAGGGCTGGTCCATGGCACACAGATGAGGAAGGAGAAGCCATTTGAAGTTGTTGCTGAGTGGTTTGCTTCCCTCACCTGACTCACCTGACAGGTGCTTGTTCCTGTCACCACATCACGGTTCATTTTCCCACTGGCGCGGCAGTACCACAGTGCAGTGTGGCACTGCACTGACTGCGGGGTCACTGAAATGTAGGGTTGTTTTGGGGAGGGTCCTTCTCTTAACCGTTTCTGTCATGTGCAGTATGGCCCCATCAACTACGCCTTCCTTAGCACTGAGGGTGTGAGGGAAAGGCATCAGCAGTGGGATGGATGGCGGATGAATAAATACTCATAAGCCAGCTTTGCTGCCAAAACCCAGCTGCCCCTGACGTATGGCTTCAGGCAGCTTTGCTAATGTTATGGTAATTGAGGCTTTGGAAGAATAAGGGCTACTTGTCAGCTATTTAATTTTCAGGTTTGTGCTTGACCAGTGTTAAGTAAAATGATACAGGCTAAACAGATCAACCAACCCTGCATCCTTTGCCCAGAACTGATTTAAATAAAACATTTGGCTGGTGCAAATCAAAGGGATCCCATGACCTTTTGGAGGAAGTGGAATGGTCTAGTGAAAGGGAGGAATGCAATGGAAAGAGAAGTAGGTGACCATGGGAGATATGAGAGCCCTCTTGAAACCAACATGAGATTCCTTGTTAGCTTCAAGAGGACAAAGACAACACACTGGTGTTTGCTCCTTGCCCTGAAAGGGCTGCTGTGTCGTCTTTTATAACTTTTCTAAATAATTCCCTACACGGTTACAGCAATTTTAAGAGAGAATAAGCGTGTAGATACAAATCCTCAGTGACCCCAGCATGGTATACCACAGCTGAGGGGACTGGCTTTTTGCCATCTCTTGTGCTCATTCAGGCTCCAGGATAATGTGTCTGTGAACTGCCTGTTTGTCTTTTGTCAGACAAAAAGCATTTTACTCAACACAAGGTGACTCTGTGTTGGAGTTTGTAGCTGATAAAAAATTAATTAATAACCAGACCAAAACTTTATGGTTGCTTAAGGATTAGTTATCATGTACTGCACAGAAAGAAAGTAATGGGGCCTTCCAAAGAGGAAAGGAAAAAATAATAAAAATGGTTGGAGACAGAAGCCAGGCAAAAACAAAGCAGAAATTAGGTACAAATGATTAACAAATGACTACATCAAATATCTTGTACTGTGACTTTGACCTCCCCTGGCCTCCCATGTCCTTCACACTTAGGAAACATTTCTAAATAGAAAACCAGTAAAAAGTGATTTGGATTCATTAGAACTTGAAACTTCAACACAATGAATTTCAATTTAGAAGACTCCAGAAAAAAAAAAAATAAAAAAAAAGAAGGAAAAAATCCACAACACCAAAATCAAAGCACTAAACAACATTTTCACAAAGCTAATTTTGTGACAAAACAGTCTGAAATGGCATGCCAGAATCTGTTCGCCTGTCAGCTCTGCTGCTGTGTAACTTACAAATATGCTATTAGCATTCTAGCACCTCATCCTAGCACTTACTTTCATAAAAAATTAGCCCTGCACTCAAGATGTGCACACATGTCTTTTTGTGACGTAGCAAGGCTGATTTAAAAACTGGAATTCACAGTAACCCAATAAAAATGAGGGCTGTAAATTAACTGGGCATAATATGGTCTTCACATTTCTCCAGAGTCCTTGAATAAACTACAAAAATAAATGAGGAAGAAATGTAAGTGCAAAGAAACAGCCTTTTCTTCAGATGGTCTGCATTTCTAACTGAAAATTTTGGCTGGCATTAGTTGGTGGGAGCATGAAACACACAGCATGAAAGGTCAATAAATGAGTCTAACACATGGAAAAAATGCCTTACTGGAGAAGTTGATGGGCACCATCAGATTTAGAGTTACATATTCTGCTTGTTTACCCATTCCAAAACCCTTTCTAACTGTTTAGTGATACAAGTCCATCACATTGACTGACAAGGTCCTAACCAGTTCAGGTTCCAAATCAGGAGATATAGGAGAAAATTTGTTAGTACTTAATGTCTGTCAGTTCACATAACTGGTAGAAAACCTGTATTTGTAAAAGAATGATGCTGAAAAGAAAATACCCATTTCATTCTGCAACACTAATAGGCTGTGCCAGGGGTATTTTAATGGCTTGGAAAATGTTAGTGTTATGAGAAGAGACAAATAACAAAGAAGCTTTACAAAACATACCTGAATCATGGCGACACTTCACATTCATCTTGTTCTGTTTTATTTAACAATTCACAATCATTGTATTTTAGGCTGGTTTTTGCTTAGCCTCAGGGCAATTCTCTGCTGACTTCTACAATACAAAACGAATGTATTTATTTAGATGGTGAGGTCTCCAGGGGCAAAGGCTTTCTCTTATCATGTGTCTTCTACTGGACTTGGCACAATGGGTTTTGTCTTGATGGTGCTGTAATACAAGCAAGTAGCATATCTGAAAGCCAGAAGGTGCACTGCAACCACCCACTTTCACCTCCAAAACAAGATGGCAGGGGCTTAGAAGGATCCAAGTCCTGCTTGCTTAGGAAGCAAGTGTGAACTACACAGTGTAAGGAGTTTAATGGCTTCCTACATAACAGAGTCATTCATCAGTAACGACGGGAATATGAAACCTTTTGCATTCATTCCACAACCACAAGCCACTCACTAATAATAACAATAATGGATAATACTAGAAGCAAGTGAAATATATTTGATTTCCTTTGATTTCGTCCTTCTCAGAAACTCAGCAGTTTTTCTGTATGAAATCTGGTGGTTACATTAAACTGCATTTTCAATAAGTGTTTAAATTAAAACTATGCACCCAGATGCCAGCTGAGAGTCTTTATTCAATGGGTCTGATGATAAAATGGATGAAAGCCCAACTCATGGATGTAGGAAGCCAAGGTCTCCCAGCATGACAAAGGCCTTGCTCTATATAATAAAGTAATTTTTTTTAGATAACCTTTTGTTTTCATTATCTGTACACAGCTTTGATCTGTTTTATTTTATTACTTTCCACATTTAAGTTCTCAAGGATTGCAGCTTTAGCTTAGCAAGAAGCCCTGCAGTTTCTGAAGCACAGTGAAGGGTTTTGAGCAGGGGATCATCACCTGCTTTGCAGCTTTCGTTGAAGTCACTCTTCAGCCATCTGAAGAGTAAGAAATACCTAACAAAAACCCAGAAGTTGCCAACTCAGTGTCTGTAACATCTTTTTCCTGACGTATCTTCCAAGTCAAATTCAAATTCAAAACCATTTCAGTAGACTGGTCCTTAAGTGATATAGATCAGTGCAACTTCACTGATGCTAAAGAAAGAACCTGGACTTAACAGCAGTTAAAATTAGGGCCTGTTCTCTTTATATTACAGTGGCTGTATTTACATTGGCAAGCCGTATGGCACATGGAGCAGGAGGAGCATGGATCTCAACATACAGAGTGAAATGGAGATACAGAAGAGCAAATGCCCATAATGCGTGATACAGGGATTTTACTTTGGGTCAGTTTTTCCCACAGAATGAATACCCAGTGGCAACTAGCATACAGCAGGGGTGCTGCTGGAGGCTTGGCATACAGTGGAGTGCTGGGTAATTCTGGTTTAGTTTCATCTTAAAGTATTCTGCTTTAGGTGCTTCAAGATTACATCAACATATAGACCAAAGCATGTTTAGGTGAGATGACTGGGAAATCTGTTTCAAAAGCACAGTCCTGATATGAGCAAACATAAATCAACAGCATGAATCAACACTGTAAATCTAGGATGTTCTCTTAGAGCAGATAAACAGACCTCAAATTTTGAAATGTGTCCCTTTGGGACTGCACCAACTATCTGTGTTATTATAATCTTGAATATTCTTCAGAAGACCATTCTGACCCACAGCCATATGGACTTAATCTGCCTTCAGCATTCTGAACATTTTTTGGGCAAACATTTGCTCATTTATGAAATTAATTTTCATATTCTCCAAGGATGTGCAACATGGAATACAATAATAATGTGATACCTCACTATCTGCTTCTTATTAGGGGCACAGGGCATAGTTTCAGGCTCAAACTCAGGGTACCTGCTTCAATGACTAGAATTGGGTGGAGAGAATACTGCCAATGCCCTTAACAACAATAAAGTTTCCTCCTAATGAATTCTGTTTCGCTGTACTAAAGCCCTATTGTAAGCAGAATAGATGTCTTTAGACCATTTTTTTGATTCAGCCATTAATTGTTGAATTAATCAAACCAAATTTAGGTTCCCTCAAGCTTTAAGTTTAGCATATAACAAAGGCAGACTGCTTTGCCAAAACTAGACTTCCAAAACGGGTGGACTTAGTGTGTGGCAGCCAAATTTTTGAGCATTACATTTTCACACTTAACCTAGGCAAGCCAGAAAAGACAGAGAAAAAAGCCAAAAAGTGAGGGATAAACCAAAGACATTTTGAGGAAGCAGAAGATGTTTATGTATTTGTAAAATATCCTGTTAAAAAAAAAAAAAAAAAAAAAAAGTCCTTTCTTAGACTTCAATCTAGCTTGGCAAAAGAATGACTATTGGTTTTATTTCTATTGCTGCAGCATGTGGGAGGTGTCACTGTTGTGTTAAAAAGAACACAACTCTAAAGCACTTTTGCTTTGGCTGAACATATTTTATCCAGTAGGTTAGGGAAATTTACTGCTAAGCATCACACAGCTAATGCAGAAGATCTAAATCTCACAGCTGTCGTAGCAAAGCTTAGCTTCATGATTCAGAACACAAAATGCAAGGCTGAGAAAATATATCATGGGCAAAGGACTGAAATCCAGAAGAGCATCTTGAAAACAAGAAAATAATTTTGTAAGAATATAGGCAGTGTGGGGTTTATGTAAATATTTTGCAGAGGAATTTTCATTTAAGGAATGTGTTTAAATGAAGTTGAAAGTACCAATGCTTCTGAGAAATACTTCCATAAGCCTCAGAGTGACATGAAGTAGTATCTATTATTTCCCTTGATACACAACAAGACTTGTAGAGACTCTGTATAAGATATCAAGTGAAATAAAAAAGGCAGGCCCTTGCCACAAAGTTTGTAGCACTCAGGTATATAGGGCTATCAGGAGGAGTACAACAATCCCCTCTTTTTAGGTGAGGAACAGAAACAAAGGACAATATTCTTATGGGTACACAGATTTTGACTCCAAATAATTTCATTTTTGTTGTGTACATAGGCGGGTAATGTACTGGTGATATATAATTTTTAAATACAGGCAGCTTCCATTTTCTACTCTGTCTTCTTATCAAGCAGGTCTGAGACATCCCGATTCTCCCCACACTGCAGGGCAAAGAGGGCAAGCAGGAGTGCGTCACTGGAGTAGGGTGATATTCACAGTGGCAGGGACATGGAGCAGCTGGTGGGAAAAGAACTGAATACTTAGAGCAGCTGCAGAACTTTGGATGGCACAATGGGAGAGTTAAAGACCTGGGAGGAGGAGCCGCCTGGGGCTAGCAAGTTGAGGAGGGGACTGTCTCTAAAGTCAGTTACCTAGCAGGCAACTTCACAGAGCTTGAGTAGGAAACCTAGTGCGCATGGGTAAGCGTCACCCTCACTCTCATGCACCCTCCACCCCTATCCATGTAGGTTCCACTGTGAACACTGTCAACACTTGAAACTTTCAAGTCATGTTTCTGGATGACAGGGGTTTGTGGTGGGAGACATGCTGTACACCTTCCCTTTGAAGCCAGGTCACTGTGCAGCAAAATGTTCAAGATTTGCACTAGGAGCAAGAGAGGGTGCAGCTCACCAGCCTAGCATAGTGGACACTTCCATCGGAGATGATGCCTTCTGATCTCTGCTTCAAGGAGACTTTTGGCATTTGCCAAAGCTGGTAGCACAGCTGTGTTTTGCAAGGAGCCCTGTCCTGCTGTGTTTGTGCTCAGCATGCTGAAGAGACCTGCTGGGTGAAACAAGCTGAGGAACAGCTGTGCCCAGGAGCAAGGACATGCTGAGCCACCCAGAAGCCAGAATCAGCTCTGGGTATGAGCACTTCTGTGTGCTTGGAGACCTCCACATCACGAAAAGAGGAGGCCCCAGCAAGCTCAGGCACATCGAGGTTTAGGCAGCAGTCATAATGCTTATTTTCAAGGTTACAAATTTGTTGTAGCCCTTTTGTTTGAGGCACTAAAGTTCTTAATTGGAGTTGGCCCCAAGCAACTTGCTTGAGGTTGTGGAGCAGCAGTTCAAGGAAAGCTGGATCTTCTCAGTGCTGGTCACAGCAGAGGATGTGGTCATGGGTATGCAGAAAGGAGTCCATACAACTGCAGTGACCGGTGACAAATTAGCTCTTTTGCTCTCCAGATCCCACCATGGCAATACTGGCTTCTGCTTGTACAGGAACGAGAAGGATTTTTACCCAAACCAGTGTGTGTATATTGTGCTTGCACAGGTCAGGAATCATTTGTCCATCCTTTCTATGTTACGCAGTAGCACAATATGCTGGATTTCTGTGAGATAAGCCACTGTCAGCTTTATC
The DNA here is from genome assembly GCF_023634155.1 of Falco peregrinus. Taxonomy (NCBI): domain Eukaryota; kingdom Metazoa; phylum Chordata; class Aves; order Falconiformes; family Falconidae; genus Falco; species Falco peregrinus. The sequence goes on from NC_073726.1 coordinate 49,772,179, forward strand.
AAGGAGGAATTTTGCCTTACAGATTAATGCAAGAAACAAGCCATTTTGAAACACCAGTGGATGGATTGTGGGAATGAACTTTTAAGTGCAGCTTGTTCAGGCTTGTGCTGGTATTTGGTGCTGAAAAGAGCTTTTAATGATGTCTGTGGGAAACTTCAAATAACAGCTTTAAGAATTTGCCTGACAATAAGCCTAGAGAAAATACCCTGGAATTACAAGATATTTTCCTTTCAAAATAATCACACGTAAATCATATATATTATAATGAGTAATATCACATCTTCACTCAGGAAAATTCAGTTCCTCTAACACTTGAATCTGGGCTCAAATCACAGGTGGTAAATACTATTTGCAGTTATCGTTTTTCATGCTTTTCAGTTAGTAGTCTCTTTTTTTTCAACTTTGGTGGAATGAATAAGACAAAAATATGTATGTGCTTAGGAAATATATCTGTTTTGCCAGTCACTAAGAGTGGAAAGAAAAAAGCAAGAAAATTTATTGGAAGAAAAAAGCCAGCAATTCCAAATCAAATCAATAAAATACTTCTTACAGTGTAAGCATGGGATTCAGTTAATTCAATTAATGTTTAAAGTGTGAGCACCTACCTTGGAGCTAGTTATCTTAGATCTTTTTTCCAATTAATAGACTTTACTAAACACTTTTAAGGTGAAAAAATCCAACTGATTTTAGATGTGTACTTTAGGGAGAAAATAATTTGCCTCTTGTTTCTTTCCACTGATCATGAAATGATGTCTTACAACTAGGCATCTATCTTTAGTCTGATGAGTTCTATTTTAATTAACTAACAAAACCAAGCTCCATTGAATATAAGCAACAGTTGGGATTTTGAAGTGTTTTATCTGAAGGGTTTTCAGATAAACAACAGAAGTTGTTTTTTTGTTGGGCTTTTTGCATTCCTGTGAAGCATTACGCTTGTACCACAGCTGGCTATGGCTGGGATGGACTCATGTTTCTGAATGCAGTAAAACCTCATTAGTGGTTGTTCTGCTGATCCACTGAGGATAAACTACAAGCACTGGACATTAGGAATATTTTTACCCTGGGTCAGACTGGCTGAACTTTGGGATTTTTTTTACTCTCGGTGAAGTAGCAAATTTGTTCTTTTTTCTAGGCTCATCTTGAAGATTTTTATTTGAGCTCCCCTACTCTTACAGGTGTAAGATTACAAAAAAAAAAAAAAAAAAAAAAAAAAAGATTTTCACCTCTGCTTTCCTTCCATCCTGGCCTGCTCCTGCACTATGTTACAGTTCTGGCTGGTTTTGCTCTTGTTCAGATGCTACTCTGTACTCTTGAATGTGCCATGTAGTGGTGAGGTGGTGTGATGTAGATGGGGACCCTTCTAAATTAAACTTCTTTTGTCTAACGCGGCACACTTTATGTTATATTTATATGGATCACAAAGAACTGAATTTGAGGGCTTAGATGGTCCTCTTGAGCCCTCTGTTCCGATATTCCCACAAAAGCATGCAATACAGTCAGCTTAGATCTTGATCTAAAAACTCACTTAACTGCAAACTCATGAGTAGTCATATTGCCATCAATGCAATGAACTAAAGTTTGGAACTTGATTGTCAAGGGCACAGGTCAAGAAAGCACAAAATAAGGCTTTTCATAAAGCAGACATACTTTTATAATTGTAAGTATTCTATATCTTCTGATTTATTTGCCAGAAAGGTTGCATTTGGGCTCATAGTTTTTCTGGAATATTTCCTAGGCCCCTGAAGAATTAAAAGCAAATACAATAAACCTAGGAAATTCACCCAGTTTTGTGTCAGTCCTACCGACCCCCAAAGATATTTTATTTCTAACATCATCTGGATAAAGCCAGTTTCACTCCCTGTGCAAATTTCCATTGACTCAGAAGGGTGACAGCATCTGTTTTACCCACCCATTAATACCTTTGTGTGATGAGTATGAAAACAGGGCATAAAAAGGAAGAAAGACCACTGATAACTGGATAGAAAACAAATCAGAATATTGCTTGAATTAATTTGGAAGATTTCTTATGAGACCTTCATGTTAGTCCAGCATCTTCACATCATGTAAACGGAATGAAACAGCAAGAGGTGTTATGTAGGCATTGCTAAAACTCTGCTTTTCACTCTTCTGGCTTAAGTGCACAGAAAGCAGTCACAAGTTGTCGGTCTGGAGCAGTCCTCTTAGGCCCTGGAAATGGCAGGGGTATGTTCAGCATTGGACGCAGGTAGTGATGCAGAACTAAGTGACACTTTGGTCCATTGGGCAGCATGAGGTAAAGGAGGATGTCTTTTAGGTCTGGAAAACCTTCTCAGTTATGCCTGGGGACTTCAATCGTTTAATCACCACTCACAGCCACTGAGTTTGACAGAATCTGTGTATTTCAGTGTCTGAGATCTAACCAGGAATCCTCATGTAACATTAAGAGTTCATGCAGTGTACTGTTAGCTAAGTAATAGCCAATTTGGCAGCCTCATAAAGTATCATCCTTTATAAGTAGATGTTTTCATGTTTTCACTTCCAGCTTATATGTTCCAAAGCTGTGTACCATCACACGGAAGGGAGTGCTGTTTGAGACCTCTGACCATCCCCCATCCACTCAATGTCTTTCTTTCTCTTGAACAGTAGTTGGAGAAGTGGGAGGTGATGAATTAAACCTTGTTAATGCTTTTGGTTGGTTTATCCTTTCCATTTTGACATTGTATCTTGTACCTGTCATTTTTATAAATGTACATAAAATTGGTTTAAGGTACAGGTTCAATTTGGCATCCAATTTTTAACCAGTGTTGCTCATAAATCATACACAGTATGTATCAGTTTTAAGAGGAATAGGCACGGATGTCCAAGGCTTATGAATTCCATGCAGCTCATAAATTCTCCTGGAAACCTGGCTTGTAATAATATGGGCATACAGTTTCCACTTCCATTTTGCTGTAACTTTGACTAAGCCTCAGACAAAACTAAAATCTGATTTACCATAAAGAGGTCATGATTTGCATCTGCTTATTCATTTTGTTAAACTCAGCATTACTAAGCTTGACAACATTTTTTTCTATTTTTGATTATACTGATAAAGAGGACAATGTTGCTGTACATAGATGGGATGAAGGGGAAGATTTACTTTCCTAAATTAGCTATGGAAGTTTAAATCTGAAAGCTGCAGAACCACTCTGTGTCACTGATTTCAGCAGAGCTGTGGTTTCAACGTGCATTTTTGTGCGCTGAAGTTATGTTTGTCCTTTTGCTTTTTCACATCAGTTTTCTCGTCTCTTAGGCAACTCTTAGAAAACTTCAGTGACTCTGAGAATTTTGAAGTCCTCCGCCCAGGAACCAAACAAGCACATGTCTTTTAAAGGTGACTATTGGAGAAAGGACATTTTGTCCCAGGAAGAGATCTTTGATATGACAATTCTATCCTATCAGGAAGGGTTTTACCCACAGACAGAGGCTGACCATAATTTTGAGACAGAATTGGTATTTTTGTTGTTTCTGGAAAAACGGGACATTTCTTTTACAGAAGCAGTGCTGATTCAATTAACACTAATAAAATATTTTATCAGCCTACTGAAATGCATGTGTGATGTTCAGTGCATATCTGAAGGAAAAATGGTCATTATTGACACTTTTGTGAACTCAAAACTTTCTTCATCAAAACTGTCAGGAAAAATCTAAGCATTTTCATAAAGTTGTATTGAAAACTTTTTTGTGGGAGTGGCATCAACTGAAAGTATTTTCATAAAAAAATGTTACAATACAAAACGTTTGATGATACATCTGGTGTTTATGCAATTTAAATTTCGGACTTCTGATTATGTTATATTTTTATGCTACTTTATGTCATGTAAGACTTCACTTTTTCTTATTCCCATAAAGTGTATAATCCTTTACTTTGTTAGCTGTGAACTTCAAAAAAATCACCTTCCACTTGAAAGGCAAATTAACTGTTACCATTCCTCCATCTTTTCTAAGCTCTTCTTATATACACGGTACAGAGGTGTGGTACCTGGATCTTTTCTACCTGGCTTTGCAAAGTGAATCTATATTTGTTTGGTTGAAGCCTTGTAAAACTGTAGTAGTTTAGATCCAGAGATTTCTATTCACATGACAAATTTACAGAAATTATTTCATTAAGAACTTCCACTTTCATTTCACACAGAAATGATTGTATGCCTGGGATTTTTACCTCTTGAATGCTGTAACCAATGCATTTTTAGCTCTAATATACAACATATGGGTGGAGGCTGACTTCTTGCTTTAAAAGTAGCTGCATTTTTCAGCTGCAGTCTGGGACAATGATTGTCTTTTATTGAGCTGCTCTGCTTGTCCTTCCTAAAGTGGCATTTCCAGAATTATGGTCCTGACCTCAAGTCATGACACTTTGTCTTTTTTTTTATTTGTGACTCTTACAAGGATTTCAAGCCTAAGGGAAATTCAATTGCAGAATCAAGCTCACAGGTGGAAGCAAAATCAGGGTTTGCAAGGGAGGGAATATGACTGAAAGGGCAGTGTGGTTCCATAAACACCACTTGCAGGTGTTTTTTTTTTCCCTATACCTAATTTGCAGACTCAGTAGCAACTTCTGTGTCAGTTAATTGTCTTTCAGAAAGATCTTCTGAGAAACTAAAGCTGATCTATGATGAAGAATGTGCAGAAGCAGGAGAGAATCGAAAGCTTTTCTCTCCTCAGCTCAGACAGGAGAGAAATTGTGGGATTGATTTCCTCAGAGCATGGACTTGTCAAGTTTACCTGCATACGCTTCCAGAATTTCTTTGTTTGAATTCGCTCTCACCAGGAAATCAAACCTTCTTAAAAGGGGTCCCTTGGTGGACTGTCATTGCTGTTACTTGGCTGCGACATTCTGCCGAAGATATTAATTACAACCAAATATTATCAACACATAGCCTTTATGTTGCTAGAATACATTGCCCTTGCCATTTCAAATCCAGTTTAAAAACAAGGCAAAGCCGATAATTTGGGAAGGTTCTGGTGTATGGAAGAAGTTTATTTTGATAGACAGTGAACGCTCTTTCACTTGCCTCAATTTAATTTGATTTTACTTATTTTTGGGATACTAGATGCTGTTCCTTTGAAATTAAACATTAATTAGAGGTAAATGTTCCTGCCAGGTCTGAAGTTCAGTGATATATTCTCAATTGATGTGACATACTGGTCTGTAGTTTACCATTTTCTGGCAACATTAGGATTTGCAGTGTGGCTTATATCCAATGCAATAAACACATTATCTTAAGAATCAACCCAGAGTGTTCTTGCTTTATAGTTATTAGACCCATGGGATACATTAAGTAAAACCCAAATCCATTAAACAAATATTTGAATTATTGTTTTCATGTTCTACGGACATAAACTTGTACATAACCTGAAGGCAAGGTAGATAATGAAATGTTGTTATATTTGCATTTCCGATCCTTTGGCTTGCTTCATCTCAAAAACTGGGAGGCCACTTCAAAGGTGGGCAAGGATTCCCTTTGCAGTATCATTCTGACTGCTTCCAACTTGATAATGCAATTTACAGTGAAAAAGAAAGATTGAAAGAAAGCAAGAAGTAGAGGATTTTTGTCTCAGAAAGAACATTTAGATGATCTGATATAGTGAGAACTGTAGGTTAAATTGTACCCTGCATAGCTTTTCCTGAGGCAGGAAGGATACCATGTAAAGAATTATTCCAAAAATCCCGTATCTTTAGACAGAATATTGAGTTGAAGAGGTGTTATTTCCAGAGAAAAGTAAATATTTAAGAGGTCTATTAAACATAGTAACATATCCTATTGATAGTGGTAATGAGTTCAACAATGCCTGCAGAAACCTCTCTTGCGTGCTGTAGATCGGTAAGGCGGCTGTTTATGAGGCGGGCTGGCCGGTGGAGGAGGTCAGTGGCACTCATCCTGCAGTCCACAGCTGGGAATGGGGTCATCCCAAACCCATGGTGTTGGAAGAAGCGTTTGCCGGAGTCAAGAAGACGCTCAATATGAGTTATGCATCTTGCTCAACTTTATTAGTTTCTACCACTACTTATATAGAACCGATACACATGCATATTCGTAAAGCAGAGATATAATTGGTTAGTAGTCTTTAAATGCGCACGGTTCTCACACCCCTAATTATCATGACTAAAATAAGCATTCTATCCATGTAGCTAATTGTGTTGCTGTGCTTCAGCCTTGCGGTTTGCTACTCCCTATTTTCCCATACCGGTCCCTATCTCTCTTGGCCCTGCACCTGCTTTCCCAGCAACTGTAGCTTGTTACAGCCACGGCCTGTTGGCACAACATAATTACTCAGTCTCAGGATTCAAGAATAGCTCAAGGCTACCTTGCTTGTTATCTTCAGCACAGCAACTTCAGTACAATTCTGATTACAGGCCTATTCTAATACCAGGCCTGGATTGTGCAGATCTTCAGAGATTCTAAGGCCATGCTTCTGCAGCCATTCTTCTACACCGTGGAGTGCGGGTCGCTCTGCTGCTGGGGGCTTCTGCGGTTGCAGGTCTGCAGTACTACAGGCTGTTCTTATAAGCGCACAAGTGATTAGCTTAAGGACGTAGGCTTAGGTAGTATTTAATTATTAAAAATGAAAAAGAGCTACTTCATTTCCACTATAGCATGTCAATTATTTCTTTTCTAATACAGAGGGCTTAACACTTTTGATTTGGAAATTATAGGCCTGATCATTCAGCATGCTTTTTATCTGATCATGTCATCCCCCTAATGCCAACCCAGGCATGGGAGGTGAAATCAGTGTGAGAGAAAAGCTGGTACCATAAATGAACAAAAAATGAATATCCCTAGCTTAAGTGCCCAATGACTACCATAAATTTCACCTTCCTCATTTTCCTTTAAGTAAGCTTTTTCTCCTGCCTGTGTTTTGTGGAGTGAAATGTGGTGACTTAAAGCCATAAGGCTGGAAAAACAGAAGACAAACTACAAGAAAACTGAAAATACTGGGGTTTAATTGTCATTATTTTTAAACTGTTCAGCGATTTTGAAAGCAGAGGTTGATGGTATCTCCTATGACTTTAGTTGCAAAAGTAAACAACTCTGAAAGCTTTGCAAAATTTTCCCTGCAGACTTGCACCATTTTTAAAAATCTGTGTATGCAACTTGAGTAATGGCAATTCATTGTACATATTATTTTTTTTCTTGGTATGTATGCACCTATTTCTGTATTCACTTCAGTTAAAAATATTTCTGTATATGTATTTCATACTTTATTCTTTAGGAAGATTTCCTATCTAGCCTTTGTCTGTATACATACCTGCTACATATTCAATCAAAACAAACATAAGAAACGAGAAAATAATATGTTAAAGGATCTGCTGTGCAATAATGTTCATCCTTGTCTTTGCTATTAACATAACAGCAAAAGCTATCAGGTCAGGGTATTTTTTTTTTCTTCTTTCTGTGAGTGTAGTCTGTACCTAATCTTTGCTCTTTCCTGAAAGGATTTGGTTTAAATATTCCCAGTAGTACAAATTCTCACATTCACAGCCTTCTACTTCTCCTTTCAAGGGAATTACTGCAGTTTTAACCTGCCTCTTGCTCCCTTTCCTAGTGCAAAGCTGTGTGATTACAGGGGAAGGGTGACAAAGCACATCAGCTCTGTCTCTTAATCCTAACAGATTTTGAAGATGAAATTTGGCAATTGTTAATTATGCATGCAGAATTCATGCTGCGAAAATCTCCTTTCAGAAAAAAGAAAAAAAAAAACAACCACAAACCCAAAAAAATAGAGAAGAAAAAATGCCGAGTGCACAGCTGGACTGTTATGTAAGATGTTTATTTCCATCAAATCTAGCCCAGTGGAGGCTAGGCAGAAAATAGGCCAAAGCTACAGTGCCATGACATCATAACATCATCAGAAAGGTCAAAGAAAACATTGTCACACTGAGTAGTACTAGTTCATAGCACTGGTAATTTTGCTCTGTGTTTAATATCTACACACACACACACACACACGCCCCTACATATTGGACTAGAGCCTGACAGTGGTAAGCAAGCCTAGGTTGTTTTAAAACTTCCACAGAAACATGTTTGTGATAACGCACGGCAGCATGGGAACATCGCCGTGAGAAATACTCATTGTTTTGATGATGAAACTGAAAACAGGAAAAAAAACAGAGAAAAAAATTTGGTATAATGCTAAAAGTTGCATTTAGCTAAATTTTTTCTTTGGAATTTTGCCTTATGAAATTGAAACATTTTGCATACAGCACATCTAAATGAATCTACTGATTCCTTTAAAAAAAATAACTTCATTTTTTGTTTCCTTAGTTAGTTCAAGACCAAAATAATAAATTAATTTAAATGTCATGAAACTCTTTGTTGAATAACCTCATGGTTATAAACATTTCTCCATCTCTTGCTGTATTGCTGTCAGGCTCAGAATGGCACTGATGCACAGCTGATGTCCTGTTCTGTCCTTGAGGAATTTACAATATAGCCAGGCATCCCACTACATTCACATGGATCACTTCTTCTCGTTTTATGACTAAAGTGAGGCATATATATGCTCATAGTACATAATAAATTCTACACAAAGTAAACATTTTAAATCCAGATTTATTTTAGCTTTCATGCCTTTTCATACTTGTGTCTAGATTTAAAAAACCACACAAATCAAAATCAGACAACTCTATTCACAAAAAAGATGTTAGTATATAGATACAATTCCTGGCTATAACAATAATTCTAATGTTTTTTCATACTGGTAATTGGCCACTTTTAAATCAGTTTTATTTTCTTATATTTTGTATATAATCAAAACAAATACCAGGGGCATTTTAAGTGATCATATGTAGTTATCTTGCCTTGGGTACGATAGGAAGGTACCATTAATTCATGCTTTATTCCCTGCCCTGTGTGAAGTACGTCATTTCAAGAAAGGACAGAATGTGGTGCCAACAGGCTAGTGTAGTCCATAAGAAACACCAGTGGCCTGACAGCACAAGGTGGTCAGGAGAGGTGCATCACATTTTCAGGCTCCAAGTTGCCACTGCTACACAGACAAAGCCTCCAGCTCACCTTCTGACCGAAGGCAGGCAGCCTGTTGCAGGGCCACAGGAGGGGTGGAGGCACCTGGGTAACACCCACTAGATGCCTTGCTGCTCAAGAAATAATTAACAACATTTAATCTATGTTTGTATTGGTGGTTTGTTTTGGGTTTTTTTTTGGGGGGGGTGTTGTGTTTTTTTTTTTTTCCTTAAGCTACACAGATTGGGTGACAGTCGTCTATAGAATTTCCAAATAGAAATTTGGAAACCAATCTCAACAGCAGATTGTATTTGCCTCAGCTTGTGTACCTGAGGGGAGGAGAAAGTAACAAGGCTGAGGATTCATTTGACCAAGTGTAGATACCTACAGCACAGCTGCCATGAAGGCTGTTTTCCAGATTTGTGGAGAGAAATAGGCACTGCTAGAAAGCAATTTTTCTCATCCTGAAGTAAACATCCAAAACAGGTCAGGTGAATCATGCCATAAAATGTCTACTTCTGCATTGTTGCACGAGGGGAATGGTGACTAAAACACAGGATCTGCATTGTAGATGTCTGAAGTCAGATGAAATTAATCTCATCCCAAATATCCTTTCACACCTCCATCTCTTCTGGGACAAGGAGTCAACATGGCTTCTCACATGGAAACCTCTTTCAGACATATTTTTGTGTGTGCTTTTATGGTGCCTGGCACAATGGATACTACTTCAAGGCTTTGTTCATATGGTGCAGTATCTATCTCCCTGGGGTCCTGAGAAAATATCTTTATGTTAGGGATAAGAATATTTTCCAGTAGCAGAACCATCCAGCTCCAATGCTCAGTTCTGTGATTAATACACATTTTAGAGAAAAAAATAAAACAACCACCAAAACCAAACAACTAAAGATCTTATTAGCCTGAAGTTTAATGGTAATTACCAAAAAAATGGTAAATTTTTAACTGACTACTTTAAGTCTTCTTTTGTGGAATGCAACCTACTATTTATTGCTTGCTTAATTTCTCATGGGCACTTAGACACGTGAGATGTTCCTCCAGGCACCTGCAGCGTCATGGCTACAGGTCTGTGCTGCCTTCCCAAACTAGAGGACCACTGTGCTCTTGTGAGAACCTTAAAGCACGTACTCAGTGTTTGTAATTTCACACTTTGTTTGTAACTTTATACCTCCACTGGCACATTGTGACAACTGAGGAATGGAACCTATAGGTAATAGCACATAAATATTTATTTCACTCCCATGAAACCATCTGTCCTGCAAGTTCTAATGAGCTGTGCCTTTTCTTAATTGCCATGTGTAAGCCAATCTCCAGGGCTGATGCTGGACTTTTAAGGCAGCAGAGTAGGTGCTTCCAGCCTCAGAGCTTTTCAGATAGCTCAGCCTTCTCTTTGCTGCATTTCACCTTCATTACAAACTAAATACTTGTCCCACAAAGGTTAAAACTTTGGATGTCAAGGAAATCAGTTCTTGAGTTACTGTCATTTGCTTTAGTTTTGTCTCTTGGTTAACTTCCAGTGGGATTTATTTGATTAGGATATAAATGAGGCAAAATGGAATTATAATAGGCGTTCAAACAAAACCAAATTTTGTCACAATTATGCTGTGATTTATAGCTGATATCCAGAGGACGAAGGAACACTAATCAAAAGAGGAAAAAATTTCACATAAAACCCAGACAATCCTGATGCAATCAGAAGTGAATCAAACAAATGACAATTCAAATTAGCCAACATGTATTTTTCTTTTTTCCTTCCAGTGAATGACTTTTGACATAGAAAGGGTCTGAGATGATTACAAATTTAGATTTGCTGCGCTTTTACACTTTAATTTAGTTTGATATTTTGAAGATATTAATCTTGCCTTTGTTTCAAACCATGATGGCTCTCACCACTCTTTGTATAAATAGCTGCCTTATTAAAGCTTATTCTGTGCTGAATTCCAATGAGCACAAGAATATACCACTCTTTCAGTATGTGTGAAGTGTATGTTCACAAAAAAAAAGCTTTAATTCAAACTGTTGTGTGCATTTTCTTGGTGGTGGAATGACCAGTATCTTCAGATTATGCTTTTCAGAAGGATGCTCCTGAGAACTACCTTTTTCCTTTCAGAGGAAGCTGTTATTTTGCTGACTAAGCAAATAATCTTTCCTGACCAAGATGAGCATACTTAAAGGCCTTGTGTATTGAAAGGCTGCAGATCTTTAGGCTTGCCCTTTCAATTTTTATGTGAGCGGCAGTGAAAGCTAAGCCTGATAAAATTGTTAAGAGGTTTCATTCTGTTATCTAGTGTTCCCTTTTCACCTTCCCAACCTCTGCACATCACCAAGATTAATGTTTCAAGTTACAGAAAGCTCAGTCATCGGAGCTTCCAGATGGCAGCTATAGATGAGATTTCCAAATATTGATCCCCTCTCCCCCCACTTCTTTTCTTTCCACACCTGAATCATATCCGTCTGAATTATGAGCCAGCACAGATTTCTTCCTCTGGCAGATTGCATTAGAATCATGTAGCACTGGGCTTCAGGTTATCAATTAGCAGCAGACTGACTCCACTGTTAACCAGACATTTCTTCTTCTGCCAGAGATATCTCCATTCATAAATACCTGTGTGGAGACACAGAACCTGCTTCACTGTGGGGAAAGCTGTGCCGCCGTTGTTTGAATGGATGTTAGCAAAAAGGACCAAAACTACTCTCTGCCTTTGATGCCCATCAGAACTGACATGGACATTTTCAAGCCTCTTTTGAAAGGAGTTGTGCGTGTTGGGAAGTGACCCCAAAGTCTGTTTCAGGCCTTTGCCTCTACAATAAAAAAACTAGGAAAACCAAGTCCTCCGTGATTACTGATACAATTGAGTGATTTCAATGAGATCAAATTTGGGCAAACATGGCCCTGACTGTTAGGCTTGGTTCACAAAAAGAACTGAACGTGAACCATTCGGCCTCATTTCAAAGTGCCTTTTTGTCAGTGGAATCTGAAGGTGACTCACTACATCATGCATGGAAATGCAAATGCCTTTGATGGATTCTCATGGGGGGGGTATGCACGCAGCATACAGTAAGTAGTATGTGGAATTGATTTGCCAGCAGCATGTTATGTTATTTACCAGAGCAAATTTTTTTGCCTTATATTGTTATTTAAAATAACAATAATCCACACGTGTCAACATTTTAAGACAGGAATGTATACAGAACTCTAATTTTATAAAGCCTGGAAAACATGCATTGGAAAGGAGAGTCAATACTGTAGTATTTTAATGAAGTAGTTATGATACATGGCTGAGAAAATATAAAAAGACTCTATGATATAAGCCAACATAAAGCAGTACAGGTACAACAGGCACAGCTGAATGACTAAGACTCTTTCAAATACAGATTTCAAGAAATCTGATATATATGTTATAGCAAGTGACAGAATTCCTATGTGTAATTCACTCACTTCTCTTCCTGAGGAAGAGCAGAAGTGGAGACAGATCCATGCAGTGCAGTGAATTTCCAGCCTTGGAAGAACAGTCACTTGAAGCTCCTTGCATGGAGAAAGGAAATCCAAGAAGGTAGCTCCAACTTGCATGTGCTGGATTGCCTTCTAGCGCTGCCCATATTCCCTACGGATAATTTAGGAGACCCACAAGAAGCAACAGTGGAAAGTCCCAAGAAAGGAAATCCAGTCAGGTTACAGAAAGAAACCTCATCAAGATGAGGGTTGTTGAGCACTGGAACAGACTGCTCAGAGAAGCTTGCTTTGAAGTTGGTGCTGCTTTGAGCACGTGGTCGGGCTAGAGGTCAGGCTAGAGATCTCCAACTAAAACCCAACCTCAGTTTTCCTGTGGTTCTGTGTACTCTTAGCTTAAGTACTCTGCCTCCACCACCCATCCCAAATCTTCCTCTTTTTATAGTAGTACTGATCCTGGACATACTTACACATGTACTTGGTCACTGATCTTGCTAAGAGTATTTGTATGCATAAAACTAAGCGTATCAGTGGAACAGGTAGATATCACACATAGATAATATGTGGATATTGTTCCAATCTTTTCCCTATCCTACCTTTCCCCTTTCCACAAGTGCTGCAAGAGTTTTTAAATTTTCTTTTTGCAAACTCCCATTTCAATTGCTACATTTGCATATTGCTATATCTCTTTATCTTTCTGATTTCTATCTTGCTTCCACTGAGATTGTAGTTGCCACTGATACAGAAACAAAAAAATGTGTGATCTTTTTCTGTGCTCATCAAGAAAGCATCCTGAAAATGATTGAAAAGAAGACATTCTTTCTGGTGCCTCAGAAGTCGGTTTTTATTACTATTATTATTAATAGTAATTTTTATTAATTACTGTCAATGTTCAGAATGGCCTCAAAGATGAGTCACTAGCACTGGCAAATCCACCTTGAAAATGCCAATAATGTGCCGTACTCCTTTCTGTATGTCACTACACTGACTGAAATTTTACTTTGATGTAATTTTCATACACTAGTGTTGTGCTCTCCTACATTACACCCCATGCAAATTGCATTTACTACTGTACTTCAAATGGTCAAAGGTGTATTACTTACTTTAAATGTTACAGAAAATTTTTACCAGAGGCAGTAAAAATCCATACAGCCTCTGATGAAATCCTCAGAACCTTGCAGGACAAAGTTAAATTTTCTTAGTTACATAAATTCAGTAGAAAGGATATTTTCAGGTGTATAGAGGCCAATACATGTAATTTGGTGAACGTGAACTGTAAGACACTGCATGCGTTCTTCTAATAAAAAATATCCATACATGCGTGTCTAATTTTACCCTTAGTACATACTCATCTTTTCTTCCAAAGAGTGGGAAGGCAGAGCAATTGATACTATTCATCAACTTCAGTACAGGGCCGGTAAGAATACAATGGACTGGCTGAGCGGCCAAGCTTAACGGGTTGTGATCAACGGCACAAAGTCCATCTGGAAGCCAGTCGCTAGTGATGCACCCAAGAGGTTGATACTGGGGGCAATACTGTTGAAGCTCTTCATTAGTGATCTGGATAGTGGGACTGAATGTAGGCCCTGCATGTTTGCAAATGACACAAAACTGGGAGGAGCAGCTGACACACCAGATGGGTTTACTGCCATTCAGAAGAACCTCAACAGGTATGAGAAATGGGCTGGCAGGAACCTCATGAACTTCAACAAAGGCAAATACAAAGTCCTGCACCTCAGCAGGAATAAACTAATGCACCAGTACAGGCTGGAGGCAAGCTGGCTTGAAAGCAGCTCAGCAGACAAGGATCTTGGGGTCCTGGTGGACAGCAAGGCGACCATGAGCCAGCAGTGTGCCCTTGCAGCAAAGATGTCCAACAGTGTCCTTGGTTGTGTTAGGAAGATCTATGGGTCAAGGGAGTTGAAACTTCTGCTCAAATCACTCCTGGTGATACACAGCTGGAGTGCCAGCTCCAGTTCTGGACTCCCCAGTAAAAGAGAGACAAAGGCGTACTGGACAAAGTCCACCAAAGGGTTAAGAAAATGATTAAGAGACTGGAGCATCTCACATATGAAGAGACTGAGAGAGCTGAGACTGTTCAGCCTGGAGCAGAGAAGGCTCAAGAAATCTTACTCATGCATGTAAACATCTGAAAGGGGGAAGTAAAACAGATGGAGCCTCTCAGTGGTGCCCAGTGACAGGATGACAGGCAATGGGTGTAAATTCAAATACAGGAAATTCAACTTAAACACAAGAAAAATATTTTTTACTGTGAGACTGGTCAAACACTGAACCAGGTTGCCCAGTGAGATTGTGGAGTCTTCATCCTCTGAGATACTTAAATCCCGACTGGACATAGCCATAAGTAGTCTGGTGAAGCTGATCCTGCTTTGAGCAGGGGGGTCTCAGAACATGCTCTCTAGAGGTCCCTGCCAACCTCAACGATTCTCTGATTCTCTGTTATTTCACAAATATCCAAAAGCAGTGGTTGGCATGAAATCAGCAAGTATAAAGAAATTATCTAAAAAACTTTCAAGTTACCTACTCTGAATAATTACCATAGACCATTGTTCGGTGTCGTGATTTAACCCTGGCTGTCAACCAAGTACCAAGCAGCTGCTTGCTCACTCCCTCCTCACCCAGAGAGATGGGGAGAAGAATCGGAAAGGAATATAAAACTCGAGGGTTGAGATAAGAACAATTCAATAGGTAAAGCAAAAGCCGTGCACACAAGCAAATGAAAACAAGGAATTCATTCACCGCTTCCCATGGGCAGGCAGGGGTTCAGCCATCCCCAGGGAAGCAGGGCTGCAGCACACGTTAACGGTTACTCGGGAAGACAAACGCCGTAATGTCGGATGTTCCCTCCTTCCTTCTTCTTCCCCCAGCTTACACACTCAGCATGATGCCATATGGTATGGAACATCCCTTTGGCCAGTTCAAGTCAGCTGCCCTGGCTGTGCCCCTCCCAGTTCCCCGTGCCCCTCCAGCCCTCTCCCTGGCAGGGACCGAGAAACTGAAAAGTCCTTGACTGAGTGTAAACATCACCCAGCAGCAACCAAACCCATCAGTGTGCCATCAGCACTGTTCTCACACCAAATCCAAAGCACAGCACTGCGCCAGCTACTAAGAAGAAAGTTAACTATCCCAGCTGAAACCAGGACATTCAGCCTGCTCATTGAACAGTTGGATCTATCTGAATTTCAAAACAGACATGTGCAATAGGTAACTCTTCTTATAAATACAGATGTGGATTATTAAAAACAAAGGTAAAGCAAGGACATACAAAACTTCATAACAATTCAATCAATTTATTACATGTAGAAGCTAACTACATAAGGACAACTATTTTAAAATAATATAAAGGTTAAAAAGACATAAAGCAAGAAGGGAATTTATGAGCTGAAGAAACCATTCTATAGAGAAAAGTCCTGAAAAATACATTAATGTGATAGAAAATGTTAACCTGGTTGCACTAGGCTATGCATTATAATGGAAATTTATATCACTTCCACAGAATTCTATGGGACACTTCAGGAAATCTAGACAAAGATTTTCATTTTCTATTAAATCTGAAAGGTTTTTAGTATAATTTTCATAGAGCCATATTACTTCTCTACAGAAAACTCTTGACTCCCTCACATCATTCAGATCCTCAACAGTAGTGTGAATAATCATTTATTTTATATTTATAATTTTTGGCTTTCTTTTACTGGATAAAAAACAAAAACTCACAATAATGATAAACTCAGTTCAGAGTTGTTGTGTCTAGTCACTAGAGCATGCATTGTACCTGTCATGGTCTTTTAGGCTTCAGAGGACTAACAAATGCTTTTAGCCTTTGTGAATCCTTATGGAGAGTGCATACATTACTGTCAGACTTTATACGCACTTCATGGAGGTGCAGTTCTTTTTTAACTCTCCGGTATTTTCTCTGAGGCGTAACAGCTAAAAACACTATTTAATTTTAATTCTAGTGCAGGATAGCTATGAAACATTAGAGATAGATGAGCTTTTAATTTAATTTTTAAAGTAAAATAAAATTATAAAATAAACAAAACAAAATACCCGCCGTTCTATCAGTTCATCTGAAATGTGCTTAACATTTTTGACAGATATTTGACAACCAGGCACGTATGCGATTATCTCATTGGCAGAATTACACAGAAAGTGATCCATCCTATTGTGTAAAACTCTTCTGACATGCTTCCTCAGACACAAAGTACAAAGCCTATCTACCAGCTGAGCAATCACTGTAAGTGAACTTCAGGCTTTAATGAGCACCTGTGCTTGGTGTTAGAGACCATTTTAGTGCTGTACATACTGTGGTTTAACTGGTCTGTGGCTTCTCTTTTTGAGGAATTCTGACATTAATGAAGTGCCTTCCACTAAATCTAAACCAGGTCGTCTTCTCCGTAAGAGAATCATGTGAGAAATGTTACTGTGTCTGTTGTCATGGCTGACAATTTTCTTCCTTTAGAATTTCAAAACTTATGTGAAACCAGTGATTTTCTTCCTTTTTTTTTTTTTTTTTAAGTTTTGCAGAAAAATAGGTGTGTCAGTGATCATACAATGCACAGCAACTGATACTGAGAAAAAAATCCAGACTATATAACGGCTGCTCGTTCTTCACTTTGATGTTTCTTTAACAATCGTCAGCTAAGTGTAAGAATTATGTATCCAGCTCCTCCTTCCTTTGTATTACACAAAGCTCTACTACCTGCTAAAAATCATAATGTTATGGCAAAGAGAGAGGTCACATGAGACTTCAGCAGGTGCAAGGAGATTTTCTTCTATAAAACTGCTCTTGTTCAGGAGGGCTTCAGTCACATTTTAGTAGGATGTTATTTATGTGCACGTATTTCTCCTCTAAAAGTTTGTAAAGGGCAAACTAGGTAATGTGATTAAGTGGCTGAACACTGTAAAGGTTCCAAAAACTAGGTCATTATTGAGATTAACGACTGGATTAAAAGGATTTAGGAGAGCGGTAGGATTTTGATTTGCATATTACTCCAAAGACCTTTGACTTATGTAAAGCCTCCTCTTAAAGACCGTCAAGCCAAAGTATTACATCAAGCAATTTAGTTGTTGCAAATTACTCTTGCCTGTTTTTTGACCTTGTGTATCTTACCCGTATTTCTACACTGGAATTATTTTTCGTAATTCGCCACTTGGACTTGCTCCTTTGGATGTGGCAAATGCAAGGGGAGTGCTAATGTGAGAGATAAGTTGTAAAATAATTAAATCTTATTAAGTATAAGCTATGGGATTCCTGAAGGATTTCACCTGTGAGTATTTTAGCCAGCTGCTAAAACAGGAGACCTTGTTTAACAGCAGATTCTAGCAAATCAATCAGAATCAAGTCTCCACGAAAAGCCTCACAAATTTATTTAGATTAACCTTTGTGCCACTCAACAAGAGTATACACAATTGTTTTGGTACACAAAAAAAGATACCTAAGAACTCAAGACTATAACTGCTTTGGAAATTAAACCAGAGGGTCTGCATGACTGAGGTCCCCTATTTAGCATCAGTTAAAGGAAAAAAACCCAGGTTTAGAGGTTACTTAGTATAAAATCCCTCCATTGACAGCATATATCTGTGTCTCAGCCTGTGTGAGAAAATTATTTACGATACTCGTGTGTTTCAACTTAGGAAAGAAGGGGAGGGGGAGGTGATTCTTGTGTGGTTGATAGAGCACAATGAAATGTGGTGGTGGGGAAGAGGACAGATTACATTCTGCAAATGAGTGATTCTGTAAGACTCAACATTTGTGACAATAGGCAAAAAGTTTTCAATACATCACAGGGTTAGGAAAAGTAAATAATTTTAGGATTTTCAGCACAAACTCAATAAATGATGGCAAATACTTGCACATCACATTTTCATAAATCATATTCTTCATATATTATCTATTCGCTTTTATCTGAAGAATGCTCTATTTATTTTTATAAACCTTTAACCTGGCAAATGCTATGATCGTTTTACTGCTCTACTTTTAAGCAGTGTTACTTTAAATGCCAGTCTCCACTGGCCCGTCAAAGTTGGGATGATGTCATTTCAGAAACTGCATCAGTCACCATCAGCCTCAAAAGTACAAATTCTACTCAAAAGTACTAGTAATACTGATTTATCTGAAAAAAATTTATGCAGTATATAGAATTATTAGTTCCTCTAAGGGATTCATGTACATACATTACAACAAGAATAAGTTTCTTCTCGTTTCAAGGGGAATGGATGACAGATTACCCATGTAAATCAATCTTAATTATGCAGTGAGTAAGTGAATACAGAATTGTGGCCAAGGAAAGGTCCAATATGATGAGTTTAGATTTATTGCTCAGGAGTTGTTTTAGTAGCAAGATATCATCTGTGCAACGTTGTATGAGACTATCAGTAAATTCTAGATTTTTAAAAAGTCCAAACCAAAACATGCAGTTCTTACATAAAGAAAGTAACAGAGCTGCTCTCTGAAGGCAGCTTCAGCTCCAACAAACTGTAGCTTTCAACATTTTCTTCTGCCAGGACCTTTGTGGCAGAGTTATGATGAGGAACACAGCTTTTCCACCTCCTGGCTTCATTCACTTAATTTTGCTTGCAGTCAAGCTGCATTTCTATTTCTACAGCATTCTGATCTCATCAAATGTTTTCTCTACTCTAAAAATGTTATTTTCCTCTTCCTTTTCTTAAGCACTATTCCACTGTAATTACAGAAAGCAACATTTTAAAAGTGCATTATGAAAAGGTGTCACTCATGTAGAAAACTCCCAGAGAAAAACAACGCATTTTTAGATCTGGTCTCTAAGGTCCAGAAGCTGGAAAGGGATAGAGGGATAAAAAGGGATAGAACAAAAGCTTGTGTGGTAAACTGACCTGTCTAATGTCTATGTTTCTGACCAGGTGTTAGATTTTGATTCCAGGATATTATTTTTTTTTTTCTCTGTTTAACTTAATTAATGGCTGTTGAGTTTAAAATGTAAGGATCACAATGCAGGCTGCCTCAGTTAAAGACAAGCAGCTCGATATCCAAGATGCAGACTCGGCTCCTCTGTATTGTTTGCTTACCCTCTTCTGGAGTCTTGGCTGTAATGCCTTGAGAAGGAGAGGCGGAAAGCTTGCCCTGTCCAAAAGTACATATAACCTGATGGTAAAGGCCACCACTTCAGAAGCAAAAGCTGGCCTTTGAACTTTTTTAGATTGAGAGGATGCCTAGACCAGGAACCCTACACATGCTGGGAAAGTGCCCTTGCCATTAAGCTGTAGCATTAATTTGTATTGTTACACCAGGTTACTCCCTTGAGGGGGTTCACACAGATAAGTGCCATTCTGCTGAACTCCCTTCAAGTTTGAATGGAAGATACATGCTGAAACATCCAACCACAACACTCATGGTCCTGGAGGAAACAGAATTTTAGCTGCCAGGGAGCCTTAAAAGCCTGAGAGGCACCTACAGATGTAGAAAATAGCTAAGTAAGGGGTCTCGGGCTGGTTTATTTAAACCTGATTTTGGTGATTAAGAGCCTTAATGAAGTCTTCTTAAAAAAACCTCAGGTTTGCAAGGTACAGCATATTAGGACAATGTGTTGTGACTGAGTGAACACTGCCCCGCAGGTTCTCCCCCACCCTCCGCAGAGGGGTGACAATGCTCCTTCAGCCAACTGTGCCTGCAGGTCTGGGGAAGTGCTGGGTGAGAGCTTCGCCATGCACAGCCTCTGACTGCCTACCATCAGTTAATAACAAACAAGCACATATTGGTGGATTATACTAGCTCATCTCATCATCACTGACATAAACAAGTTTATTATTATATACTCTTGGCTTCAGTAGCTGTTTCTTGCTCCAGCAGAGGTTTCTGTTTAAGGAAGGATTAAATTATATTCTCTATAAAATGAGGGAGGACTAACTAAGCAGTAATTTTTTTTAATTTTGAGGATCAAAAATATTGTTTCAAAGCAAGCAAATGTTCCAGTGCACAATATCAAGAACATTTAAAGGGAAGATTAATTTTTTGTTAATTACTAATTCTTATGTGTAGAATTTAGAAGGAAGTGGTCCTGAAAGAATGAGTAAACATCAGTTGTAATAACACTGCAGGACAACATCTTCATAACCCTGGAGTAAAGACACCTTCCTCTAAAATAATCAGAGATAAACCACAATTTTTCACCATCATTCTTGCAGACATTACGTTTCAGAAGCAGATTTCTGGTTTCGGTCTCACTGTTTCATATCTCTGAGGCAGTGAAAAGTGGCTGTGTTCTGCCTGAGCATAGCCAGCAGAGAAAATCAAGAAGCTCCATGCTGCTGGATAATTAAGTCAAAGTGTTTAGTCAATAATGATTTAAGCAGCTTGGCTATATACAGCTGATGAAAATGCATTCAGAAAACTTGCTCCCCCCAAAAAAAACCCCAAACCCCACAACAAAATTTAAATTACTGCAAAAATTCTTCATTCTTTCCCAAGTGAATTTTAAATCTTTTATGTGTAGGACAAGAAGAGGAAGAAGAGACTCTTAGATGATTATTTTTTTTTAATGAATACAAATTTTATTTTAAAAAGAAGCCACTTGAAGTGACAAAAGAATTTGATGCAATATCTCTAGTTTCTCTTTCACACAAAAGTAAATTTAAAAAATCAGGTATGCACGCTACGAACTTCAGCAGGCCAACTTAAGAAAAGAGCTAGCTGACAAGAACTGTACAGTACCATTGGACATTTAAGATTTGGGCTTCCCAGTAGTTCCAGCAGGTCTCAAGCAGACCCAAGATCTTGATGCCTTATTCAGGCATCCAGACATAAAGCGCCAGATTTTCCAAGATTCTCGAAGTAGCTTGGGAAGATGCCAACAGAACATTATTGGTAGAAGCCAAAGATGCTTCTATGGGTTTAGGAGTTTTATTGTTGTTTTGGAATGGTGGAGGTTTTTTGTAAGGCTCTCACTGGTAGTGTCTGTGCTGCAATGTGTGTTTACTTTGAGCTGTGCTTTTCATTTCTTTTTTTTTTTTTTCTTTTCATGAGTTTTGATGTTTGGCTTTTTTTTTTTTTTTAAATCCCACAGGTATCTAAAGAACATTCAGAAATTTTACATCGTGGCCCTGAATTTCTTCCTCAACCAGCTTCTACTCTAAAGATACACTTCACCTACTTTTGCCTACAGTTGGGCATCTCCTCCGAGCTAGATGACTGCATTCTGTCTAACAGTTAAGTGGGTAGCCCAATTTCAGCGGGAAATTCATTCCAATCTGGCCAAGTTACCTTTTTCAGGATAAACTGAAACACCCTCAGGAAGTTCCCGACACTCTCCATTCATTGACTCTCAGTTAGACTAGATTATTGACTTCTAGATGGCTAAAGTTAGGTGAATCCCATATGAAAAGATAATGCTGAAATGATGAATGGGATAAACAGGAAGGTGACAAGAAACAAGGACAAGATAAGGGTTTTCTAAAATACATTTTAGAATTAATCAGCATGGCATGCAACCTTAATCAAATCAGCACCAGAAACTTCATTTTTTAACTACTCTCTTTTTGTTACTTGAATAATTGCAATGCAGAAGAATATCTATCAGCAGGGGGAAGCTGGGATCTGCCACTCAAATTCAGCCTGCTAGTCAGAGAAGTCCTTGCATTACAGAAAGCAATTAAATTGTCCGTCCTTTCTTTTAATAAAAGGTAATTCAGGTTACAGACTATTTCCATCAGGATAGATTGTCATATCTATGTAACTTAAAGCAAGTGGTCCTATCATATTTTGAATACACACACAAACATCCAAATTCCAGTTGCAGAATGGAATGACTTCCAAAAATAATTGCTAATTTTAATTTTCTCATTTTATTACTGAATGTACACACTCAATATCTAAATTGTATCTAAAATGTACGAAAAATAAGCAAACACATCATGGAAACTTTATTTCACGATAGAGTAGCTGTGCTTATACCACAGGACAATGAGTGGATCTCTATGATTTTCTATGTGAATTCTGGCTGCAGTATATCCCCATGCATCCCAGTGTCCTCTAGCATGAAAACTGGATGCCCATGGTGCTTTGATATGCTCTAAGAGGTTCCAAAATCAGCAAACAGAAATGAAAAGCACAGGTCAAAGTAAACAGACATTGCAGCACAGACACTACCAGTGAGAGCTAATTAAGTATGTGATAATTAAAATAGGGTGAATTCACTAGTGCTGATTAACTGAAAATAGAATAGTTGTGGCTTTAAGTTTGGACTGCCTTGTTAAACATTCAGCAATGCAACGTTGTGAGCAAATTCTAAACCTGCCCATATTATACTTAGGTCACCAGTATCTTGTTCCTTACTGCTGTCCTTGTGAGGTGCTTCCACTTTAAGTTGGCAAAAAACTTCTTCCCTACCTTCCTTTCCTTTCTTTCCTTTCTTCCTTCCAAACAGGAGCCATTGTATTCAAAGAGGAAAAACTCAATAAGGGTCACACATCTTTCCTTTATTCATAAACTAATTCAATTACCTCAGATGAGTTACTGTTGTTTCCAACCACTTCTTTTAACGCTTCCCCCAAGTGATTTATATTGTGAGATTTAAAGTCCACAAATTTTACTAGCCAGTGTCTGAGATATCGTTTTACAACCAAAAAATCTCTGAAACATACAAAATTCATTGTAGCCTGATATGCATTCACACTGCACAGTTGAAATATAGCCTTGGACCATGTCACACAGTAGAATAGCATCTTCTGTGGCTCTGCCTCCTCTATGCAGACATCTATAGCGTAATCCAAAACATCACCTACGCACCTAAATTAAAGGATCCAGCAGGATTAGGCAATATCTAGACAACAGTGAGATTTGGTCCACACCACAACCCTTACACACTCATGATCCCACAAGCGTCCAGATCAATCTCCAAGCTGGAAAGCAGCACCGTGCAGGCAGCTCCCTCCCAGACCGTGCCTGGGGCTTGCTCCCTGCACCAGGGGTGGCACGACAGCAGCGCGAGCATGCCATAAGGGGCAAGACATAGCTCAGGTCATCCTAGAGCCAGGAGTCTCAATAAAATCTTGAGGTCCCACAATGAAACATAAACCATTTTCTGTTACTACAGGAGTTACTCAACATGTGCAGATCTGCGGAACCAACAATTCAACATTTTTCAAGCAGAAAGGTGAAGAGAAAACAGTATTGCCAGTGGTTCAGGCCAAAAATCCGTGGACAAGGTACCCTTTGAGTATCTGTTTATGTAATTTATTAGACAACCTCACATTACAGAATCAAGAGGAGAATTCATGTGGAAACAAGATTATTTCTTCCTCTCTTTCTTGGCAGCAGAAAGGAAATCAAACAATGAAAAACTTAAGGAAATATGAAGGATCCAAAATCAAGCCAAACTGAGTCAGGGAAGTCACCCTTCTCGGTGTAACTCATGATTGTTTGAGGGAGATGGGGGGGTGTCACTTTTGTTTTAGTTTATTGAAAAGACCACTTTGGGCAAGGCATTCTGGCTTCATTTTTTGGCTTGGATTTGTCTGTTTCTGTCAATATGGTGGTTCAGAATCAAAAGATTAGATTCAAGAATCAGAACGTAAAAGGTTGTAGAGGCTCCTGTCAAAGTAACAGCCTAAATTCACACAATTTGTAAAGAGGGAACGCCAAAGAATGGACACATCTTCATATTCACTTTACCCACAAAAACAGACTTTACAGATATAAATGGTAGGAAAACCCAACCAACACCTGTCTTTTAGTCAGAGGGGGGTTCTCGTTTTGTCTTTTTTTCTTAACATTTAACTTTTTTACAACACAGTGAATTCAAACTCAGGGAAAAAAATTATGAAACTGAGTTGCTATTTACTTCTCCATTTTTCAGTTTCCAATTTCATCAACATCAACGTGTGACATGCCAAGACAGGCTGCGTGAGACTGATCTCATGAAAGCTCCAGTATCTATGATTCAGATGTCTCCTTTTTGAGTTTCTTTTATAGAACATTGAGACAAATGGGTACTCTTAGGGAGTGCTTAATCTGACCTATCTAATTTGGGATGAGAGAAAATGTCCTAGAAATGTCTTTTTCTTTCCTTGGACTATAAAGGGACTCTAGACTTCTGACAGATAACTTTCAAGGGCTGTGTAATGAATTCTAACTTTCCTGGCCACAGAGACATCATTCAAGGTATGATGGAATGAAGCTTATTGCTCCACATGCTTTGAGCACAGGCTCCTCACTTCTGGGATGGGAATCTATGGAAGCTTTAGGCATTTGTGTGAATTTGAATCCCACCAATAAAATGGTATCCTTTAAAAAAAATCTTGAGTGTATTGTAAGAGTAAGTATTCTTTTTTAGATCCACTACTGTTCTGCAGAATTAATTAAAAAGTAAATTTAGCACCAGAGATCTTTTCAACACTGATTATGTTTATTCTTCTAATGAGTTATTGGCCAGACTGGCCAGATTGAGCAAACTTTACATATGTGGCCTCTGCAAAGCAGGTACTAATTTCCCTTTGACATGCCCACTCTGAGGGCACAGACTGACCCCCAGTTTCTCCTAGGCATCAACTAAGTTGAGTGCTAGGAGGCTGCACACAGAGATGTAAAGGCAGATTCTGATATGCTAGACTGAATTTTTCAACTAGGCCATGGCTTCATTTTGTTTGGTTTTTTTTTATTTCTCTCCAACATGTGAATTCCTACCCAGTTTCTGGTCTTTCACTCTCAAGGGCATCCATAACATATCTGGAATGAGTTTAAAACAGCTTTGGGGTTCTTTCCAATTGTGCTGTTCTAAAAGAGCACATTACACCGATCTTTGCACAGTGAAATTTCTATTTGAGACATCGTTGCCGTCTTCAGTACTTTTATGAATGGTACTTTTTGAGTCTTGGAGCTCCTACAGTGTTCTTTCATGTTTTAGTGTGGAAGACCTTGCTGCTGTCAGCACTAGATCTACCTCAAAATTTCTGACCTGCTTACCATTGAGTTGGTCCTGCACACATGCATAACAACAGCAATGACACATTGTTGAAAGAAACTTTTTTCTTTATTTTAAAACCAGAATTTCCAAAAGCTAGTTTACTGTGTGTGAAGCCATGCTGTAATATTAGCATGCGTGGTAAAAAGTTTAAATATCCACATGTATTCCTAGTATGAACAAATATGTGTATAAAAGTATGTCTATTTTTCTGCGTGTGTGCAAAAGATTGGGTACCAAGTAATGAAAGATTTGTTGAGTATTACACAAATGCCAAATGAGGAAGGCTGAAGATCGGAGCATTCACCAAAGTGAACAAAAATCAATACCCAGTGTCTCCCAGGAAATTTTAATTTATGTAAAATCAAACATGTCTGATACTTCAAATTACAGACTTCTCAAAAGATTGTTTTCTGCACCCAGTCCTGCCTTCACAGTTTCCACACATTCAAAAACCCCACCAACTCATTGGCATGCACCTGACTGCATCCTAGAATACCGATGTAGCACTTTAAAAGAGGACATCAATTATTTGCCTTAATCATTGTCATCCATAGCATTTAAACAATACTCTGCCTAATGCTGAGAAACCACTCCTGAACTCAAACTGCATAATTATCTACACTCTCACTGCTTTAAATTATTTTCCTTTTCAAATCCTCAAGTAAAAATAATTTTTCACTAGGAAATGAGCAAACCTCTTATCTGCCCTTCAGTAAGAAGGATGACCTAGATTTTAGATCTAATATATGTTTTAAGCCACACTGTGCTTTAAAAATGGCTCTATACAATGGGTATTAAGAACCCAGCAAAAGCCTAAGGCTATCAATATGGTAAGCAAGCCATGTTTCTGGGTGGGTTCTGACTCATATTTAGATATCACCAGAAGTTTCCTGTCAAAGCCGAGGCTAAGATGGAAAGCAGAAGACAAGGAAAGCAATAATTATGGGGGAAAGAACAGAAAGTAAAAGTACTGTGAAAAGTTAGAAGAACAAAATAGCTCTGTCCCCAGCCCCTCACATGCACCCCATAACTATTCCACATACCCTTCAGACTGACCACCTTGGGTAATACCACAGGCAAGGCACAAAGCTTGATAAATCATCTAAAGGCTCTGCCACCTGCAGTCACAGCCACCCTTTATCTGTGTGTTCACAAGCATTATTTTAAAGCCACTCCTGCTAAAACCAGGTTATGACAAAAAAAAATAATAAATAAAATAAGCTAATGTGTTTGTGAAGAGAAGAGTAACAGACACTTTCACCTCAGATCCTTCGCATTTCCATGTTTAAGAAAAGCAGCTGCGCTGACATACAGAGGCATCTTTCTCCTTGAACTCCAAATGACACAACTCACACCAAACTGGAAACAGTCTATTGAAAATATAGCACCATGGTTCAAAGTATTTTTAAAAAATCTGTGTGATTCTGTAGGACTTCCTTTTATTTATTCATCCTGGCCGCAGATTCTTCATCTGATTTGTAACAAAAAGCCAACACTGAAGTGCTGCTAATTGACACACAAACTATTCGTCCATCTAAAACATGCAGGACTAAAATGGGCTCTCAAGTCATGGTCAGCAAGGGACTAAGTAAGTTTATACTCATATTTGGAAAAGACTTCTTCTGTCGTTAATGTTCAGGGTTATCTAGGATTAAGACTGCAGAATGGTTTTAAATCTTTAGAAGGAAAAAGACCATGAGACCAGAAGAACAAGTGGGAAGCAAAGATGAGCACAAGTTACAGAGTAACAAAATGCAGAAAATGATGAAAAAATTGTAGAAATAACATAAGTTTTGACAGAATTTCATGCTTAGATGAGCCAATGGAAGACTATGCAGAGAAATTACCTAAGTCAGTGGATTTACTGCTAGTTTCAATAGGACCACATAAGGCAACTCAGCTAGAGGTTTTTGAGTAGGGATAGTCTTCAACTATCCTTAACAAGTATTTTTGTTCCCATATCAGAGAATAATGAGCTAAGAATGGATCTTTTAGTTTTACTTTAAAATCCTTTCGTTATTAAACTCTTCACATTAAACATCTTTCCATATAGCAGTGCAAGAATTGTAATCTGAAAATATATCTTGCTGCAAAGATGGCCAGTATAAGTTTCAGGCTGATAAAGATTACTTCCCAGCTGCTTCACATTCACAGACAATATGCGTGGCCTTCCCGAAAGACGATGGAAAATGTGGTGCTATATCCCAGTACCACATGTCATATACCCACTTCATGTGTTTATGTTGGATTTTGCTTCTAGTTGCTAAAAAGTGTATTTTTCTCAAGACACTGCTTCTTGCTATATTTCATACATAGCTGTTGGGTTTGTTATTCTTATTGTTGCTGTCTTTTATCCTGCTGTTTAAGAAAATATTTGTGGGGCTTCACATGGCAGACAAAAATGGGTTACCTATTTGCAAATTTATGCTGCAAGTTTTTTAATACTATCATCGCTCTAACAGAAACTGTGCCCCAGTAGGCTCAGCTAGTGTACAAAACCTAGTGTTACCTACAAATTGGTCATCTCACTCTGCCCTTTTAACTGCTGGCTCCACTATCAGCAGTAACAAAAACAGGGGACAGACCTTGGGAGGTATGTCAGCCATTGATGCACTCCTGATACCTGACTGTGTTAGCTGATGTGTGATCTCTTGGTATTGCAGAGATAAAGTGCAAATTGTTTTTGAAAATCATTGCCAGGAGAAGAGTGGATGCTTTTTTTCAGAATGTCACACCCAGTGAGCTGTGACATAGAGCCAAAGCTTTGGTCACCCTACCAGGTAGAGGAATTAGGGTTATGTTTTATGGAAAAAATCAAGATCAGCCCGGCATTGTGCTGATTTAATCTTTTTTAACCTCTCCTTGTCCTCAGTGTTCTTCCTGAAATAGATTAACATTGCACCTACCAGCAATTCAGGGAGCAAAGCAATAGCTTTTCAAGAGATGGTGGACCACAGCGTGCATTAAACGCATGACTACCCAACTCATGTTTATTTTCACACTCTGATGCATCTGCGTTCTGTGATGCTCATAAAACAGTCTAGTTCAAGAAGAGACTATGAGGTAACCTGCCACCCCAAACGGAGTAAGAGCATTCCTCTCTTACTGATGGCAGATGAATGAGGTGTACTGTTCTCAGCACACCCCCTCGCTGGGCTACTTGCGATCACCTTCAGAGGATAGAGTACCACCACGGCTTCACTGAAGGACAGGCGGGACCTTTAGATGTATCACACAGATCAACTCCCAGTGCTCGCCTGACTAGAAGTGACTGGAAGTGGGGTGGCTTTCCAAGAGCCTTTCCCTCACTGAGGAGAAGAGAACATGACACTGTGAGTGCCATGGCTTGTACCCAGGAGGACTTCCACTGAGAAGTTTTTCTATGCTGGCCATCTTTGCACTGAAGCAAGTGTTCCCATGAACCACTCTCCCAGCTCTGCTGCACGGGCAGTTAAATTAACCTCCATGTTCTCTACCTAAACCCACCGCAGTAATGTCTGGCCATTTAGCTTGCAGTGGCAAGCCATGGGAATACAAAGACACAGAAAGCTCTTGGAGGGCACTCTATGGCAGGAGGTAAGTCCTCTCTCGCCCTGTTCTCCTGCAGGCAGCCACTCTGGATCCCATCACTGTCAGGATACCATGTTGTCTTGGCTTTTGGTCATACTTGGTAGGACATTCTCATTTAAAAAGAGGAACAGCTTCTCCAGTAGCTTGGAAACATAGCATTTGATCTTTTTGATTGTCCAGCCTGGAGAAACTGTTTATTTGTGTACCAGATACTGATACCTTGCTCAACTGCTCTGCCATTCAATATAATAGGTCTTGGCGGCAACAAAAGACCAGTTCTCAGCCACACAGGCTTATGGAAGAAAGTTGAATAATCATTTAAGTACCATTAGTGGTTTCTATCCTACAATTCAGAATCCCCTGACAGATCCAAACTCCATTTAAGATACTGAAAGGAAGGAATTAAATGGAAGTATCTCAAAATAGAAAAATAAAGGAATAAATACTACTTTTTTTTGCAATGGAGTGAGCCCCTTCATTTGCTTCTCTCCTGGGTTTCTTCTGTTTTGCACATCTGCTTGCACAGTATGCTTTTTGGGCAGGCCGTGTCTCTGGCTATGCTTAGGTGTGTGCACGAAGCCAAACTCAACAGCATTACAACATGGGCATTAAATCCTAAGCTCAGTGGGGAAGACTCCCACTCCAACTGGGTATTTGAAGGATCACACCACTCTGTAGGGACCACAGCATTATCTGCAACCACTGGTGAGAACACAAGTGAAAAAGACAAAATAGGAAGGAAAAGAAAAAAAGAAGATAGAAACGGTGATAAGGCTCAGCAAACATAAGAGCCAAGACCACAATTTCCAATTAAAAAAAAAGTGTAGGCAAATTAATGCATCCTAAATGTGGCTTATTTTCAGTCACAGTCCAGAAAAAGAGGCCAGGAGCTGGGCAGGAATAAAGACGGCAAACAGTCTTTTAGAGAAAAGGAGAGAACACACTGAAAGACATAGACTACACAACTGGAGCAACTGCAGCATGCCCAGTGGGTTAGAAGGAAGAGTGGTCACTGGTGCCGCTCACTAGGCCCTGTGAAATTGCTTTGACACAGGGTTCCCTACTACCTCTGTAATTCTGTTTTGCTTGAAAAAAGATTTACAAGATGCTGTGTTACACTCAACACTGAAACAAACTACTAAGAGGGAAAAGTTTTACCAGAGATAAAAAAGTGAAACAAGAAACGGAGAAGCTTGCCAAAACAGGCAAAGATGTGCTTCTAAAACACAACTGTAAGGAAACATGCTCCTAAAACAATTGTAAAGCATCCCCAAGAAAGAAGTCATCCATGATTTCAGTGACCAGCTGTCATATCCTCAAGGAGCACCATGGGCAGTCCCATAACTGCTTCTCTCACTACAGAATCCAGCTGAGTACAAGAACAGACTTTTCCCTGCTTTTCCAGTTTTCTTAGAGGGAAGGAAATGAATTCATTTTGCAGCTTAATAAAATTAAGGGAGAAAAATAATTCCTCTAGCAGTTAACAAAATTAAAATGTAGTTATGAAAATTATGAAACTACAAATTACCTTCAAATGTAAGACATGATGAAGATTGCCAAAATTCATAACCTCAGTGATATTTATTTAATATACACATCTAGCATAATGCAAATGTCCAAATTACAGGGAGCATAAAACAAGCTCTTACTTAATAAGACACCTTGGTACCTTTGCCAAAACTTGGTCTGAACCCAAATTAAACATCATCTGAGGTTCACAAAGTTCAGATAACTTCTCTAATTTTTTAATTGCCACATGCCTCTCTACTTTCCTGGAATTAGGGGCCAGAGTGCTAAAACTGTCCTGGAACCTGTTTCAGTGCAGTTATGTGAATGACACAAAATGTTTTCCACCAAGACTTTTGAATTTCCAGCTGACTTCTGACCCGACTGAATATTAGAACAGGCAGGAGAGAGACAATCCCATGCATGGACTGGAACTGACAGAGTATTAAAAGGCACAAAAATGCACTTCTTCTCACCACTTTTTTTCTTTTCCTTTTTTTTTTTTTTTTTTTTTTTTTTTTTACTGCTGGCTGCTGTATTTTATCCTGAATATAGGAAAAGGAGGCATCAAAGGAACTTGACTGCTTGATTTCTGCTATTCCTTTTTTTTCTCCCCTCCAGATGTGAGAATATCATTCAGTGCACAAATCCTTTACCAAAATTATTCCACACAATTCACTCCACCCACAACCCATTCTGATGTCCTCCTGTCCTTTGGTGTGTGTTGTTGCAAAAATAATCTCTGCAGTTCTGAAAATGTGGCTGTTCCAGTGTCTCACTGTTACCCTCATCATCTCAGAGCATGGCACTTACTGTGCTGTCTTGATCCAGAGCAACAGAAACATGTTACTTCAAGGCTAATTAACCAAAGGCCAAAGTCATGAAATAATTGTGCCCTTGATTCACAGAATAGTTTTGTTTTTGTGCTAGCATGAGGTGCAACTTTATGTTATGGAAAACATGTGCTGAAACAATGCCCGTGAGGTAAATGGCAGTCTGAGTGCATGATGGGGTACTGTGGGTTTAAGCAAAGGAGTGTTTGGCTGGGAGTTGAAATTAGAGCTTATTGTGTGCCCTTGAGTAAACAAAGCTATAATAGGTTATTGAGACTGCTGACTTCCAGCAAACAATGCTCTCTGTGTAAGCATGACATTTTAAAACCATGAAGCCTGAGGCATGTATGCTTATTATCATATGTCTTTTTATCGACTCATTTTATGTAATGTTCTTTTGAAAGAACAACACAGAAACACACAGTATACAAAGGGTACAGAGCTGAAGTATATGGGTAGGACTGTCACCAAGTATTGGCATATGCCATGATGACGGCCAAGGAACAAAAAATAGAGGACAACACTTTAGAATTAGACTAACTATAAATCAGCAACATAAATCTGTTCCAAAAGTGTGGCCTCTCAGGAAATTTTTCAGACTAGAACTTAAGGATCTGGGGATGGTGCACACATACAGAAATCCTTACAAAAGTGTTCACCCAACGGACCAAGAACGGGCTCTTTTTCAATCCAACTTTGACTATTCTTACTACGAACAAGACCAGTACAATTTTTGCCAACATTCCATCAGTGTGAAGATGGGAAAGCTTTACAGATTGTTTCTGAACGATTTCCATGTCCTGAGTGTCTTTTCTGTACACTCTCTGTCACCTTCACTGTTTTTACAAGCAGTTTGCCAGTTTCTTGTAGGATCAAGCCATAGTGAAAACGTTAATGTTTTGGTTAAAAAGTTGGGCAAGTAAAAAAGCTCTATAAACCAGCTATTTTTTGAGATTTTCAGGACCCAAAGCATTTCTAAGCATACCCCTAGATGGAAAGAGAGCTGCCTTTGTCCCATTTTTCATTCCTGTCACAGCCTGAATGAACAAATACGCTGTCGTTTTCCATTCGTGTTACAGTTGGAGGTGCTGGGATGGGAACAGATTCATCTTGTGCCATGGTCAGTTTTCATTTCTGCCTGTGGATAATGAGTTATAGCAATACCGTAACAGCAGCAACTCTCCTTACAGACTCATTTTGGAGACAGAGGGAGTAATAAGAACAGAAAAGCACATTAAAAAATAGAATCCATTTAAAAATATTCTTAAAGCTGTGAGGAAAGCAGAGAAAATATTAATCCATTTTAGGATAAAACTTTTCGTGAAAAACAGAGGAAACCTCTTGCCAGTCAATGCTATATCACTGGCAGCAGTGCCATGACAGAATGCATACATGATAAGGTTTTGTCTGAAAACAAATAAGCTGAGGAAGTATCATTCCCAGAGATGACTGCGAAACGTCTTCCTTAATCCGTGTTTGTGTGGTAACCCCTGGCTCACAAAGCCTGACACAGAAGCAGACTGAATTTAAAGCAAAAGCTTTTTTTTTTTTTTTTTTTTTTTTTTTTTTTTTTGTGTTTGATTTGACTTGGCAATGTGAAATCCCAAGTAAAATATTGCATCTTGATTTACCAAATTGTTCTGAAAATCAAAAGGAGGACTGTAAAAATCAGGAATTTCCTTAAGAACCAACTGTCAAAAGCTTTAGTCATGACATCTCTCCTACCCACAGCTCAGCTCCCTCTGAGATACCCAGCTTGAATAAGTGACTACAAATAGGACTTAAGTTTGGTGCCTATCAATGTACCAAATACCCCTCTTTGTTTCTGAAGCAGGAGCTTATGCTGTGCGTTTGGCTCATCTGGCTCTGTAAGACAGTGGAGCTCCACTCATCTTTGTGCCTGGGCTCCTCTCAGGGCAGCCTCTCTTTTCCCCATCAGAAGGAAAGCAGCCTTGCAAAGGGAATGCAGAAATAGCACTTTTGCCATGCCCTTGACAATTTATTACCTCCTGTTTCCAGACTGTACACAGAAACCCTTTGCATTTACTCCTTTTCCAATATATTCCAGGTAGTCAGGGACTGAGTTTTCATACACACCCTGGACATGAAAATATTTATAATATCTGGCAACAGCATACCAAAAGAACAACTACACGCAATACTACCTTATGTTAACATGCACCTCAACATTGAACATGCTGCCTATTTCATGTAATAAAGTAAAGCTATTTTTCATATTTTATTAAATACAAAAAGACACAAATGCTACATCTAAACGCCCCCATTCACTTGGATCAGTGATTATAGTAAAAGCTCAGAGAAGGGTGGAATGTCTTTACTTCTTTTGATTTTGATTGTCTTCCATCCAAGTGTCACTTATAATAGCAGCAGGCTTGAAAGACATAATGTAATTCACATCAGTGACTTTTATTTATTTATGGCATTATGAGTCAGAGGATGCATTTGACGTAAGATCAGATGGTACCAGGTTCTTTTTATTTGCCATTTCTTAATAGTGGGGTTTTTTTCAATATTTCACACAGAGCTGTCCTGTGAGACAGAGATTAAATTCTCTGGGAAGAATGTTAATACACTGGAATAAATATGGAAAGTCAGATAATGTGGAAATACAATTAATGTCACCAAATAGTTACAAGGAAGGGAGGTGGAAGAAGATTTCATTCAGCTAATTGATCACTATATTATATATAAAAAGTTAACCTCAGGATAAGGAAATAAACTAGTTTCCCAGGTGACCTGGATCTATTTCAGGCTCTGCCATAGATCTGAATACTGATGTAGGATGAACCATTTTATATATAAATAGACATTAAAAATATATTGTTTCTGGCCAGCAGTCAGACCACAATCAAAACCAGCTCAATACCACAATCACTACCAGAACCTAAGGTGCGTTAGCACCTGCTTTTCTTCTGAACCCTCTTTGTCTCAAATGCTCAGAATATTTTAGGCACAGATTCTCATTTCTATGTGTTTTTATAACAGCCAAGACAGCAGAATCTCAGCTGAAATCTACAGGTATGTTGCAATTAATAGCAATCCTGTACCACTTCCATACGGATAGTGTAAACTTTTGGATAAATATATCTGGTGCTCTTTCAACCATTGTTTCCTCTTTTGTCTTCTTCCTCCCGTTTCCTTTCCTGACTTGGTACAGCTACTGGTGCTTCATTCATCACTCTCTGCAGAAAAAGGACTCTACACTCTTGTTTTTGGTGACCCCAGGAGAAACGTGGAGAAGGGAAAAGGAGATCATCCAAATTACTGATATATTTTCTTCTTTACCATGTAACATTTTGCCTTGCTTATGATCTGGCCTTATCTATAGTATTTGCATACCAATTTCACATTGCTGTAAAAATACTTTATTGGAAAGGAGTATGCTAAAGGAACTTAAAAAAACCCCCTACAGATTAATATCTTATAAACACCCTTTTTAGCATAAAAATGTTCTCAGTATTTTTTTCCCAAACTTAACATATTCCGTTTATTTCTGCTACTATCACAAAACTGCAAATAAGCTTTTATTTCGATTCCGTATTAACTTTATCTTAATTCATTTTGCATGAAATGTTACTTGCTTTATCTTGTAAGATTAATCTAAGAAACATGGAGAAATTCATCAGTTCAAAATGATTAAGGCTATCTGAGCTAGCTTTGATGCTTATGCATGTCATCTAGAAATGAAAAAGAGTTACTAGGAGATACCTTTATATCTCTAATTAGTTGGTTACAGTAGTTCTACCATCTCTGTTACCAATCCTTGGTCTTTTAACCCTGCACAAGCAGTTCATTGATACCACTGAATATGTGAAATGTAAAAAATTCACACTGTATTTTTACACTGTACTTGGACACAGACACGCAAAACCACACAAATACAGTTTCCATTAGGACATCAGATTTATCAGTTCTAAATAAACTGATTTTATTAGTAAAAAAAAGTCTTTACTATCTGATGTGCTTTTCAACTCATCTGCCAGAGATGAGTCCCTTTGCAAAGAGATAATGCCGGAGGAAGACAAATAAAAGGAAAAAAAAATCTCTTTAGATATTTCAAGCAGTATTAGATATGTTTAGAATATATATGCTTATTTTGGTACTAACTAACCAAAAGAATAAAGTTTATATTCTAATCTGATTCCTGACAGGGCTCTATCAAAAAATAACTACTGTATGACCCTACACAAATGCAATAATTTGTATTAATCAGGATGTGTAGTGATGCAGAGCACATGTCTTAAATTAGAAACTGCTCTTTCATCTGTATGTCAGCTAAAGACCACATCCTAATCTTAGCCCTGTGCCATCCTGCACAGCACATGCATGTGCTCTCAAGATGTGGCATGGAAAAGGGGCTGTTCACCTTGCTGTGCTCCACACAGCACCCTGGGGGAAAAAAAACCCAAACAAACCAAAACAAAAAATGAGGTGAAAAGTCAGCACCATACAGAGATATGTTTGAGTCACTTTAGAATGGTCCATTTTTAGCAATTGATTTATCCATTTTTTCCAAAGTGAAAGAAACACAGTATGAACACACAAAAAGTATCTTAATCACTGCAGTGCTTGTCACCCTCCTTGCATAACAGCATTATGAAAGCATCCGATCTGCACCAGCGTGCAGTGCTGACTGCTGAGAAGGCAGTTTGCAATTCAGTAAGATTCATACACAACATTGCCTTTCTCTTATCCTCCTGCAGTAGTGTTGGTAGCTGCAATTATACAGATTTTTTCTTCACACTTAACAAGCACCAAGGCTGCTGTGAATAGTATGATTTTTGTCTCTGGATGTATTAAAAGACCCTTCAAGGCTGAGAAAGTTACTGTTCGTATTTCATATACTTGAAGTTCAATATGAAAAAAACCAAAAAAAATGTCACTAGGTCAAGAAGCACAGACGTATTGATTTCTTCAAAGAGAAGGATGGGATCGCTGTATACCTTTAGCTCACAGTGACTGAACTATTTGCTATCTGGAAGTATTTTCTTGGTACTGATGATATCTAGCACCTCTGAGCTCAGCACAATATGTTTTGATTCAGAAAAGCTAAAGATGACATTTCAAGCGCTACATCGCTAAAACCCATGATAAAGACTGGAGCTAAGATCCAGGACATTTACAAGAAGTGATTACAGGCATCTTTTACAAGTGATCTCTGCTACAAAGAGCCCTCAGTATAATCACAGAAGACAAAAGAGTCAAGACACAAGGGGAAAGATAGGTTACCCTTTCTGTTGTCCATGTAAAACAGTGAGCATTAAATAGCATAAAGGGCTCAACCGAGAGCCATCAGGAGACCCACAGCAGAACTGGAAGTGGGACCTGTAGATGTCTCCTGCCTGACACTTCCACCGGAAAGCTGTATAGGTGGAGAACACGGATCACTTTTACAAAAAGGGTCTGGTACATGCTTTAAACCAAATGGAAATTCTTTTATCAGTGAAGTCATCAGGAAGAGTAAACACTAGTGAGGCAGTTATCATAAACCAGGTAGAGTTTGCTAGTCCTGTGTTTGTACCACTGGTGACCCAGCAGTTTTCTGAGAAACCATTAGAGGTCTGGTCTAGAAAAGGTTGTGGAAGAAGTTCAGTAATGCATCCACCTGGAGACTGAAGAGGATGTTCAGTGCTGTAAGTATCTAGCACAGGAAAATGTGCTTCTTTAAAGAAAGTTTTTTACTGGTAAATTCTGAAGACTGCAGCAATATCTGAATTAAACTATGAAACAAACACTAGGGAACAGTGGCAATAGATTAAAGCGATTGAGTATCGTAAGGAAAGCTACAGGAACGTCAAGTATTTTTTTGCACAGAAATGGATCATTTATTCTTCAGCTCTTTATATCAAAGATAATGCACTAAACAAATGGATTAAAGCTATTTTTTTAAAAGATACTATCTGAAAGTAGGCCAGTAAGCCAGTTTCTCAAATTGGCCTGTTTTCAGCTCTGTGAATACAGGACTCCCTCCTCATTTATGACAGATGACTGAATTCAGGTGAAAGAAGCATAGTGAAGTCTTGGGGGTTTAAACTTCCTGTTCCAGTGTACCCAGATTTTTCAAATAACGTCATTGAAAGAACTGAGAATTTATTTCTAAAGACATTTTCTGCCGTATGGAAGAATGGAACATTTGAGATATCCTTTGGCAATTAAAGCATGTGAAAAAAAGTCAAAATAAATGGCATATTTGAGCCCACGTAAAAGACCCTAGAATTAAAACAAATGACCTCTTTATTAACATGAATGAATGAAACACATACCAACTGCTTATGTGATTATGGATTTCTGTAGCCAGAAAAGTTCATGACATTTGTATCTCTATTAATCATTGTATTTTATGTGAGTTTATTAGAAGACTGCTATGGTATTTCTTCCCCCCTTCTTTTTAAATCATTTAGGTTTGTTTTCAATTTATACTGCTAATGATTTCTTGGTTTTAATAGTGTTTTGTAATTATAATAAACTTCTGGAGGTATTACCAGCTTTCTACAGAAACACACAATGGAAAAAGAAGGAATATTCTGTTAAAGCACTATTCTGTAGTGCTTTTACCACTGCCAGCACTTCAGAGTATTTTCTTTACTCTCAGCCATGTGATATAGTAGTGAAAATCACTCCACATTTCACAGCTTGAATGATGGAAGTGGACAGTTAGGATGGAGTCTACGTATATATGGGTGAAAAACAAAACATCGCTCTTTTATAAGTGGGTGTGTGAGGAGGGCTATACTCACTTAACTGCCTTAAAAGGACATTAACAGTACAATTTAAAGCTCACAAGAGTTAAGGAAATACAATGAGACACCTTAATTCAGTGGGATCAGGCAATACTTTACCAATTTTAAGCATATTTTCACCTTTGTTTTCCACCAAGTGCTGATATGCCTGTCTCTCCTCATTACTGATTCCCAGTGCTACTTACTTTCCTTCGCAATTACCAGTCTGCCTTTCCCTTCTCAGCAAGCACCAGCCTTCAAAACCAGCCTTTCTTTCCAACACTAAGAACTTTTAGTCTCAATTTATTTATGTGATGTTCTTCACCCCAATTAGTTTAGATCAGATCTCTGTGCCATCATCATTCAACCTGAATGGCTTTCTTCCCATGTGCATGGGTTACTACTGGGCAAAGATGAGAGAACCAGAAATATAACTCCCACCACATAGCTTAGTTTTAATGTCTGGCAGGGCTCAGCAGATAAAGTAGACAATTTTACCTGGTTTACAGCACAGTCAAGTATTGATGGATTTTTAAACAGAAAGCAAAATGAACAGCTCTCACAAAAAAATACCTAAACCATTTGAAGACAAGAAGAGAACCCCCAGATTGCGGCAGACAACCAGCATAAGAAAACTCAGCTTGCCTATCTAATTCCAAGTGCAGAATAGTGTATTTTGTAATACGAAGCACTTAGCGATCTGGAAAATACACTATTATTGGTTACACTAGCAAAACTTCTCACATATAATACACACAGACATCACACACTAAACACATTCCTTTTTCTTTCTCTGTAGTCCCTCTCCTTCCCTTAAATTTCCTAATCTCACTGTGCACTCATGTTGCCCCATATAGTGACTCTGCAGTTTATTTTAATTGAAGGTTGGTGTGGGTTTTTTTGTCTCCCTAATTGTTTCTCTCTTTTTTTTTTTTTTTTTTCCTTTTCCAGAACCATATAGACATTCAATTGAACTCTGGAACACATGTTTTTATAACAGATTTGAAGGACAAGACAGATGTAAAGGCAATACCATGCCCTCAGATTCATCATTACAGAACAGTAACTGAAAAGGTTTTAGGAATACAATAAAAACTCTGAAGTGGCACAAGGACATAACAAAAGAGACTTATCAACAAGGGTTTTTTTTCACCTGACTCAAATGTCTTTTCATTTTTAGGCTACAGGTGATCTTTAGAAATGTGTATTGAAAACGGAATGCATTTCTGTCATAAAAAGAAAACATAAACAAAATACCTGATTCTGCTTTGAGCCTTAAATTAAAATCTGAGTTCCAGTCTTAGCTTGAAGCTATAATTCGTAATTCTAAGCCTATCACCCAGCTTTCTGTATCACTCATCCTCACCCTGCACATCAGTTAATTCAAGAAGCATTTCTCATTCCTCTCAAAGTCAAGATCCATAATCACAGACTCTGCCCTCCCCTGGAAATGAGTAACCACTTGGGGGAGAAATGTGATCTGTATTTCAGCTCAAAGTATTTTTTGTCTTCTTTTTTTTTTCTGTGAGACAGGGAAGATTTTTCTTTGCCAGAAGTGAGGGCTTACACACTTACACAGCTATGGATCAGGATTCACAGAAAGCCCCAGCACCAATTACTTCTGACATCCAGCCACCACCACTCTGCCTACTGACACCCCACAGGGCTTCACAGACTCCAGCTGCCTTGCACAACACCTGAAAGGAGAGCTCTGGGACTGGAACCAGAGCGTGTGACAGGACACATCCAGCCACACGGCCTTCAGACGTCTTTGGAGGATGGCAGAGACTAGCAGACACTGGAAACTCTCCCCTTTCCATGCTTACTTTGCACAACTGGTGGAAAACCTTTACTGGATCACGGAGAGGAGGCATAGCAGAGGTAGATTTTTGACCTTCATCACACATGTTAAGCAGCACACATCCCAAAGAATCTCTTCAGATGCTAATCCTCCAAATGAGCAAGAAAGCAGCAGACATTGGACCTGAAGGCACTGATAGCATCAAGAGTATGCCCTCCAAAATACTTAGGAGCAAGCACTCCACCAGATGTATACCTTTAGGCTTAAAGTCACCTTTCAATGGTTGCTTTATTGAAGGAGTTTTTCCTGAAACAGTAGCTGCACACTGGTGCTGCAGCAAGCCCCCAAAGAACTCCCAGTAACAGCAGTAATGAGAAACAACAGAATGAAATTGGTCAAAAAAACAGCTGTAGTACCTAGTACTGAGACACACACAGAGGATATAAAAGGTAAGGGAGAGTGTGGTTTGGGTTTATATTTGCTTTCAATATCAGATATGGAGTAGGTCATCCCCACCTTCAATTCCAAATCTTTTTCTGTGCCTTCTCTACAAAGAGAAACAAATCCTTGCAGATTTAACACAAGTAACTTTCAGAAGAGCTTTGTTCTACATAAAGCATGCTGATGGTGCTGCGAACACAACCAGTTCCTGTGAAGGGACTGAAAGAACCAACTGTGCAATACTCAGCTTTTGAGCCATTATGCAAAAACATTTTAACTGCCTTGGAGTTTTTCTTCCTAAGTGTTTCATTTCTATTTACTGTGAAATTAGCACAGGTTGCTTATGACAGAAACACATTTGCATTAATGAGTAATTATGCCAATCAAATTAAGAACTGTATTGGTAAAATCCATCAAGCTGTGGAGAACACAGGTTGTCTTTACGACTTGAGTTAACTTTTGAAAATAGCCAGAATATGATTTTCAAACATTTTAGAGAACATTAGAGGGTCTCAACAAGCACACAGCCAGACTCCCATTTTTTCCTGAATGTATTCCTATGAAAGCAGACATGCAAAGTGCAAAAGGGGCAACAGACGATCAGCACAGTAAAATGTGTAATTGCCCTGCATAATACACATGGTTATTCACAGACCCAGGACTCAGTCTCACCTCTTCAGGTTCACAAGACAGTGGTCCACCATCTACTACCTTGTACTGAAACCCAGGCCTCACATCTCTTTGAAAAAAGAATGCAAGGAGAGGAGAAGGTCTTCCTTCTCCATCCCCTGCCACCTCACCTCCCATGAAACATGAAATAAGATGCACTGTGTCTGAAGGGAAAGGTGGAATTAAACCTTCAGATCTTTTTTTGCCCAGGCTGCATCTGCCGTACTTCAGCTGTCAGTATGTGAAGCTGATCATGTTACAGCACACTGTATCTCTCCTCGGAAAACTCTCACCTCTCCAAAAGTGGGAATGGTCTACTCATAGTTGAGCTGTCACTTTGATTTTGACCTTCAAAGTGTATCTTGTGTTCCTTCTTTTAAAGTCTGATGCCACTTCTTTGTGTTGCTAGCATCTTTGTGGCCTACACATACAAGGTTTCTCATATGGTAACTGAGAGGAAGTCATAAAAATAAGATATCATACTTAACCAACTGGTCAAAATCAACAAACTCCCGAAAAACCAATAGCATTAGTGAATGGGTTTAAATCTCTGGATACATTTAATATAGAATCATAGAATCATTTAGGCGGAAAAAGACCTTTGAGATCATCAAGTCCAACTGTCAACCCAGGACTGCCAAGTCCATCACTAAACCATGTCATTAAGCACTGCATCTACGTGTTTTTTCCTAACCTATTGACTTCATTATTATTTTTTTTTTATCAACGATGGGATGAGTTCTGTACTGTGAGAAAGAAAGACTTTTGGATGGAGAATTAGGAATGTTTTAAGGGGAATAGGATACATAAGGGACACAAGAGCTTTGCTTTATTTGTGGTCTACTTCAGGGCTGGTAAACTTATTACCTTAGCAATACTGAAAAGATATTAATAGAGCAACTCTGAGAGACAGAGAAGCAGAGAACAAAAAGACATGTCAAGATACATACGTTCAAAGAGCTACATCAGCTGGCCCTTGAGAGAATAAAGATACTACAGGTGCAAGGACTAAAAAAAGATCAGGTAAAAGCTCAGCATTTGTATTAAGAAGCTCATAAAACTCACAGTGAAATATAGTTCAAGTGTTATCTTAAATACGCCAAATAAAGAGAAAACGAGGGAACACTGTAACGTCACACCTTTGTAATGATGTGAAAGGAGCTTACAATAAACAACTCTCAACCAGAGTGGATACTATGGGGTATCTTCCAACAGTGAACTGTCTTAAAAGGTTCTTATAGAAGCAATGTGACTTCATTTTTTAGCATTTTAATGACTTAATGAGACAGAAGGCACCAGTGGAGATCCAACAACTCACCCAACATTAGATTCAGCCTGGAAAGTCAGACTTTCCAGTAAAACAGGATCACAATTCAGACTGGAAGGGGCTACTTCACTACTCTCATAGTGAAGTTTTCCCTTGTATTCTGTCTCAGCTGCTCTTGTTTCAACCTATTGATGTTGCCTCATTGTGAAGAGCCTGGCCTCACCTTCTTGATGGCTGCCTCATAAGCCACTGCAAAGCCACCTCTGCTCCAGGCTGAGCCAGCTCTGGCTCCTCAGCCTCTCCCCACAGGGCAGGTGCTCCAGCCCTGGACTGCAGCAGTGGGTCTTGGCTGAACTCATGCCAGTTTCCCCATGCCTTTTGGCATTGGCTCCATCTCATGTAACTTGAGGACCTACATTTAAGTAAGCTCTTCTTGCATCTCTAGTTTAAAGGAAGAAATATATAGCCTCAACAGACCTACCATACAGACCCATTATTGCACCAGCTGAACTGGTTTCTGACAGTGCTTATTTTCCCTCTTTAACTGGGGAAGGAACTCAGATGGAACAGCCACATTTCCTCAGTCAAGTTAGATTACAGAAAGTTCAACCATAGTGTCACCCTTTTTATTCCCTTTGAACTAATCTTTCAAAAGATTTGTAAAAAAAAAAAGGGAAAATCAGTTCTAGGAAGTGGGTCACTACTTATGATGCTTGCCTATGAGTAGATACTTGCCAAGACTGACAAGAAAATGACACCAGTCAGCAATTTTTTGTTTACAGTTACTTTCACTCTGTAGTCATACTATCTTGAATGGTTTGACTTTCATACAGCTCAGAAAGTTTCTTATTTTGACAGTAGCTTTCTGGGTTTGCTACTAACATCACAAAAAGATCTGTTTGTACTAGGTTTACCTTTTTTCCTCATTTTTGTTTCAACAAAGAA
Source organism: Falco peregrinus (assembly GCF_023634155.1). NCBI lineage: Eukaryota > Metazoa > Chordata > Aves > Falconiformes > Falconidae > Falco > Falco peregrinus. The sequence continues at coordinate 49,815,357 of NC_073726.1, forward strand.
AAAGATGCTGAAGTGTGTCAGTGCAATATGATTTGCCAAAGCACCTCCTGATGCCAGTCAGAGAAGCAAAAGGGTTCCTCTCATTTGCAGTTGTAGACATTGCACATATTGGTACTGACACTGATTAATTAGATTCAATAGAATGAACCAAAGCAAATATTTAATAGAGCAGGGTGCACAGTCAACGCAAACAGTTTGTAAATAACTCACTGGCTGCATATTCAAATTCATTCAAGTAACTTCAGCAAACATGAACCACTAACACACTGCCCAAAACCCAGGAATGACTCTCAGCCAGAAAAGAAAAAGTGAAATTAGCATGAATACCATTTGCTCAGCCTTAACCTTTACATTAAATTCTATGAGGCAAAACTGTTACACTTTGTTCAGCTTGAACATTGCATAAAAACTCTCTACAAAAGTATATTTACATCTCCAACCCAGAAAATCTTTCTTCCTTATTTCAGACTCTCCACCTAATGGGAGTATTACATATTGTCGGAATTTTAAAATCAATGGCAATGATAATTCAAAAGTTTTAAACCACTGTTCTTCCTTTCCAGAATTTTTATGTATTGCAGATTTTTATACATTTTGTTCATAAGATCATAGGTAAAACTCTCAAAACCACAACTGACTTATAAATCTTAGTCACTTTCTTTTAAGAAATGATCTAAGTCAATTGTCTGCTTACCTCCAAAGTCAAAATTACAAAGTTATATGAAGATTTCTTGTTGTTTATGTCTTGAGCATACCCTTACTTGACACACTGGTTTGATAAGGAACATGCCTTCACTAGAAAGCAGCCCTTGTTCACTGCATATTGTATCTTATCTTTGCAGAAGAGTTATCTTTGAACTAATGTACTCATACAAAGTAAGATTTAATGATATGTAACACTTGCATGCAACTTCATTACACTGAAGGCTAGAACACTTTTATGTGGTTCAATGATAAAGGTACAAATGAACACTTTGAACAAAATCCCTAAGTGGTTAAACCACATTATAAAGTAGCGACATTTGGCTAAAGAATCAAAACCATACAAATAAATAATAATGTCTGTATGTTTGAGCAAGCTGTGCATGTGAAGGAAGATGAGTCACTTCATTTTCTTATGTTGGCCTTGTGAAAGCTGAGCAATGCAATTATCTTCTTTTGCATTGTGCTAGTTTTACTTAATTGGTATTACATTTTTATTTTTTCCATACTCTAATTTTTGCAGCGGGTGAAGTGCAAGACTCAGGGAAGCAAAGCACTGCTATAATTTAGTTTGCTCAGGCTTCATTTAAAGAATATTTCAGTACTTTTACATAAAAATCAAGCCAAAGTGGGTGGACTCTTACTCACCCAAATAATGGTTAATAAATATTTCTACTGGACAGTTTAAAATTGGATTAATTTACCTTCATTTAAAATTAGGAAAGAAAAACAAATGAGAAAAACCTTTCAACCAGGCCAAAGCGTTTATTGAATCCATACTATGCATAAGAAGTATTTAAGAAGGTATATAAAGCTAGAAATATGCTTAGGTCTTTTGTTCCTTATGCCAAATAAAATAAAAAAGCAAAAATTACTACAATTACAGTGATGACTCTGCTAGTTGACTTATGAAATATGTGTGAGCACAGGCCAAATGGCAAAAGGCATGCCGGGCTACTATTATTACCACCAAAACATGCAGACCAACAAAAAATACACAAAAATCTTGACATTGAAATGCATAGCACAAAGCCTGGGTATACCTTTAAATAAAATATTAATAAATATCTCTTTCCTATTGTCACATATATCCCAACTGGAATTAATGGGACATCAAAAAGACTTTTTCCAATATCAGGCTTTGACAAAGTCCATGTAAAGCCAGCTAAGTTGGACAACGGTTCAGACAGAATTAGTATTAGAATCACATGTGCTTCTATTTTTACTAATGAGCTTGAAGATCAAGCCCTTGAATAGGCTTGTTCATCACAAATAGATTCGTAAGAATCAAAAAAAAAGTACTCCTGATAAAGTAGCATACAAAGAGGAAGGCAGTCATATTTTGCACTAGTTTGGAATATGGGATCCAAACTATTAATAATAATGCCTACATCAGTAGACATCATTACCTACAGTAGTACACTTGGATGTGTGCACTGAAATGAGATGGCTGTGACCTAGAACAGGCCACCATAAAGCAGGTAGCTAAATTTGGTGAGGATCTCACCTGAAGAGACAAACAGTACAGACATCAAGCTTTTAAGCTTTTACTTGAAATATTGACCAGTGGTGTGAAAGCAGTATCACCTTGCATCTAACTATGTAGGCTGACTCAGCAGTCAGACAAGAGCACTGACTTGATGCGTGTGCATACACATAACAAAGATGGCTTTCATACCATCTCATTCTCTAACCAACACCACCTTGGCCTTGCTTGGGTTGCATTTCAGCCTCACAGTGCAGGAGTAGATTTGCAGTGGCTGCTCTGCCAGAGCTCTGCTGGAACACGGGTACTCCTGCAGTGCTATAGGTGCTTCACGCAGTGAGAGCTGAGGGAGGCACACTTGTCAGCAGCCAAAAACATGAGACCAAACCCAGGTTTTATTACTCATTTTGTAGCCTGGTGACATTTCCATCAACTCATGCAAACTCTAACAAAGAAAAAAGTAACTTTGGACCACTGACTCTGGAATCCTCCAAGCTGCAGTAAATATTCTTAGTAGCCCATAATACTGTTGAGTGATTCATACAGAGATATTTATGAATATGAAAAATCATAATTTTAAGAAGACATGTCATTTTGATCTTAATATTGAATTCTGAAGTTTTGTGGTGAAAACCAGTGCAGCTTACCTTTTTTTACAAAAGTAGTCCAGTACTGCACAATTCTCCCAAGCAGCACATTTTGCACACACAGCAACTTTCTTACATGATTGTGAATAGCAAGCAATCCACTGGCAACACTATACAAGAGTAAAAGGATGAACAGCCCTACACACAAAACCTATTAAAACTAAAACCACCAGGCTCTGTTTTCAAGGCATTCAAAAGTCAAAGTCAGAAGCATTACTAATGGCAGGCACATGTAATAAGATCTGTGTGGTGAAGCAATGCATCGTTGCGGCCAGATTTACAGCCAGATCATCACTTTAGAAATATCAATAGCTGGATAAGGTCCAAGCTACTTCCTCATCAAAGCAGCATGACTCCTGACTCCAGTGAAAATAATAACCTCAGTTTGTGGAGACAAAGTCCTGATCAATAATGAATCTTAATGTGTCTGTGGGATCTTCTGCCTTCTCAGTTACGAATTGGTACTGACACCTTGGCACTGCTCGCTGAAAGCTGAGTGGCAAACACGGGCTTGTGAAAGTTGAATAAAAATATGATATTTGAAGCATGGTTTACCAGAAAGAACTATGACACAACTGTAAAATGTGGCTATGGGAAAACTAGAGGAACGTTTGATTGTGGTTATAACATTTCTGATATGAAATTTAGCCTGACACGCGTGGTTAAGGCCCTAAAAAATCACATAAGACCTTAGTCCTTCAAACCAGCTCCCCAAGTTTTGGAGCCAAAGGACAATCATCAATCTTTTCAAGTTCCTCATGGATTGTCATGTAGCCTGCTCACCAAACTCATAACTGAAAACACAACCAGTTTTGCTGTTTAACAGAATACAGAGATTAGCTATGGGCCACATACCAAAGCCATGTGACTTGGAGTTAGAGATGCACAGCTCTGGACTGAGCAGATTTCATTCCACCAGCTAAAATTTCTGATGCTTTGTCTCTCAGAAAAAAACCCCAGTATTCACCAAGAAGGTCCCTGCAAACCTCAGGGAAAACTTGTTTTACTAAATTAGACCCCAAGCCATTTAATCCTTTCTTTGGTAACTTGATGACTTAAAAAGCTAGGCACTCATGCCTGCCAGCATAGGTTTCACTCTGTTTTTCAGTGTAACTCGGAGACTGACTTAAATGCTAAATTGCAGGCTTTGCTCTTCATTCTGCATTTGTATTATCATAAATCTGGATGTGAATTATAGCTTTAGAAGCACTACATTCTTAAAATATATTTCCAAACATGTTCTGAAGCCAAACAATTCTATGGCTAACGTTCACATGAGTAAAGAGGACAATCGCCTGTCCAGGTTTCCAGTGATCAAGTTTGACGATAGATCCACAAGCATTCTGACACAAATACAGAATTCCACATGCTCTGGGAAATCTGTTTTACCAGTAGTAGGTTAGGACTGAGGCCCCAAAGAAACATCTCTTGTACATTTTATGTAACTCTTGTATTCATTTAGTAAGTGTTAAAATAGATGTTAAAATTCAAAACGTTCACAGCCACTGCTCTGATAGAAACGTTAAGTATCTCAAACATGCATTTGAACAGACATTTCTGTAGGACCAAGTGAAAATTCATCAAACAGCATAAATGCTTGCCTAAACATCCACTGATGTTGGCAGCATAACCATATGTGAAACTTCTGACTGAATCAGGACCCCTAACTGCTTCAAGCCATTTTTTCACCTGGACTTCCAGAGACGTCACTACCATTCCAATCACATGTCCTGCACTGCACAGTCGCGTGGATAATGTTTCATACATATGTGTATGACAGAGGCCAGAAATATTTTACTCATATGCGTTTTACTTATAGCATTCCAAATCTTCCCTGGAGCACATATACATGTTCTAAATTCTAGAAACCCTGACTTTGTAGTATTTCTGAAGAAATTAAGCTTGTCTAATGTTTGCACAACAAAAGGCTGAAAATCAGGCTTCTGAACTCATGTTTATATGCTTTAAGAAATGACCTGATTTTTAAAAGCACTGAGCCTCAGGTGACTTTGGCGGATTTAGGGGAAAGGTTTTCTAATACAGCTGGAACAAATGCCTAATCTGCTCCCTTTGTGGTTGATAGTATTGCTGCTGAGCTCAGTGGAGCTCAGCTGCTAACTTTTAAGACTTCTGTTTTTGAGAAACAGGTAGTCATAGGAACTGAATACCTAAGATGACTCAAAGAACAGAGCAGGGGTTTCAGAACACCACAACCAAAACATGCTCCCTGTTTCTGAGTGTTCACTGTCACTGCTTGCTTGAAAGACTAACAGGTGTGTGGGAAATAGGATATGACAAAGATGTTATCTTGTTTCAAAATAATTTTAATCCTATCATATTTCCTATGCCCCCCTTGCCTGGGTCTTCAAAGTGAAGATATGCCATCTGTTTCAATAAAAAAGGAAAAGTATTCATGTACAGAAGTACACACATGATTGGGGCAGTGCCAGAACTAGGGAGAGCAAATAAGAGTCTTTTCTTAAAAAAATATGAAACACAGAAAATTACGAAACAATGAAACACTGTCCTTCCAGCACTCTATTCTTATTATTCTTCAAGTTTGTAATTTAAAGCAACATACTGAAGGGGTCCAGTAAGTTCAACTCTCCATATTTCTTTTTAATTTTAATTTAATTTATGGGTTATTAGTAGAATCTTCTCAACTGTGTTTCTCTTCTTTTAATTTTCTTTTAATTTCTTTTTTTTCTTTTATTTTAATAATTGAGTCTCTTCACATTGCAGCTAATGCACTTTTCAGTGTTTTAGTTATAATTACCAAATTCAGAATGAAAATGAAAACCACTTAATTATGTAATTGTCTTAGAAACAGCATGATAATTAAAGCCCTCAGAAAAGCAGCCGAGAGACACTGACTGTGCAGAAAGGTAAAGAAAATTTAATACAGGTGTCTCAGAAAAGGTCTAAATAAAACATTATAGTGAAAGAAATTATATATGCATCCCTGAACAGATGCCCTTAAGAACTGTATACCTTAATCAACAAAAACCATCATATTTACTTAACACAGCATGTTATGAGACATGTCACCATAAAGTGGTTATTCAGAAGTTATAAGAGACTGAAACTACATATGACATTACAAGAAACAGTGTTGAAGATGAAAATAAAGTGTAGGACAAGATTAAGAAGAAAACTAAAAATACAGGTGGGATTAATCTGCAAATAAAAGTTAAAAGTTTACTAAGCAATATATAAAAAATAATAAAAGCTGAAGATGTACTCGTTGAAGGACAAATATAAAAAGTTATTACTAGTGTTGTGATAAATCTTCAAGGAGGGGTACACTCAGTATAAACTTTTTAGACACAGATCTCCAAGCTGTTACACTTCCCTAAACTTTGGAAGTATCGACAGCTGCACAAAGTAAAACCAAACCCAGCTGGACACTTAGATAGCAAAAGGGCAAATCTAGAAAGGTTTCACATTTATGATTTGCATGAGAAATTTTTCAGTTAAATCCAAGAAAAACACTAACATATACCCTGCTAAAAAGCCTTAACCCCTTCATGCTGGACTTGTGAGGTGATGACACAGGAGAGGATTAGGCTATGATCAGATGGGGAAACTGGATAAAACCCACAGAATTTCTGCTGCTGCCCACAGACAAGAGTAGTAGTCACTGTGTGCACACTGCAAAAGTCCTACCAGCTGCAAGGGGCGATACAAGCCCTCAGAAGTGCTCAGAATACATGTGGAGAATGGTACCTCTGTAGATAACTTGCAGCACCTCTGAATTAACAGCACCCGACTTATTATGCTATTTCTCCTGAACGCTATCACCACACAGAAAATACCGTTACATTTGAAGCTAACAGAATACATGAACACTCATTTTCTTTTTTATACTAGAAGCCTCAAACTGCCACACCAGGTATCAGCTTCTTTCTGTTCCCAGCAGTTAACATTAATTTCACACGTGTTTTGGCATTTGGCAGTAGATAATTATTGGCTGCACTCTTTGCTGTGAAGTGCTCTCCTTTTATAATTAAGAAATCCTTTGAATTGTGGTCAGTTAACTTTTCTTCTGCTAAAGATTGCAAGCAATTAGTATTTAAATTACAAGCTGACATCGACAGCTCATATGGACAAGATGATGCTCACGCACTGACAGCTACCTGTGCCTAACGTAAAAGCAATAGAAAGCAATGTTTTTTAGAAGTGTCAAAGCATTTAACTTCAAGTGGATCAGAATGCAGAACTGCTTGCTTCCTTCTATCCGTGTGAAACAAGGCACAGGCTCACAGAAAATATCAGCAGATGCAAATTTCTTCAGAAGAAAGTCTTTCATTTCCCCTCTTTACAGTTTTTACCTTCGCTACACTTGGACTCGCACCTCTGTGATTATCAGTCTGTGTGGCACCCATGAGAAAAAGAGGTTCTGGAAAAGAGATATAAAGGAGTCAAACTGCTCCTCGAGACTCTGAGATCTTATAACAGTTCCAGAGGTGTTACACAGTGCTTGAATAAATTAGGCTACAGCATCCTCCTAATCAGCTCCCGCTCCTGCCTTCCGAGCCCCTCCAGCATACTTTTTGAGACTATAAAGCACTAGCAGGTATCAAACTTTACATTTAATGTATGCCTACGTAACTATATTTATATATAAAGCTGATGCTTCCTCCCAGTGAAACCATTGATTTGATGCATTTATGGTACAGTGAATACTTATTTTTATCTCACATTAAATTCCAGGGCATTCCCCAATTCTCCACTGTGTGCCCTAACACTGTTTCTTGATAATTCCATGAGGACAACTTGCATTTCTACTGCTTTTTGGTGCTTTCAGCTACTGGTTCCCTGATTATGGATTTGCTGCCTCGGGCACAACTTCATGCACAGAAGTCCACAAGATGTCTTTAGAACTTACAATACACGTGAAAACCTCTCCGTAACAGGTCCCCGTGAAGCGATTAAGCTCACACGACGGAGCCTTTGTCACTTCGTGACACCAGTGAGAAAAGCAACGCTGGTGACACCGGCCCGTGTGCGTGCGGGGGGCCGGAACGGGCAGGGGCAAGAGCAGGGGCACGCCGCCCCCACCACCGGGCCAGGCCCGCGGCGCGGCTGCGGCGACGAGCGCCCCCTGCGGGCACGGGCGGCCGGCGGCTGCCGCCGCGGCGCGGGCGGGCAGCGGCCCCCACAGGCCGGGGGCGGGCGGCCGGCGGGGCGCGGGATCCGCTCGGGAAGGAGGGCTGCGCTTGCGGCCGGAGCAAGGGCGGCACCCCTGGCCTCACTTAGGAGGTGTTAGGCTCTACGGCGGTGAAAGCACTGCCGGTCCGGAAAGCAAACAACGGGGCCCGGAGGCCCGGCGCCCCCACGCTGGCCGCCTCCGCAGCGCCACCGGACTGTCCCAGCGCTTCCTCCTCCCCCGGGTGGCTCCCCCACCCTCCTGGCCGGCCGCCTGCCCCCACAGGCTGCCCCCACAGGCTGCCCCCACAGGCTGCCCCCACAGGCTGCCCCCACAGGCTGCCCCCACAGGCTGCCCCCACAGGCTGCCCCCACAGGCTGCCCCCACAGGCTGCCCCCACAGGCTGCCCCCACAGGCTGCCCCCACCCGCCGCGCCCGCTCGGCTCGGCCCGGCCCGGCCCGCCAAGCCGGCCATCGGCCGCCAGGCCCCGCCTCGCCCCCATAGGCTGGCGGCACCTCAACGACAGCCAATCAGAAGGCAGTTGTCAGGCTCTCCCGTCTATTTTTAGCATGCACAAGCCCGCGCGCGGGGTGGGGTGTGCGCGGCTGCTGTTAGGCGGGCTGATCGCTGAGGCGGCGGCCGGCGGCTGTCACGGGCGATCCCCCGCTTTCTCCGCGGAGTGGCACGGGGAAGAAACCCAGACCCCGCTGCTTCAAGCGATGCTTGCTAAAGAAAAGCTGTTGAAATAAAAGGTTACCTTGTTAAAAAAGCAAACAAACAAACAAAACCGCTTAAATTGCCGCGGCTGCCTCAACCGAGGATGGCTGTGCAGGCCGCGCAGCGCCCTGTTCGCCCAGCTGGCTTCCCCCAGCCTTGAAGCGCTGGGCAGGGGGCGCCGGCCGGCGGGGTGGGTGGTGGGCCTCGGCAGGGTCACAGGGCTGTATGTGGGCTCTTGTACAAGCCAGTAGCAGAAGGGAAAGTTTGGGTTGACCAGTAACAGCTAAATTTTGCGTCTTTAAAAGTTTATTGTGTATATTCTTGTTTAAAGTCACACATAAGGTAAGTGATGGGTTTTCTCTGTTACTCATGCGTTGCCGATATGTTGTTGGTCACTATTGAATAATATTGAATAGGGGTGTAGGTTCTGGAGAAGAGAGATGAGACAAACTCTTAGGTAACACACTAAATATTTGGAGGGTTCAGGTATTTCAGATAACTGGAATTGCATTATTTTCAGTTTCTTACAGAGGTTCAGATTCAGTAGAGCATCCTCATATATCCTTGAACTCAGAAGGATTAGACGTGCTGAAGCATTCTGTGAAGTACAGGGATGAAGCAGGGCTCCTAGTTTAGGAAAGGAAATGCTAAAGTACAGTGAGAAAAACTGTCCTTCTAATATTTAAATCAAGACTTAAACCAGTAACAATGTCAGTATCTTGTAGAAAAAGTGGTCTTTTTAAAGAGTCTTGTATAAAGGGTTTCGATATCTGTGTAAATACATGGGTACTTATACACAGTTGATGAGCTGTTTGGGGTTTTGTGCATAACGATGGATCGTAATAGCTTTTGGGGCTGTGTGGTGACCTGCTTACAGAAAATATAAAGAATGGATGAAATGCAGACCTATCTGTGCAGTAAATCTGCAATGCCCAGAAGGAGTAAGTTGACCTGCAGGTTTTGTGCTGACCCTACAGCACAGGAATGGATTTCAGTGCCTGTATGCACTGAGATAGAGTTTTGGATGCTTCGAGAAGAGCGTCTTGCAAAATAAGACAGTCTCTCCAAAGTCAGCCAACAGCCATTCATTTTGCAGTGAAAAGTATTCCCTGACGAATCTTGCAATATCAGAGCAGAAATTTGCTTGGCTGCTCCTCATTGTCATTAGCCCTTAAGTGATGGTCAGTGTCAGGCTCTTCTGAAGTCCTTGTCCTCATTACTTGATCCCTATGGATGCTTTTCAGCTGCCAGTAGGACATACCAAATCAGCAGTGAAACAAAAGAACAAAGTCTGCTGTGACAATGTGTGGATGCCATTTCAAAAAAAAAAAAAAATGGCCTGTGGATTTAAATTCTGCCCAGAAAAAAAAAAAAAAAAAAGAAAAAAAGTTGTTTATTCTGTCATTGCCAGAGCATTGATATAGTCAGAAACATTATTTCAATGAAGTTTTTACATGCCGTTGAACATTTTCTCTGTGTTCACGGGTTGTCAGTCTTATGTGCAGATTAAACTTAAGTTTTCACAGAGGAAGTTCACGCAGTGTGAATTCCGTTAGCTTTGCTGATCCCATTATGCACCATAATGCGAGAGTGAAGATTGCTCTGCATAAATATTCATCTAGCATCTTTCAAGTTTTCACTTTTCATTCTGCTGCTGCCTGACCCTGTCTGCCACTTTTCTCTGAATAATCATTACTGCTGAGCAGCCCATTTGTAGAAAAACGCATTTGCAAGACTAAAATACACAAACAGCACTGGACGCATGAATTGTCACTAGGACAAGTTGCAGCCTATTGCAATGTATAGCAGTGGACATTAAAATGATCTAATGTGCTGTTTGGAAGTGATGGCATTTTTATCTGCAAATGTCATGGCCTCTGGCTCATGCGAAGGCCATACTGAACACCTGGGTGGCAGCACTCCAATTTTCACTCTGATCACTCTGAGTTCAAATTATGTGGTTTTTTTTTTAAATTTTGGTAGGCTTTGAATTGTATCCGTGACTTTTTTTTTAGTGCAGTTTCTGTTGATCTCCCACCCAAAGGCTTTGCTTGTGCATTGAGGTGAACTGGAATTGGTGAAAATAACATGAACAATGCGATGTGTTTTTGTGGAGGCAAGTAGTCAAATCAAAGGCTTTTTCCATATCAAGTGAGTTAAAATGACTACACATTAGAGGATTTAGCCCAAACGTGGTAAAATTGACCGCAATTCTCTTGTGAATCCTCAACAGGCCCTGGGATATGCACGTCCATTTTCCACAATTGTTAATCTGGCCAGTAAAGGAAATTGCTATTGTGGTCTGTTCCCAGGTGTACTGCCTTATGTTTCAGACTGTGTTTCCAGCACGTGAGAACAGGCACAGATTTTCTAGGTGAGCTAAGGGGATTGTATCCCCATTCCCCTCCATTGGCATTGCAATGTGTGGAGTGTACTTAACCGAGCATGTGATGGCTGTGCACATTAGCTATTCGTTTTTGGGGAAGGGTGTGCATGAGTTGGCCCCCACTCCACAGTCACACAGCTGAGTTACCCACATTTGGGAAAATCACAGAGTCAGCACCCCTGAAATGCAAAGAATGACTGTCCCTTGGAAAATCATTCTCCAGCTCATGGGGTCTCACACCCATGTTTCCATGCCGTGACTTCAGGGAGATGAGCAAAGTAAGTTTTTCCGTGGCTCCGACTTGCAATCACAGCTTCCTAATTCCGAGCTCTCCCACAGAAGAAAACCCACCCAAGCCACCCAAAGCGAGCAGCTGCCTGAGAAAGGCAAGAGGCACGACAGGGACGCATCCCTGCGGCAGGAGCGTGATGAGCCACTTCACAAGCTGCGCTGCAGACCTTCCCTAAGCTTTCCTTGGGCAAAGCATCAGGAGACCACATCCTGTTCTCCCATGCAGTGCTCTGAGACAAGCTGGCAAAGGGAGACATGCTTTTCTACTTAGATGTTTACTTTTGCCAAGTATTTATCATAACACCTTTTCTCTTTCCCCCCCCCCCCTTTTTTTTTCATTCAGTCAGAATTCCCACAGACATCACTTACATAATTTCCCTGCTTATCAGCTTGACATCTTAATGGCAGAAACTGCACCAACAGGGAAGAGGTGCTAGATATCAGGCACCAATGCCACAATAGGTAAAAAAGAGTAATCAGATTACTCAAGGAAGACCAAAGTGGGGAAAAAATGCACCCCTCAAAATTCAAGTTTAAACCAGACATATTTCCATGCTGACTGAAGTGGATGAAATCGCTTTCTAGCTAGACAGCTTTGATTCAGTCCTCCAGCAAAAAAAAAAAAAACCCAACAGTGCAGGGTAGAAACATTCATGTAACGAAGGCTATATGATTCAAAAAGGTCTGGTTTTTGGCCTAACTGCTTGGCCCTGGTCCTGCAATGATGCACTCACCTGTGCACTCCCATGGAGACTAACAGAAGCCTGGATGGACGTCAGAGAAATGGGCCAGGCATTTTCCAGCAGAAGACCCATGCTGATGTTCTCTCCGTAAAAAGCTACTGTGTTCATAATGACACACCCCGGTCTGGTTTAGTGCAAAGTGAGAATGGCAATCATTTTCCCATTAACAGTAGCATAATCCTCTTGTTAATGTGTACTTCATATCCACAAGCCTTAAAACAGATCTTCCCTCTGTGTTTTGAGGACAGATTCTGACATTAATATTGCTCAGTTCCCTATGCCTTTTTCTAAAAGAAAATTGTGATGTTAAAGACCCTTGTTCTAATTAAGATCAAATAATTTGTAGAGTACATTATATTTTGGACCTGTCACATCAGAGCATATACATCACATTGACTTATATGTGGTGCGGTCAATCAGCTGTGTGAGTGAAGGATTATGCACAGGCTTTCGGGATGCTTTGGGGCTTGAACCCTGTGAGCAGTAGATCACAGATGCTTTCTGTCACATATTAATAGTCGGCTCAGCATGAGAACTAGAAGCCCAGAGCTCCCATAAATGCTAAAAATGTTTCACCTCCAGGACTTAGAATGCATGATTTAATGTGCCAGTGAAACACTCTGGAAGCTGCTTTCCTTTATTCTCCAAGCCACTTTTAAAAGGATTTCAAGTTCAGAGAAGCATTAATGTGTCATCACATTTTTAAGCTATGGACATTCTGTGGTTGTTTCATTTTTGAAATGGAGGCATAGCAACAATTTTCACAGGGAAAAAGTCATCATTGTTTCAGTCACCTAAGGGCAAACTCACCTGTTTGGTGTTCCTGGTTGAACAGTAAGAGGTGGGTAAATCTGGCCTACCCTGAATTACAGCATTTGTTGTACAAACCTATGATGGCTTGCCTTTAAAATACCAGTGGAATGAAAGTGGTTTCTCTAATGGAATCCCTGGTGAACTGACAAAGCAATGGCTCGTAGCCCTAGCCCTAGTGTCCTGAGCCACCGCATCTCACCATGAGACCTTATTAAGGGCCATATACTAGGCTTTGGAAGAACAGAGGGAATACAGGGTGGATTATTTTTGCAGTTGTTAGTGAAGGTTTAAGAGGGAATTAGTATTTGAATTTGGTTCTGACTGAACTGGGCTCATTTTTAGCATTGTCTTGCAGGATGTCCTTACATAGGTACGGTGCAACCTGAAATGGTGGAAGCATCAGTGATAAGCACTTACCAAACAAGAGACAGATCCTTTGGGAGTGTTCATTTTAGTACTAGAATTAGAAGCTGATTTCCTCTGCTCTTTTCTATATCTGAACCACTCCTGACAAGGAGTTCTTTGATGGGGAAGGCACATCCACTGAGGAAATTCAGAGATCCGCATTCAGTCCCCAATCCCTGACACACGAGCAGCAGAACTGGCTACATCAGCTAATAGGGTCAGCTTCGCATTCTCCCCACTTCTGAGAGTGTGGAAATGTGCTCTGCCTTACAGACTGGGGATAAGATTGATAGAATTTACAGTACTGTCATGGTAGTAGAACAATGTAAGGGTGGGAACTGGTCCCATCCTATTCCAGCCACATCTCACATGCAAGGGCTGACTAACCTGACCTTAGTGTCAGTTCTTACCCAAATTAACAAGACTCGGTTACTGACTGCCCCAGCCAAGGTCTGAGATTGTATTCCAGTCCCATTTCACCATCCAGCGGTGTCTGGAGTTCTTTGCTTCCTTGGTGCTGCTGCCAGTTCAGTAAAGCCATCTGTAATGGTCCTTTAGAGCTGAGGAATAATATCTGGGCCTATTCCTGTTTTGAGCAATTTGGAGGGTTTTCTTCTGTTACACAAGATAGCTACAGATGTAGTATCTGTGGGGTACCCAGTCTTGTTCTCCTTCACTTGGGGTGTGCAGGAACAGATCCTGCCTTGGGGGTCTGATTTGATTCCTCCCTCTGTTTCTTGCCAATGCTTCCTTTAATCAGGGAATAGTTAACCTGCCTTGCCTCTCTCCCTGCTTAATCATTGCTTTGATGCACGCTTTTATGAACTGAGGAGAAGATAATCAGATCTCTGGGTGTATCCTTCATCTGTCTGCAGATGGCTTTAGGCAGAAACAGGGCACACAACCCAATGTGGGTTAGGGAAGTTGTGCTGTACTGTATGGCAGAAACAGCTGTACAGCAAGGTAACAACTGAGATGAAGCCCAAATTGATCCCTGTTGCCAGTGGTGCTGTGGCTCTGGAAAGCTTGCTGGTGTGTGCTGGATCCTAGCCTCCCCCTTCCACGAAACATCAGCTTTTAGCTGCTGCCAGGCACTGTCATTGGACTTTTTGTTCATGCTGCTGTTCCAGGTCAATAGATCCCACGTTCTTCCAGCACTCTGAAAAAATAAGTAATCTCCCAGACCTGCATCATTTCCTTGTTTTTCCTTCAAGATTGTCATAATTAAGTGAAGAAACACTGAAACTGTTAATATGGATATAGTTTCTTTTTTTTAACTGGTTGCTTTTAAAGCTTTTGTGGTTTCTAATTTCTCTTGGGACAGGATTATGCGCTATGTTCAGACCCTGTTGTGTTGCTTTGTAGGTGTTTAGCCAAGAATTGGAACAATAATTATGTAAATAGTCTTCTTTCAGTAACTTCAGTGACTTTCAGTAGTATTTTTGCTGTAAAGTGATGCTTCTGAGAAGGAAGCAGACTCTTTTAAGAATAATGATTACACTAAAAGTGAGAGAAATGCAGTTGCACATAATGTTCAAGATGACAAATATATCCTGATCTCACATGGCATGTGAAGCTGTTTGCACAGCCCCAGTTAATGACTGGACAATTAATAACTGGATCAGTTGCTCAAAGAGAAAGCACAGTTAAATGCTTTCTGCACATCATTCACCTCTGAGTCCCAGTGACCTTTTATGATATTTTGAAGAGATGACTACTGAGACTTCTTTTTCATTCTCCCTATAATTATATCTACTTGTGTCTTGCCACTTTAAGCCTTGGAAGAGATTGCTTTTGTGCCCTTTGGATTTTTAGCTGGATTTCCCCCCTTCCTAGTGTGAGTTACAGCAGGCTTCATGTTGTCCCTAATTTGTTGTAGCCACATGAGATGTACCTGAGGGCATTACTAGAGCTCAGAAATTCACTGTCACAGGATATGGGATTGAGAAGAATGGATGTTTATAACAAAACAGGAAGAAAAAATAAAGCAGAAATCAAACAAATGAACAATGTGCCTCCTGCCCCAGCAAATGTGACTCTTGAGATCTAAAAGGATTTAAAGTCCACTTATTTGTACAAACGATCCACTTATTTGTACAAACGAATACACTAGTAAGAGACAGCATTTGAGGCTGTAATAATTCCCTTAGTACCTTTATAATTTGGAGATTGCCCTGTATTCCAGAGTGACAGAATCTCTCACATCTCTCATGTATGATTTTTATAAATTTATCTTATTCACAGTTTTTAAAAGTGTATTAGGGAGAAAGAACTCAGTATGTTGTTAAACAGCAGAGACAGTCTGAAGTTCATGAAATGAAAGATCACCTTAAGCTGTTGCTTTGAAGTTTCCCCAGTTTTCCAGCTCATTTCCTACTAATAGAAAACTTGCCAAAAGTCCTCCCACCAGAGATAAAATTATTTGGCCCGCTGAAATCCACACACTTGGAGATTATCAGCAGATGAAAGACACAAGAGTCAAGCTGTATGTTACAGAAAATTTACATAAAATTCATATATACATGTCACTGCCTATATATATCTAGCTAATTAACGCATGTATTACTTATGCAGGTAGCTCTAAGCAGGATGCAGAAAGATGTGACAGCGAAATCTATAGTATTAAAAGCACATTTCAGATTATCACTTTAGACTATTTCAGGCTGACCCTACCAGATTTGTTTTCTTCCCTTGGAAAACTTCAAGTGATTCTTAAGTTCCTCTGTCAGCTTTTTTCTGTTATTATTAAAGGGTTTATTGAGTCCAAAGTGTCTTACGTCTTTCATTTTTTTATACAAGCACATCTGGACAGTTTATCTTTCATTAGATCATGGTTATTTGGAAAGGGTACTTTGCACAGAAACAACAACTAAAACGGAGATTCTTATTAATACAAGTGTTTGAACTGATAACAGGCCCTGACAGCATTGTTTCGTTTTCATTCGTTAATTTTCTCCTGTGGAAAGAGGTTTTTGGTAGAGATGAGCCTTTCAGTGCAGATGTGTTTGCCTTGTGCTGTCTCTTCTGCCCTGCTGTGCCTGATGGCCTCATCACCAGTGGGTCTCTGGAAGAGCCCAGGGCCAGGGAGGTGATAACCTGGTGGCACAGGCTGCCTCTGGTCCCCACTGTCTGATCAGACCCCACAAGACAAAGCAGGTGGTGGTAGCTGTCCTTTGTTCAGACCCTAGACCTGCCCCAAACATTGCACTTTGAATAATGTTAAGCGGTGAAATGTTGTGCAAAATCTACCAGGCGCAAGCTTGTGAAGCAGCAAAGGTCAGGATAAAGAACCTGGGGCTGCTGCTCCTGCCCACTGCAGCAAAGTGCTTATCCTCTGCCAGGTGTGACACCCTTCACCCCTCATGGAAGTGGCATTTGCAGAAGTCTCTTTGATGGAGCCAAGCATCCCACCCACGTATTTCAGCTCTGGGAAGGACTTTAGCAGAGTCTGCTGGGGGACCCAGGTATACGCCTGCTACCAAGGCAGACGGGACACTTTACCGCAGCATTTTCATGTCATGGACTGAAAGGTTTTGTTTTTAACCAACTAGTGGGAAAAACCACGTGCTAACACCTTTCTGAGTTGCAACAAAATATAATTGTCCTTGGTCAGCTCTAGTGCAGAGCTTGAAAGGCATTTCACAGTATCCCATATTTTCATCCCTGGCTGGGTGGTGAGAGCATGTGTAAGGAGTCAGAAATGAAATGGATTGGAGTAGAAACAAAAATTAATCCTACTTGAGGTGCAAATCTCAAGGTGGTGTGGTGTGAAGTCACTGTTAAGTGCCTTTTTAATGATCTGTAAAAATACAAGCACAGCATACAAAGCTCATTTTAATAAATAGTTTTCTCTTTAACTCTTCCTTACTTTGAACACGTCAAGACTTCCCGCACTGTGTAGTCAGTCCTGCATTTTTTCTTATTGCTATGTGGTTGGTTGATTGATTGGTTTTAGTTATTGCATTCCTCTTTTCAGGATAATGCTGTTTTGTCACATTTCATTTTCAGTTTCTACGTCTGTTTGCTACATACAGTCAGCTAAAAATAAGCTGCTTTCCCCCTGTATGTATTGTATAAGTTCAGTCCTTAGCTGTTACACAGTGCTTTCCAGATGATGCTGAGTTAATTTCACTCACATCTTGTGTAACTTCAATTACACCAACAGAGACAGAATACGTTGATGGGTTTTTCCAACAAGAATTTGTATCAATCCTCTCTTGTTCCCCAGGTCACAGCCCGATTTAAATGTATTTAAACTGTACAGTGGGCCCTCAATCTTTTCCAATATTGTTACAATCATCACATATAAGGCAAATTTCATTTTCATCCCCAGAAATTGCTTTTGGATATCTGTGATATTTAAGCCAGTCCTGAAATAAGTGTTGCTGTTTTAGCTGCCATACGGTATTATTCTGGCAGCTTGGGCTGCCTTCTCGCAGCCTTGTTTGCCCTGTCAGAACCTCCTGAGGTATTCTTGTGGTGCTGCCGAGCACCAGTCTGTGCTACATGACATGCCTGTCTCTGGCCCATGCATCTCCTTGTGGAAAGGACCAGGTGAGATTGCTTGGCATGTTTTATACAACTGGTCAAAGCAGCTGATCATGATGGCCTCTTGGTTTAAAATCTGTTAATCGATTTCCTGCTTTGTTCACATGTTAATGTTAAAAAAAAAAAAAAAAAAAAAAAAAGAAAAGAAAAAGGACAAATTATCTCAGTGGACAGCATCATTCCACAGTGCAGACTATTACTGTAAACCCAGGACTCGGAGAAGGAGCAGCTGCAGGGAGGACAAGGGGGAATGTGGGGGAAACAAAGTAATGAAAGGATCAGGTGTGAGGCAAGCCTTTCCTATTCATTGATGAAAAGGAGTTACCCTACATATTTTCAATGGGATTTAAGCTGTAAATGTGCACAGTCCTTAGCTGTTTCCAGTTAGATCAATAAAGGACACAAGGGCCTATGAACTACCTCATTGTCATTGAGATCCAAAACATCAATCCTTAAAATGCTTGCTTCAACTGCTGCCCAGATCCCAGTGCCCCTTTATCTACAGCCTTGATAGGCACTCACGGAAAACACACACAAAACACATCATCCGGTAGAAAGCTCAGGGCTTGCTGCAAGCTCCACAGGCTCAGCTGCTACAGGGCTCACTGAGGTGTGGGGTCCAAATTTTGTTCAGTCCGTGGCCTGCAGGAATAGAATTTATTCAGCTCTAGACCATCTGTTGAAACTTTTCCATGCGGCAATAATTAAGTAATTATTAGGGCAGAGAAAGCATGAGTCTATGGCCTGGGGACAAGGATGGGGGTGGCTTGACTCCTGCTTTGTTGAACACTAAATGTGAAATGCTCAGAGACTTGTGAGAGCAGAGGTGGGAGCCTTGTCTCTGTAACTCTGAATATAATTTTTGCTGGAGCATTCACCTGGGGCCTTTGAGATGGACCTTCAGGTCTCCACAGGCACCAAAGAGGGATGTAGTCCAGGTCTCCCTCCCGCTGAACAGTAGAGCTAACCAGTGAATCGCTGTGAAAAAGGGAGAGGCGTACTCCTTCCTCCCTCCTCGGCTTTGTGTGATGGGCAGAGATCAAGGTCAGTGCTATAAAAATCATCTTGAGATCGGCACCTCTTGTCAGCCCCAAGTAACACCTTCTTGCGGAGAAGCTCAAATAAAGCACCTGAGCTTCTACAGTGGGGGCATATCTCCACTCAGCCCATAGGTTTTTCTGCTTCTGTTCATAGTATGCCTCAGTCTTTACACTGAGTTCAGTCTGAAGTCATCAGTCCAGAGGCTCATCTACTTCTGATGGCATCAGCTGGTCTAATAAAAGATGTAACTTCACTCTGAGCCCTCCTCACTTTACTGGGGTCCTACCTGCCTAAATCAGGGCTTGGGATACCACCAGACAGTTTGGACGCAGAGGTAATTTTGTTGATCTGGATCATCATAGTCTTGGTATTTCCAGTATCAGACAGAAATGGTACATGAAGGTGCATGCAACAACACTTTTTTATTGGAACCTTGGTTTAACAACTGCAAAAGCTTATTAAAATCGCTTTTTGTTAACCCTGACAGCAGAAGTTGTACCACAATGACATATGACCAGAAAAAATGTTTTAATATAGTGAATGCAGTTCGGGTTATTAGTGAATGAATGTTCAATCTGTCAAATCTTCATGAATTGATTAATCTGTAAGTAAATTGAACAGAGATGGAGACAATCCACTTGTCATAGAAATCCTTATTCTGCAATTACAGAACTGGGACATAGGAATATTAGAATGAGTAGATATACTTCAATGACTTTTGCTCCCATTTTTCTGAATTAATTAATTAATTAGAAAAACTATTTGCTTTTTTTTTTTTAAAAAAATCTATTGTGACATTACTATAAATTTTTCAAAGCCAGTTTGAGATTTAAAAGCCACCCTTTTTTTTCCTCTAAGGGGAGGGTAACAGGAGGACTTTTGGTAGTTGTAATGTTTGGGTGGAACTGTGTTGTGTTTCAGTGAAAAGCAGGCTCTCACGTAACTCCAAAATTTTAGGCCTAAGTCTCATTTTTGAAAGTTAATTAATACTGAGGAACCTGCCTCCCCTATATGATATCTAGTCCACCTTCTGTGGATTTTCAAGACCTGCAGTGAGCATTCTCCCAAAGACAGCCTGACAAGCAGCTGGAGGATGCCCTGCAGAATGTACAAGACCCCACATGTATGGCATTTGTCTGCCATAATATATGCCTGAACAGCCTTAGGGATGCTGCAGGCTATCCCTGAGACATATAGAGGGCTGGAAGGCAGGCAGAGCAGAAAAAAAATGTTATGCTTGCTTCTATTCCTAAAATTAAATGTTGAATACATGCTGCCATGAGTTACAGAAATATATTCACTGCATATCTTTGACCAGTAAAGTGCCCCCATTCCTAGGAGCTCTGTGAATATGGAATGACTGAGAAAGTAGCCTTCTATAAGGCATTGTTTGGAAGAATTAAGTGTTTTAAGCTGAAAACTACCCTCTTCATAGTTATACATAATACTGCCCTGATACTGAAATACTCAAAACCAGCATGAAAATGAAGGAAATTAAGAAAATAGTGAGTTTTTCTCACTGTTTCTCTGTTGGAAATCTGGGGAGGGTAAGCCCTACAAATATAAATGTTGCATCAACAGGTACCATTGATCAGTGACAGTTATGGCTGGAACATCCACCCTAGGGAAGTCGCTGAATTTGAGGAGGAAACTATTTCATCTGAGCAAAAGCCAGTTTTCAGAATATTTCTTTAGCCTCCTGTTGTTTACTAATGTTCTCTGCTTCCTAATTCTGAATTTAAATGTATGGAGAAAAGGAAATGATTTAATAAAAGATGCAGTCTGGGACCCACGTGGGAAATCATGCAGTGTCAATTTGATCTAAGCTTTAAGATTTATCATTTTATGTCCCTAAGGCCTCGGTGGGATCTCACTTCACTGAAGGCTTAGTCCGTCTGTACAGATAGCTTAATAGACCGCTGGATGTCACCCTTGCTCTCCCCTGAAGCAAACCCACAGCAATAAAAGACTGAGAATGTCGTTTTAAAGTCCTGGATACACGACGAGGTGGTAAATGGCAATGGTAAAGTTCTTTACAATGGTAAAGTTCTGACCAGAATATGGATCCTGTAGCATAATTTATATATGACATGTGGAAAAGTCTGCTACTAAGGGCTTGCATTACATTTTACGTGAAGAACTCTTTGAGGCTAAGACTACTATATATTGATTTACTTCTAGGTCCTCCAGAAGTGGCACTGTAGAGCCTACAGTAGAAATACTACTCTTAAATAACATTTGCAGTCCAACACAGGGAGTTGCCACCTACTGATTTTGTACTTTATTAAACTTCTGAATTTTCTTTAAGTTAATCTTGAGTTTCATTTCAGTAAAAGGAGGTGAATAGTTTGCAAGCTCTTTATAGACAAGATGTCTGCCACATTCTTGCCATTGCCACCAGATTAAAATACCGTTTAATACCAATAATCCTGATGTTCACATTTTTTTCACCAACTTCTGCAGTAATATCCTTCCAAATAATTTTTACTCCTGTCACTCATCTGGGCTTTTGCTTATAACTGACTACTGTTTCACAACCGCCAAGTCCCATAAACCACAGGAACATATGCTACACATTCATTATTAACAACTCACTGCATAAGTTGGTGGGGGGAAGAGAGAGGTAGAAACATAGGCCTTGTAAACTGACCTAGCTCTGTCTGAGATGAACAGATGACAATTAACACGAGCTAAGAATTTGCTCCAGGAAGTTTAAGTAAACCTGTAAAAACTTTGCCTCTCTGAGACATCCTCAGGCACTACTGGTTAGTTGAAGATATCTAGGAATGCGTAGTTCTCTCAGGTTCCGCAGGCTGACTGCAAACAGGGATGGGCTCTCAAGGGCAGGTTTTGCTCATACTCTTCACTCATAAATTATCCTGTGAGAATAGCACGGTCCTCTTGAGATGACTGTAATTTGGTGACTCACCATCAGCAAGACAGAAATGAAAGATCAGAGAAGAGTATTTGCAGGGACCCAGAAATGTTCATTAAATACTTCACTTATCCTTGCTTGTGAGACGCTGTCCCAAGTGAAGAACTAGTTATCAATTACTAGCACTCTAGTTGTTGAAGAATGTTATTTTTATGTAGCGATTGGTATGCATAAGCATAAATGGCTTTGAAGGAAGAAAAGCAAAGTCATTGAAAATAGTATTTTGTAAAGATTTTTTATCAAAACTCAGTTCTGATTTTCCAGAAGAGACAAAAAGATTCATCAATTTGCACAGACAGGGAAAGGGAAGAGCAATTTATAAATTTGATTACGCAAAGTCACCAAAAGTGAGATGAACAATTTGAAATAGCATTTTACCCTCCCATTTTACAGTGCCGAGTGTACTGAGCAGTCCATACTAAGAATTCCTTAGTTCTTAAGACTAACATATTATATATAACCAGGAGCTGTGAAACCTCCAAGAATTGATACAATCTAAAAGAGTTAAGCCAGAAAATGATAAAAGGACAAAATATCCTGCATAAATTTGAAAAGAAAACTGAAATCTGTTCTGCTTCCTTTTGAGCTACATTGAAATAAAAATGAGGCAGTAACAGTTATGATGTAGATTTTGGAAAAGAAAGAGAAGAAGGAATCTAAACCAAAGTTAAATGAGTCTAGTCATATTTATGGGACAGTCCAAAACCAACAGAGTTAAAAGGCTTGACAATTAGGAGAAAGAAGCTATAAAGCAATCATATTTAGCTGAAGTTTGCCACTGTTGATGAAAAAATTGTATCAAATTATTTTATATTTTTCCTAAATGTCTTCCTTTAAATATATTTGTCACATTAATTTGAAAACATATCAATCTTATAAGCAGTATCTATTGCCATTATATTTCCTAAATCTCAGCATAGTACTTAGATACTCAGGATTCTGGCTACTTGTATTTGTGCTCTTCAATTCGTTCTTTTCCCACTAGATGGTACTACCAGCTTTTAATCCACCTTTCAAGACTGAAATTGCAGAATGCCTTTGTTTCATCATTTCATCCCAGATCACAGGCATCGAGGGCTACATCACATTTTTCAGCTGCCCCAGCATAAATTCACTTTAACTCCACTAGTTTTACATCAGTTTCCGTAAGAAAATCCATGGATAGCCAAACAAATACTGGTGCCAGACCTTAAAATGATATGGAAATATTTCAGCCAAATAGAAGTATTTGCAAGCAGGCCCTGTAGTTATTGACGCCATACAGTGGATCACAGTTAAAAGATACTCAACCTTTTTGGCTGCAAACAACTTCTTCCTCAAAATTGACTTTCACCTCTAAACCACAAAAGATGCAGATGTCTTAACTTTCTTACAGCTGAAAGAACATTGTATGTATAATTTGGATTCATTAGTCCTTTCAGCATAACTGTGCTATTTTGTAGCCAAAAAATTCAATATTCTAAATTTAATATAAATACATAAGCATATTTAACTGATAGACTTTAATATAAAGATTTGGTTTCTTTATCAGTCTTACATATTGTTTGTTTTGCCAGCCATCCCCATGCCCATAGACTGTGTGTCTGTTTCTGCAGATACTCTTCAGACATTTGCAGAAAAGAAGCCCAGGCTTGCTTTCTGGAGTGGGAGATCTAAGCCATCATTACTAAACTTTACCTTCTGTTCTTAGTCAGAGAAAAAATATTCAGTGAAGGAATGAAGGCTGCTTCTATAAATCTTAATTATCGTAGATGTAAATGAATCTGAAGACATGGGACTGAGGGGTTCTAAGCAGTGGAGAGAGATGGGAGAAAAGTAGAACTTAGGAACCAACATGAATCATCCTGAATCGTCAACACCTTGGGGTAATAGAAGAGGTATGACATCTGCAACTGGAAAGACCACCCTTCCATAGGGCATGACCAGCGACATGGTCCTTTGTATATGGGGCACTGGGAAATATCATGGACCACATGCTATCTGAGCAAGGGTTTTGTTTGTCTCCTCTAATCCTAAGTGTTTTTGCTGCAAGGTGCTGTGGAAATGAGATGTCACTGAATGGAGAAATCAACCAAGTTTGTTAAAGAAAAAAAAAAAAATTAAGAAAAGAAAAGAAAAGGATAGAAATTAATATCTCAGCAGAATTAATATCCTGTGGCATTGGAAAGGGAGGAAGAGAGTCAGGAATCAAAGTCATGGATTGTCACCCAAAATGTCAGTACTGTAGTGCTTGATTCTTTCCAACAATTTACAGAGCTGATCCATATTGCTTTCACAGTGAAATGAATCCATTCACTTTGGAGAAAGTTAAGAAGTTGCTGCTTTATTTGAAACTCTCAAATGCTGATATTCTTTGGTTAGACTTCTGTGTCCCCTGTTCTTCCTGAAGTTAGATCCATGACATAACCTTCACTAGATATTCACTACTTCAGCAAACATAGCATTTACTTGTGCGCCTGCTTTCCTTTCCCCTGTTCTGTGCTCCCCACAACACAATCTATTTATTGTGATTTGTTTAATTTGAGTAGTTTTACCACTGAGCAACTTTGCATTTGGCCTGGAGTGATGTGAAGTAGGCTGTGCCTTGTGCACAGAAATCGAAGCAGATTGTGTGGCATAGTGAGATACTGTACTCTTTCAATCAGAGAAGACACGATCCTTCAGTTGAAAAGTAAATATAGAATGTTATTTTGAGGAGTACAAGAGTGCTCCAATCCAGGCAGTATATTTTTTAATTCCATTTCTCATTCTTAGAATCTGTTAAAAGTGAATCAGTCACTCAGCTAAAGATGAGAATCACCTTTTGTTATGAGGCAGACGTGATGTTTATGACAGCCAAAACCAATTACTCTTTTCAGGAATGTTTTAAACTTATACATGGGTAATAGTTTTCTCTGTGTAAAGTGTTCTACAGAGTACTTGGTTTCTATCCTAACTGTGGTTTGCTTGTATTCTGTAAAGTGACTTATTACTGGAAAGCATTAGGAGACAGAAAACCATTCAAAAAGGAATTTCTTACCATATCAGTAACACTGACCTTGATTTTCTTGCTCAGGGTTTTTACAAGCACCTGTTTCACACAGGAGTCATACCTTTGCACTGCAGCCATTCTTAGAAATCAATCTTTAGAACATGATAGAATGTAAGCCCAAATTCACAATCACTGAAATGTTGCCCCTAAGCTTAGAAGAGAAACAAATGAGAAAAACCATCTGAAGTCAGAACTATTTGAAATTCTGACCATTACAAGCTGGAAAATTGTGTGTGATTTATGGCCTCAGTATGCTATACACAAATGAGAAAAAGTAAGACTTCACTCCTGGGAAATTCCTTTTTATGTTGGAGAGACTTCAAGACCACCTTAAAAATATGTACACGTTGTTCATTAATTTTCCATCTCTCTGTACTGGGTATTTTCAGTTCATTGTATAGCATTAATATACAGAGGACTTCAAATTCTCTTGCCAGAGTTGGATGGATGTTATAGATAATTTTCCATTGATATATATTTGTGTATTTTAATGACATCTTCACATTTCCAAGGGTCTAGTGATAGATCTAGTAATACTAAAATGGCTCGAGACATTGGCTATCATTTTATGCACCTGTGGTGTAGTGTAGCTGATGGGATCAAGGCATTGGCAGAGAAACGGGTGGGATCTCCATCCAAGGAGACACCAGCACTAGCTTCCTCTCTCCTCTTCTTTACAACCTGCTACATGAGCCAAGACACAGTGGAACAGTTGCTTACTTGATATCTTTACCTTTAAGCAGTATGGCAACGTGTGCTGCACGTGTGCTAAAGATTCAGGTTATTGTTCAACCATTCAGATTCCCCACCTGAACAGGCTGAACAATTAATATCAAGATAATAAAGAATATTTAATTTAAAATCAAACTTGCATCATATATAACCAATTTCTCAAGAGGTTTAAAATGAATGCACCCAATCTGAAACACGGACAGACTATGAAAATAATCCAGGGAAACAGCCTCTTGGCTCTCTTAACATCAGGAGGAGTTTTATGTTCTTTAACATACGCTAATATGGTTCGTTAAAAATAACCTCCTAAAATTTGGTTTGCAAACAGTGAAATTGGGTACGGCCTGAAAAAGTAAGAGGTGGTGTTGATCACATTCCCAGAATTGTCCATGATCTGTAGTCCAGTGTTGCACTGAGGGTCCTGAACTCACCAGTCTCCAAAATGGGTAGAATGTGAAGGACTGATCTGGCAGAATACCACTGAAGTTAGGTGTGTGATGCTTCCCTGGTCCAGAGCAGTGTTGTGCCTATGATACTTTTCATGAAAAATAGCACACATGCTCTCCTCAGCTGGATACTAAACAAATAAACAGACAGAAGTAGTAAGAAAGGGTCAATAAATCCTTCCTACCTTGGAAAACACAGGTTCAAGAAAACTGGTACAGCAATACTTGATTACGTGCAGCTGGTGGATTTGGCAAATGAGCTTGTCTTTGACAAAGCAACGCTTATAGCTTTTACAATGCCATCGGGAGACAGCTTTCAGCACCTTTTGTTTGGCACGAACACATTACTTACTCTTCCAAAGGGGAAAAATGAGTCAAGTTCTGCAGCATCCAGTATTTAAGTTGATGTTTTGTTCAGGGAAGACAATATGAAGTTAAAGACACAGTGATGGACAGCTGCTGAAGGTTTTTACACAGACTTCAAAGAAAGTAACAGCTATGTTTGCTATTACAAATCCAACTATAGTTCTTAGAAAATGTTGTTGAAAAAGAACAAAAAGTCTGATCTAAAGGAAGGGAATAACTGAAATAACTTTTCTTCTGGCTTCACTACAATATCTCATGGTATTCCTTAGTAAGATGGAATTTTGCTCAATGTCTCTATAGATCCCATAAATGTGTCTGACCTTGGCTGAAATATAGGATGATGTTCCTGAAAGTCAAATGACTTACTGACCACAGTTCCATCAGTGGACTATATATGGCAGTTCCAGTTGTCGAAGCTGTTTCAGCTATTTCAGTCGCAGGGAGGTGCAGCTGCAATTGCAGTCATGCATTTGGATACCTGTGGTATTTTGTTCAGCTTTCAGAACAGGTATGGCCAAAAAAAGAAAGATGTTTGGCAAACCCGTGACTGCGTGAGTAGTTCAAGACACTGTGTGCTTATGCTTTGAGAAAATTCAGGCAGGCTTGCTTCAAAATCTTCTCTTCTTCTTGAATGGGAATGACAGTCTTGCTATGCTAGGCATGATCCAAGGTTATGCCTTGACATTCAGCAAAGAGTAAACAATGAAAAAGGGAATTATTTGGTAGAATTCTTTAGGTGCCATTTGTTCCGGTCAGCTGACAGGGAAAAAAAGAGGAGAAAGGGAGGGATGAGTTAGGGTGGTTCCTCAGATCGTTCATAATGATTCATACCTGAATTCAGTGCCTAGAGGGGAGCTTCAGGATATCAGTCCCTAGGTTACACCAAACAGGTAAATATAGCTCTGTAAGACACCAATGAAGTTTTTCCCATGGTAAAAAAGAAGATCAGAATAAAGTAAGTGAACAAAAAATTCAGTGAGAGTACATGAGATCAAGCAGCAGGCTGAAAGGGAAGACAGAATGAATTAGCTTAGTGGTCCTAAATCACTACTCAAGGACAGACTTAATAGGTTTGGACGGGGACTTTGGTGAAATCAGAACTGCTTGTTACAGTTAATAAAAACTAAAGCCAAAACCTGACAACCAAATAATTAGGAACAGTGAAATTGTGAAGTCTGATCTCAAACTAAGTTTCCCAAAGTTTGGACTAAGGCTTGGATAGGGTTTTATTCCACATCTTATAGGTACAAGAGAGATGATTTAATGTGTCAGCTGAGCTGAGGTCTGTTAACAAAATAAGTCATATTATGGCCAATATAATCTTTTTTTTAATCATACATCAAAAACTTCTCTGCTTGAAGCACAAATTTTTCTAATTTAAATAGCTCTGCTGGTGTGTGATCCCTCCCACATGTTTTCACATGCATTAAACCAATTGATTTTTGTAAGCTGATATTGTTAACAGATGAGTTTCTGTGCACACATTCATTAGTCAACCTGGAATTTATGTTTTGTGTTCATGATGTGAGTTTGGATTTCTTACACACACACACACCCACACCCCCCTGCTTTGAACTTGATAGATGGAAGGAAGCCCATTGTAAGATTATTGCTTTCTAGCATCAGCACAGAAGGTATATCTGGTCATTGTTTGCCTGAAAAATAAAGATGTTCTCAATGATGAGCATACTGATTGAACTGATAGCAAAGTCTAGTATAATTCATTTACATTTTTATCTCCAACTAACTCTTAAACCACAGAAATTCATTCTGTTAAATCCTCATTTTTTATGACTACATACTTTAAGAATAAGGCCCCTCTGAGAAGGAAAGTACTATCTCTTTGAAGCTCTGCCATGTGCTGGGCAACATTTAACAGACTGCTTTTCCCTGTCGAGAAGCTTAATAAGCTGCCTTCTTGGGAAGAAACTGAGTTAAATTTCTGATTTCTTACTTGTTGTAGAGCAATTTTGTTACACCTGAAAAAGTAAAATCTTTCATTATCTGTTCTGTTGTTGGCAAGACATTGACAGAGACTGGGCAAATGAACAAATTTGAACTCTGTTTTCTTTTTCTGACAGGTGAAATCAAAGCTAAACTAAATTCAAATTACTATATTTTGCCCCGCTGATATATTTTACTGCTCTATAGTCAAGAAATGTTTGGGAATGTGCTCCCCCACTCCCACATGTGCACACTCACATTAATTTATAGTTGTTTGTGTTTCTGTGTTGCATGAAAGCCCAGTCCTGGACCAGGCAACGTTAGGCACAGCATACACTGAGCAAAAAGGCATTTGCAGTCAGGGAAAAAGTGTAAACAGATCTAGGGGAGAGAAATAGGAAACCTTACCTGTTAATGGGATATATAGTTGCCTTGGTCCACAGCAACCTAAGCAATCCCAATGCTTCAGCTGGCTTTGAAGCAGAGGTAGTAGGCTTTTAGGAGGAAGGGAAAGGGAAATGATGTAGATTTATGTATGATTGCTGGAAGCTCTTCCCAAGGATGAGGAACAGATAGGAGAAAACTGAAAATGCTTGCTTGGAAATTTTTAACCTGACAGTGGAGACTGACTGCAATGGAAGGACATCACAGCTGATGAAATGCAGATGATGGATTGGATGGAGATAAACCATTAGGGCCTTCAGGAGTGAAGATGGATCACTTGAATCATTTCAATGAAGTGGTTGTATGAATTTATGTCAATCTCTGTATTTTACATGTGGACTCACAAAAGCAGTCACTTTTGTCAGCCTAACAGATCAGTGCTTTCAGTTGCAGTTTGGAGACTTGTGGTTTATGAGTCACCTGTCACAGTACTGCAGAGGTCCTAGGGATAATCCTTTCCTCCGTGAACAACCCAGAAACATTCCTGGGCCTCCAGACTACAGCCTTTTCTATAAAAGAAAGAAGCAAGATTTCCAGACCCCAGGAAACAAACTGATCTTCTTGAGGCCAGTCTTCCTTCACAAATAGCATCACAGACAGCTATGAGAATACACTTCTGTACCATTTCTGCCACTAGTCAGCTGCCCATGCTATGAACCTAATTCTCAGGGACTTTTCTTTCCATATAGGAAAAATACTGACTTTACACAGGTACCTCCTGGTAGACTCACTCATTCACACATATTACCACCCTTGCCCTTCCCCCTACTCCAAGTCACACCCTACTGCATTTGCATGCACAGGTTCCAGAAGGGAAAGAGTTAAAATAATTAAACTTCAGTTTTTAGATACTTTTTTTTTTTGCATTAGCATTGAGTAATCCTTAATGTTATTTTTTCCTGTACCGTGTCAGTGACTTCTTCACAGCTGTGAAAAAATAAGAATGGTAGACACTGGTGTGACCTCTAAAACTATTTTAGATTTGGAACTGAAAACAAAATCAAATGGGTGTCCAGCTGGCTGGTTGAAAGCCCATGGACAGCATATACTTTCCGTGCAAGGCTGTCTGATAAATCTCTTCGATCTGAAGCTGACTTGTCCATCATCAGACTCCATTCCAGCCAAAACCACAAGGAGGAGAGAGCGAGCTGACACAGATTACCAGGAGTTCTTCACACGCTGTATTTGCACAGATGTGCATGATTACGCAACTCTTTGGCTCGAAAAAAGGGGAGAATGAGTAACCAAAAGGGGAATACAGGTGGTCTTCTGCTCAAACGTTCCCGTATAGTTGCACTGGGTATCTCTGTCTTTCTGTCAGCGGAAGATTTCTCCGTAGTTGGTTCTTGGGGAAGTGCTAAATCCCAGAAAATCTTTTATGAGATGTATCAGTTGGATGCACACTTCAGTCTAACGGGAGAGAATAGGTACAGTGATAAAGGACTCAGAGCTGGAAAAGACAGCTGTGGCAAAAAAGCCATATAACACACCATTTACAATGCAGAAAGCAGACACAGAATGATATAGGAGGGGTTGCCATGGACTATATTTATTTTTGTCTTCCTAAGTGACCCACAAGGATGATGTAGTTAGTGCTGAGTGGAAAGTGAGCAAGCAGAGGCCTAAAATTTATCCTCTGAGTACTGATCAGTGCAGGAGGTGGGTCTGAGTGCTCATGACTTCAGCTAGAAGATCCCTCTAGGGTTTTGGAGCCTCTAGGCTGGCAGACTTGGATTTCTACCCCAGCCTTGGTCTTAAATCCTTTCTGTGCAATCTGAGACTATTCATGACATGCGAAAGCAGAAGGCTTGCATCCATCAGAGAGGTCCCATCTGAAAGCCAGAGAGAAGTCTGTGTGTTGTAAATAAACGGTAAGACATGATTTTAGTGTAAGCCTTTAGCGTATCTTGGAAAACAACGTAAAAAAAATAATGCTGTGATAAAAAAACTAAGAGAAGTTTTGGAGCTAGCATGAGGACTGAAGGTTATGAATTCTGTAGCTGGTCAGCAATGTGCTGACCTTCAGGTTAAAGAAATTTAAACTCGCTGCATGGAGGAACATTAAAGACAGAATTGACCACAAAGTCAGGCTAAGATTGGACTTTCAACTCTTGAGCTGTTTGAAGGGCATTGACATCAGTATAGTCAAAGTTAGACTGGACAAAGTTGTAACATGTGGAGCCAGAGTTGTCAAAGCATAAGCAGTTTATTATCCTAAGACTTCATTGAAGAGTCATGTTTTTATAATTTTTAAAGACCCAGAACACAATACAGCAAACCAAAACCCTATCAGTGTCTGAGCATCATTTTGCCAGAACTTGTATGTAGGGTAGAGACTGGGGAGGCAGGATCGAACATTAACACGGTCTGAGAGGGAGGAAAGGGTGCAGTTGTCAACAGCAGTGAAGAAAAGTAAGAGGAGGGAGGATTTGTCAGTGGAGGGGAGACGTTCAAATAAGATGATCATCAGCTGGCAGCAGATGGTCCAAAAGCAGCGAGTCAGGAAGACAGCTATGTACTGACATGGGGAAGGGGACGGAAACCATGTGGTTTGTTAGCATTCCATTCCTTGGGGAAACAGCTTGGAAGGATAAAAAGACATTGGTGAAAGTGGAACTTCTTACTGTGACTGTGGCAAGGCTCATAAAAAGAAATGTGGGAAGAGTGTTGCCCCTTAGCTCAGGGAAAAAAAGACTTTGGGGTATCTTTATGCTTCTTCAAACTGGGATATAACCTAAAGAAAGTATATAGTTGTGCTTGAAAGTTTGCCCATGTAATAGGAAAGGCATGTCCTTTTTGGAAACTTGAAATTTTTTCACAGCTCAGAAAAATCTTACAGCACTCCCCAGTTACAGTGCAGTACTATCTCACTGGCAGGCAAGGTGGAAACTCTGCAACCACTTTTGAACAGAAAGCTTTGCTTTTCACAGTGTCTTTATTACTGCATTTGGAACAGGTCTGAGAACATGGAGATAATTTCCCTAGCTATAAATTAGTTTTAGTCAATGCTCACGTGCTTTGAAGTAGGACTTTCTCTGAGTCCTGGGCTCATCTTTGTCTTGCTTTCACTAGGGAAGCAGCACCACAAAACCCTGTACCTCAGCTGTGTTGCCAGGTGGTAAGACAACAGAAAATTGTGAGATGGGAATGGGGAATGGTATTTGCTTGGCAAGCAAGTACGCTTTGGGTGCTTTGGTGGTGGCATGAGGCAGTGTCATTTGTAACCATTCCTGGCTTCTCACACCTCTTTGGTGACCTGAAGTAGAGACTGAGGCACCAGCACTGCTAACAGCTGAATATGTGTTAGGTATCACAAGTGACTGCCAAGGTACAGTAGGTACTGCTACCCGTTTCTGCGTTCACTCATGTGCTATGAATTCCATACAGACACACTTCAAATATTCAGGAAAAATGGTTCAGATTTTGGAGGCAGTGGGTGGCTGTCACAAGGAAAACTGATCAAGTAAGAAATTTTAGCTCAGGCTATTTTTCCAACTTTTCATTCAACCAGCAAGCCTCAAATGTTTGACTTAAAATTTGAGTATATGAGCTACCTTAGCACTCTATCCAAATAAACAACTTTCTGAAAGGCTGCTTTTAGAAGGAATGCTCTGGAAATTACAATACCAAGCTACACATGTCGACTAATCTCTGATTCATTCAGCTGCATTTTGATCTGAGCCAACAATTAAGTTTCAGGGAAAATAAGCAAAAAAGCTGTGCCTAACACCCCATTTGTCTCCCTGGAAACACAATGCTCCAGACACAGGTAGTGCTGGGTCAGAAATCATTTTTCTGTAAGTGCCTTTTCAGCAGTATAGTTCAGTCCATGTAAATTGCATTGAAGTTTCTTACATGTTTTGTGGCAGACATTCTGCTAAAGCTCCCTGACACAGAACCTCTGTCAAGATGAAGTTGTGGTGGCTGGTGATTGCTGGTCCCTGCCCTTCTTGGCCTCCTTCCTCCATTCACAGCCTATAGAAGAGCCCCTGCTAAACTGAGCAAAAGCTTTCAAAGTATTAATTACCCCAAATGCCTCACCTTTCCTAGATGATTTTTTGCATCTTCAGCTTTATTTATTTTCTTAATTCTCAGCTACAATTAGACTGTAGACTACGTTCATAGATAGTGTCCGTTCCTGGCACAATTTTGGTCAAGGCCAGCTTGCACTGTCTCAGATGAATCCCAGCCCTGGTGATAGCAGGGTCCAGGGAGTCTGAACATGGAAGGGTGTCTCACCTGCTCTGAAAGACAAGAATACTTACATAGATGGTGCTGGGCATTTCTGTGACTGTTGGATTTATGATCATTGGCTCTCTTGGGCACATCTACTCTACCAGTATAAAGGCAGACTAAGATGTAATAAAGGAAACCTTTATTAGAGAACACGGTCATGAGCCTGGGGAGATGCAACAAGAGGGTGCATTTGCAGATAAAAAGATATTGCTTTCACAGTATTTGTTTGGTGTGTGCCTCAGGTGACACACCACCCATACATGTACCAAACCCAGTCCCACTTTGTGCTGGCAGGGAGCAGTGACTCAGGACCCTCTGCACAGCTTGTCGTCCACTTTTAATTCAGCGGCTTTTCAGGTGCCAGAGGAAGGTGCTATTGCTTAATCCACATGTGTGATCAACTTTGGTGAAGACACTGAACAGGTGAAATTCATTCTAGGTCCATCAACCACTTGGCTGATCTCTGTGTTGATGTTACCAGCCTGTGCCATTTTCCACAGAAAAGCACTTTACACTCGTCTTTTGTAAAATACAGGTGGGGAAGACTTAGAACCTGAAGCAGAGTTCTGCTTGCCTGGAAATAGACATTAGGGGTGAAAAGCACTTCAAGATCAATTCCAGCTTACATGCAGAGGTTACACATCCAGACCTAAATTTCAATATCTCTGTCTGAAGCAGAATATCACCTTCAGTATCAAAACCCTGCATGCCTTTATGCATATTTACTAAGTAAATTGAGAGTTAGTGAAAATGAGTGCCCCTCGATAAAAATAGAAAAACATTATCATCTAAAATCTACTGAAAGTGTACATGGTGATAATCCAGTGTCTCAGAGAAACAGAGCAGGTCAAAGGTGGGATTACAGGGCACAGCTCTCCTCTGTACCAATGAGTAATGGTTCCTAAGGGATTGCTTTGTAGGCCAAGGATCTATCTATGATCAGGTTTCTGAGGATAGAAACACTGGGAACATCATCTCTGAATTACTCTATTACATGGGCATCGAGACTTTCATATTAACTCCTGTATGAAACATAGTATGTCTTTTAGGAAAACATCCAATTTTAGAAAAAAATCAGACTGTTACTGTAGAATGAGCTGCAACAGTTGATGAGGTGTTGCAATAATTAATTGCCTTCTGAGATCAATGGATATTGCATTTTCTGTGAAAGCTGTCTTGGTTGCAACTTTCAGCCATTTAATCTTGTCTGACCTCTTTTGCTAAGTGGGAAAGTGGCTTTTTATCATCTTTTTTTACTCCATGTCTACGATTCATTTGTGATCATGTTGCCTAAGTATTTCTCACCAGACTGATCCTTTGGAGCCTAGAAAAGGAGAAAAGAGATGCTTCAAGTCCCTCAGTCATTCTCATTAATCTTTTTGGACATCTCTGCCTTTCAAATGTCCACCTTGACTTGTGAGAATTGAACATAACATTTATGTGGTAGTCTTAGTAAACCTAACTCTGCCCAACCACTCTCCCCACCAAACCCAGTAATACTGCCTATATTTTGTGTGACTCAACAAATTTGCAACAGAGGCTAAAATGATACTGATCTTAAAGACAACTTACATGAAAAGATATCAAGGGGAGAGTTTTATGATAAATAATACTTAAGATCCTCCAGCGCTACTGGAGTGGAAGTTGGACTTCTGATGTACTCTGACAACGCAAGGCATTGTAGAGGCCTCCAAATTTGGTCCTGTTCCAGCTTAATATATATTTCTGTAGACACAGTGGCATGAGAATCTGTACCTTGGCAGAAACTCCTCTGAGGAAAAACGAAGAATAAGTACTGCATGAGTAGCCCATGCTGCATGGGTCAAAGGCATTTCGCAGAGCCTTCTTGTGTGCAAATGCCACCATACCATCACACAATTGTATTCTATTCTAGCCATAGGGGAATGCTAAGTGGGATATTCTGTTTTTAATAGGCTAAGAGATGACCATAAGAAAGGGGCTTTAAGAAAAGGGACTTTCTTTTTCACAGCTGGGACTTTTGTAGACATTATTGTTGTACTGGTGTGTGAGACAATAAGAGAAGGCTTCTGTGGGATTTGGGTACATTTACTTAATGGTACCATTATCAAAATATGTATTTATTGCCTCTAGTCTTTTCTTATATTTTGAACTATGTCATTCTAGGGACAGGTGACGTGTTAAAGAAGACAGAAGAATTATGCTGTCATGTTAAACTATGTAACCTAACTGAGAGGTGCTTCTGATCACTGACCATTATTAATTGAGCCAGTTTTAATCCCAACAAAGCATATCATCAGACCAGAGTGTCTTCCATGTGGACAGTTCAGGCAGACACATTAGAAAAATAACACCAGTAATAACAGAAGAATTTAGCCTACAGTGCAAAACACAGTCAGAGCTGGGAACATGCTGAAACCTATAACATAATATGTAAATGTCAGCACATAGTTGGAGTGGAAATGATTATAAAAATAATACATAGTGGAATAATTGTAATGTAAAGCCTTGAGGCAATCCTTCCTATTTCAAGCATTCGGGAGGAAAGTGACTGCTGGATTTTCATCTTACCTGTCTGAAATCAAAACTGTTTATGCAGTGATATAATTACTTTCTAATTATTTCAGTCAAGTGTGTGGTGTGTTGCCTTTTTTTTTAATGAAGATGTGTAATTGATAAAAAGATTTTTCTTTCCTTTTTTTTAAAAATTCAGTGACAGTCTGTTTAATGAAGGTTCAGAAGTCGAAGCACTACTACAGACCTTCTGGTCAGTGATCCCAGAACAGTTTTCAAGTACGAAAGCATTAAGCAGTACAAATGGCAAACATTATGGTTATATCTCTGGTTTAGAGGTAAGGGAATTAAGTGCCAAAACCCATGTTTGTGGTTTGTCTCTGGCTAGAACCATCCTGGCTCTCTCTCCCATACCCAACCCCACTGGTACCTGTGGTTCTGCGGTGCTGCCCGCATGCATTTGTAGAGATCTCACTCCAGGAACAAGGAGTGGGACACTCAGGTTAAGGTTTCACATAAAGCCACTGTCAGGGTTGTAACATCACGGTGGTCTGACTCCCTGGCCTTTGCTTTCCCTGCAAAACCATCCTCAACCTCTTTTAATATAAACATTTAGGTGCTGTTGAATCTAAATG